>NC_081828.1:107699214-108000135 GCF_030867095.1 Alligator mississippiensis | reverse complement strand
TCAAAGGGGTTGGTATTGCGATTAAGCGTGAGGTAAAAACCAGGTGAGCATTGATCCCTCCCACTAAGCAGAAGTCCGTTCTATTTAAAATTTCCCGGGCCAGATAAATCCAGACATTTTCCTGAGGGTCAAATTTTTGTTGTAAAAGGTTTTCCCCTCTTATGAGAAGGAGTGGACAGATCAGGGCGCCCCACAATAAAACCTTGACCAATTTCATGATAAGGGCTGTAAAACTTGATCAAAGATTGACAAATTATTTAAAGTTCCTTTCTTTTGAATATGAATTTTAAGTCTCTTATTGGCTCCACCTTCCACTGTTCTCTGCCTCCAGTCCCCGAGTCTGCAGGGGTTCCTTCTTGTTCTGGTCCAGCCACCGGCTTTAGGCGACTGGAATGTATCCAAGTCTTGATTCCCTCGAGCTTTGCTGCCGTCGGGGTCGTCAAGAGTACCCTATATGGGCCCTTCCATCTGGCTCGAAGTGGTTCCTCGTTCCAGTCTTTCACAAGGGCGTAACTCCCAGGTAATAGTCGGTTTTCCGGGGCAGGAGACTGATCCTGTGACTGCAGCACATCCCGTACCTGCTGATGGAAGGAAGACAAAACAGAAACCAAGGACCATACATATTCTCTAATCATTTCCTCCCCTAAAACATGTAACTGTTGTTCAGCACTCATGGGCAGACTCAGAGGGTAAGGCTTACCATACATTATCTCAAACGGGCTTAATCCCAATTTAGAATGTGGTGCGACCCTTACTCATAACAGGGCCAAGGGTAGGGCCTCTGGCCATTTGAGTCGAGCTTCTTGGCAAATCTTTGCAAGGTGTCTTTTTAAGGTCTGATTCATATGTTCCACCTTTCCACTGGACTGGGGTCGCCAAGGGGTGTGTAAATGCCAGCTGATTCCCAGGAACTCAGAAACCTTCTGAGTAATTTGTGCAATGAAATGTGGGCCATTGTCTGACCCTATTCCTTTTGGAAGTCCGAAGCGAGGTATGATTTCTTGTAGGAGCGCCTTGACCACCTCTCGGGCTTGGGCAGTCTGACATGGGAAGCACTCAACCCAATTAGAGAAAGTGTCCACAAAGACAAGGAGATATCTCATCCCTTGTTGCCGGGGCAACTCGGTAAAATCCACCTGCCATTCTTCTCCTAGCCCATTGCCTATTCTCTGATGTCCTGGAGTTTCTTTTTTCCCTCCTTTTGGGTTATTTCTCTGGCAGACCTCACATGTCTCTGATACCTTCTTGGCAGCCTCTTTTAATCCCACTCCAGTTACATAGTAACTGATCCATCTTACCAGGGCCCTGGGTCCGTAGTGGGTGTCATGATGAGCACTCTTTACTACCGCATGAACCCAGGCAGCTGGGATGATAATGCGGCCATCCTTTGCTACTAGCCACCCGTGCTCCCCCTTCTTTGCTTGAAACTCTTTTATTAATTGTTTGTCTTTTTCCCCATACTGTGGTGTCACAGGCTGGTATAGGTCTGGGAGGAGAGGTAACAGATTACTTACTTCGGGCAGCAAGTCTGTCTGAGGTCTTTTAGCCGCTCTCTTTGCCGTAGCGTCAGCAAATTGATTAACTTTTGTGGAGGGGTCGTTCCCTTTCTGATGTGCCTTACAATGCATTACCACTACCTCCTTCGGTTCCCAGACTGCCTTGAGGATAGCTTTTATTTGCTTGCTATGCTTAATGCTTGCTCCTTTAGCATCAAGTAGACTCCGCTCTTTCCACAGCGCTCCGTGAGCATGTAAAACAAGGAAAACATATTTAGAATCAGTATAAATATTGACAGTTTTGTTGGCCGCCAATTGCAAAGCCCGAGTCATAGCAATGAGTTCAGCCTTTTGAGCTGAAACAGATGGGTTTAAAGGTCCTGCCTCTATCACATTCTGTATAGTCATGATAGCGTATCCGGATTTTCGAATTCCATTCTCCATACTCGAGCTGCCATCCATGTAGAATTCCAGTTCAGCATTGTCAAGGGGTCGGTCTCTCAGGTTTGGTCTTGAGGAGTAAACAGCTTCCAATGTTTGCAGGCAATCATGTACAAGATCTGGTGTGTCAGCCATAGGTGGCAACAGTGTTGCTGGAATTACAGTGCGAGAAATGGCCAATTTTATTTCAGGCTTATCTAGGAGGATGGCCTGATATTGAGCCATTCGTCCTGGGGTTAACCAGTTCCCTCCTTTCTGCTCCAGGACTGTAAGCACTGCGTGAGGCACATATACAGTCATTTCATGGCCTAGGGTTAACTTTTCAGCTTTCTTGTATTAGCAGACAGGTGGCAGCAACATCCCGGAAACAAGCAGGCCATCCGGATGACACAAGGTCTAATTGCTTAGAAAAATATGCCACTGGTCGTTGCCAGCTACCTAATTTTTGTGTTAATACCCCAATGGCCACCCCCCTTTGGTCATGCACAAAAAGGGAAAAAGGCTTACTCATGTCCTGTAGTCCTAAGGCAGGTGCTTCAATAAGAGCCTGCTTTAACTGGCAGAATGCTTGCTCACACTCTTCAGTCCATTCGAGCACCTTTTCATCCTTGTGTAGCTCCATACAGAGGTTTTGCAATAACCCCAAAATTTGGAATCCAAATCCTGCAAAAACGTACTGTACCTAAGAAGCCCTGTAGTTGATTCTTTATTTTTGGGGGTGCTAGCCGGCATATAGCTTCTTTTCTTTCAGGCAACAGGGCTCTCTGACCAGGCTGTAGTTCAAATCCCAAATATGTTACCTTCTGGGACATTAGTTGCATCTTACTTTTGGACACCCGATATCCTTCTTGTCCCAGAAAATTAAGGAGGCAGATTGTTCCCTCCAGGCAGCTTGCTTCAGTGGTGGCTGTTAAAAGCAAGTCATCCACATATTGCAAAAGGGCACATGACAGTGGCAGTTTTAGCCTATGTAAATCCTTGCTTAACGCAGTGCCGAATAGGGTTGGGCTGTTTTTAAACCCTTGGGGCAAGACAGTCCAGCAAAACTGAGACTTAATGCTAGTATCTGGGTCTTCCCATTCAAATGCAAATATTTCCTGAGATTGCCTCTCTACCGGTATACAGAAGAAAGCATCTTTTAAATCAATAACCGTGAACCAGTTATGAGCTGGGTTCAAGGCAGACAGCAGGGTGTATGGGTTGGGGACAACCGGGTGTGTACTCACAACCACTTTATTTACAGCTCTCAGGTCTTGAACAAAACAATATTCGTCACTCTTAGGTTTCTACACAGGCAAGATGGGTGTGTTAAAAGCTGATGTGCATTCACGGAGAAGGCCATACTCCAGGAACCATTCAACTAATGGCTTCAGTCCTTTCCTGGCTTCCATCCACATTGGATATTGTTTCACGCATGGAGGCTGGGCCCCTGGCAAAAGTTGAATCTTTACAGGGTCAGCATTTTTAGCCTTCCCGGGTCGGTGACCTGCCCATACCCATGGAACAACAGCACCAAGCAGGGGTTGAGGAATATCAGGTGTACTTTCCTCTCGGAGAAGGCCGAGAAAGCAGGCCTGCAGGTGTCACCCCTTTTCAGGAGGCACCGTTAGGAACATTTGCCCATCCTGAAATGACAACGTAGCTTGCAGTTTACAGAGGAGGTCTCTCCCTAAAAGGGGAACAGGGCAGTCTGGCATATACAAGAATTGATGGGTGACTTAGGCCTGCCCAAGATTACAGGCCATTGGCTGTAGGAAGGGTCGTGTTACTGCCTTCCCTGTGACCCCTACCACCGGCACAGTCTTTTTACTTAAAGGTTTCAGTTTTTGAGTTAAGATGGAATGAGCTTGCAGTTTACAGAGGAGGTCTCTCCCTAAAAGGGGAACGGGGCAGTCTAGCATATACAAGAATTGATGGGTGACTTCGGCCTGCCCAAGATTACAGGCCATTGGCTGTAGGTAGGGTCGTGTTACTGCCTTCCCTGTGACCCCTACCACCGGCACAGTCTTTTTACTTAAAGGTTTCAGTTTTTGAGTTAAGGCGGAATGAGTAGCACCTGTATCGATGAGAAATTCTACCAATTCATCTCTGTCCCCTATTTGCATTTTAACCAGAGGCTCATCAGGGGACACCGGGATCTCGGTTATCTTTCCCTCCCGGGCCTCCGGTCCCCTTCAATCTGAATCCCCTCCAAAAGCAAACAGTCCACTGCTCTCCTCTCTTTTCTTTTCACCTTCACCTACTTTCTGATTGAGGCATTCCCGCTTCCAGTGTCCCTTTTGTTTGCAATAGGCACACTGATCTTTCTCTAATGGACCCCGCCTCTGATGCTGTCTCCAGGATCCCTCATTTCTGGGTTTTCCCATGATTGCAGCCGCCACTAGGGCTGCCTGCATTTTCATCTTTCTCTCCTCTTTCTTGTCCTGTTTCTTTTCCTGAACACTTTCTCGATTAGTAAATACTTGGTAAGCAATGTCTACTAGTTGGGAAATAGGCATACCTGTTGCTCCGTCTGTCTTCTGCAATTTCTTCCTAATGTCCGGTGCACTCTGACCTATGAAGATCATATTTACCATGCAAGCATTTGATGCATAGTCCGGGTCCTCGTGGGTGTATTGTCTGAAAGTAGTGTGGATTCTTTCCAAGAAGGCACTCAGGGCCTCAATTGTCTCCTGTCTAACCTCATACACCTTACTGAGATTCTGAGGTTTTTTCACAGCACCTCTCAATCCTCGGAGGATATATTCTCAATAGGCGTAGATGGAGGTCATATCTTGGTCTGGGTTCCAATCTGGCTCCTGGGTGGGGACATGATTGTCCTTATTTCCTTGCAGGCGCCCTGCGGTAATTTCCTTTTCTATGTACTCACAGGCTTTGTTTACTACCATCCTCCTTTCCTCTGGTGTCAACAGGACATCTAAAAGAGACTGAACATCTGCCCAGGTTGGGTTATGGGTTTTGAAAATTGTTTCAAACAGGTTTCGTACCTTCTCAGGATCCTCTCTCAAGCTGGGGGTATTGTTCCGCCAGATATACAAATCTGAGGTAGTGAAAGGAACTTGCACAAAGGTTCGACAGTAGGTTGGCTCACCATCATCTTCGAGTGGCCCGGGTACCACTTGTTCTCTTAGGGGAAATATCCCATTTCCCTTCCCACGGCCAGGATCAGATTCCCTGTGATGTTTTCCCTTAACCCCAGAGTCTGCTCCTAACTGTACTCTCCACCCACCTCCTGGGCTTATATCAGGAGAAGTCAGGGGTTCTGGAGATTGCCAAGCACCTGACGGCCATGGTTTGTTCCAGATCCCTGGGTCGGGGAGTGTTCTCAACCTCCGCCTCGGGGGGGGGGGAGAAGCAGGAAGAGCAGATGCCAACGAGGAATCAGACGAATGAGGAGGAGGAGGGGGAAGAGGAGGAGGATAAGGTAGAGGTGGCAAAGGGAGTGGAACCTCCGGCTCTGGACATTCCAGGACAGGATTTTCAGTTGGTCGAGCCACTGCCACCTTACAGATCCCAACCCCCTCCCCCAATCCACATTTATCCAAAACCTTTCTATCCCTACAGAGAGACATAAACGCTTGCGCATACATCAATTCCTCCCATTTACCATTCTGCCGGCAGAACAAAATCAATTGTAAGATGGTATTATAATTAACACTTCCCTCCGGAGGCCAATGTTCTTGATCATCTAGCTTATAGCGTGGCCACGCAGTTTCACAGAAGAATTTAGCTTTCTTCTAAGTCATAGGATCCCCACCGAACTCTGCCCAATGTCCCAATACACAAGAGAGGGGGGTACATTTCCTAACCTTACTGTTAATGGTACCCATCTCAGGGCTGCCTTCCCGGTTCTGACCATCCGACTTACCTAGGATCCAGGGATCTGTTCTTAGTCCTCGTCCTCACAGGGGAAAAATCACTGGTCTTGGACTCGGGCCAGACAGAATACTTACAGAGATAATCGCAGGTAGGCGTACTGACGGTAGGCCTTATGCCCTTTCTACCCTCTCACCCAAGTACCTGTTACTGGTACTTTCACTCTATGGCGTTGCACCGTTAGGCTACTGCCGCCTCAGCGATCCAGTTCCCCCGGAAGCAAAAGTCTTACCGGGAAAAGAGATCCCGGGGCGCGCCTGACATTCATTCCAGAGGAGCGGCTCTCTGGTCGTCAGGTAGTCCAGGCAAAGCCTTATCTAAGGCAGTTCCATCTGGGGTGCCAAAAACTGTTGAGCCCCAGCTCAAGTCTGGGATTGTGCCCGGTATGCAAAGGCCAATAAAGATACCAGGGGTGAAAGTACAAAGAAGGTTTATTGCTAGCAATAAAAGGTGCAAGCGGAATAATTCACGTAACAAGCACACCAGAACACTATTTCTAAGCATCTTTTATACAGGAGTTTTCAATGCCTTTGCAAGCGTGCTTGTTTAATGCTTGGTTATAAGTAAGTGATGCAAGAAGTTCTTTACTGAGCATGTCTCTATACCTGTGTTTTAGCCATGTATCTCATTTACATACATATGTGTTTCATTAGCATACTTCTTCCCCCCCTAGGGGTGTGACTTTTAGTATTTTAATGAGCCCTTTAACACAGTACTCTGTTTCTTCTTTTGTTTTCAAGCCTCCTTTATCTAGGACTGTCTCCTCCTTATCATTGCAGATGGGCAGTTTTCACATAGCATTCTCTTCTGCTTCGTCTTCGAGTAGAGGTTTCTAGGTCACTCCTTACAGGTTGATGTGTTTGCAGAGCCATTGGCCATCATGTTTGAAAACTCTTGGTGATTGGGAGAGGTCCTGGAGAAAAGGGCAAACATAGTGCTCATGTTTAAGAAAGGGAAGAAGGAGGATCCAGGGAACTATAGACCAGTCAGCCTCAACTCGGTCCCTGGAAAAATCATGGAGCAGATCCTCAAGAAATCTATTTCTAAACACTTGGAGGAGAAGAAGGTGATTAGGAAAAGTCAGCATGGATTCACCAAGGGCAAGTCATGCCTGGCCAACCTGATTGCCTTCTATAATGAGATGGCTGGCTCTGTGGATGCAGGGAGACCAGTGGATGTGGTATACCTTGATTTTTAGCAAGGCTTTTGATATGGCTTCCCACAACATTCTCACAGGCAAGCTAGAGAAGTATGGGCTAGATGAAAGGACTGTAAGGTGGATAGAAAACTAGTTGGAGCATCAGACTTAGAGGATAGTAATCAATGGCTCAATTTCTAGTTGGCAGATGGGATCAAGTGGAATGCCTCAGGGGTCCGTCCTGGAGCCGGTTTTGTTTAATGAATTCATCAGTGACCTGGAAGATGGCATAGAGTGCACCCTCAGTAAGTCTGAAGATGACAGCAAGTTGGGTGGAGTAGTAGATAAACTGGAGGGTAGGGCTTGGATTCAAAGTGACTTAGACAAATTGGAGTATTGGGCCAAAAGAAATCTCATGAGGTTCAACAAAGACAAGTGCAAAGTCCTGCACTTACGATGGAACAATCCCATGCATTAGTACAGGCCAGGGACTGACTGGCTGGGTAGCAGCTCTGCAGAAAAAGACCTGGGGATTACAAAGACCTGGGGATTACAGTGGACAATAAGCTGAATGTGAGCCAGCAGTGTGCCCTTGTTGCAAAGAAGGCTTATAGCATACTGGGCTGCATTGGTAGGTGTGCTGCCAATAGGTGAAGGGAAGTGATTATTCCCCTCTGTTCAGCACTGGTGAAGCCACATCTGGAGTACTATGTTCAGTTTTGGGCCCCCCACTACAGAAAGGATGTGGACAAATTGGACAGAGTCCAGTGAAGGGCAACAAAAATGGTTAGGGGGCTCAGACACATGGCCCCTGAGGAGAAGCGGAGGGAACTGAGCTTATTTAGTCTGAAGAAGAGAAGATTGAGGCGGGGATTTAATAGCAGCCTTCAATTACCTGAAGGGGGTGGGGGTGGGATGGGCTTGAAAGAGGATGAAGCTAGACTGTTTTCAGTAGTGGCAGGTGACAGAACAAGGAGCAGTGGTCTCAAGTTATAGCAAGGGAAGTTTAGGTTAAATATTTGGAAGAATTTTCTCACAAGGAGGGTAGTAAAACACTGGGACAGGTTACCCAGAGAGGTGGTGAAAGCTCCATCCTTTCAGGTTTTCAAAACCCAGCTAGACAAAGTTTTGGCTGGGATGATCTAGCTGAGCTTTAAGCAGGGGGTTGGGTTAGATGACCTGAGGTCCCTTCCAACCCTAATTTTCTATGATCTCAGAGTTATTCTAATGGTAGCTTCCATCTTCTATGATCCACATGTAAAAGATTTATTGTTACACATTTGCTTGTCACTGACAATATGTTTTCTCCTCCTTCCCCTTACCTGTGTCTCCATATCAGACAATTACCCTGTCTGATTACCCTGTCACCATTTCAGCTGCAGGAATCTGTTGAGCAACAAGTTCAGTTTTTAACCTAGTGCAGAAAGGGCCTTCTGTCAAACATGGAGTATTTCTGGTAACACAATAAGCTCTGTAACTTTGTAGAAAATGATGTTATTATTTCCTGTTATTTGGGTCAGAAAGAGCCCATGAAAGAAGTCTTTGGTAGCTTTTAGAAGTTTAATTGTTGTGTTGTTTTCCTGTGTTTCCTTTTTTCTTAAAGGAAAAGGAATTTTTAATGTCAATAAATTAATGATTACTTCAATAGCATTTGTATTGATAAGAATGCTGTAGGCATTCACTGCTTTACTAAGAAGTTTTTCACAGTTTTATCTCTTCTTCCCAACCTCCCCCTTTTTTACAGACTTTATACATACTTGTAAAATGAGTGTTTAAAGAACAGGCATGACCGGCACTTACTTTTTTCCTTATAATAAATTGGTAATCCTAGATATGTTTTCACATTGGAGCAAAGAAAGGTAGCTACATAAAAGCAATGTTTTTCACTGGTAAAAGATAACCTTTGATAGTTGATATCAGAATCAACTCTATCATGCTACCCACAAACAGTTAAGTTTGTTTGCCTAAAAAACCTAGTGAGACACCCATCAAGGGAAAGTTGTGCTAAGGGAAAAAAAATATAATGAATCCGCAAAACTACAGATCATTTGAACTACTTTAACAGATTCCCCTTATCATATAAAGCGGAGCCATAGACTCATGCCTAGGCGGCCCTTTGGGTTACAGAGGCTCACATCTGACCTTTTATTAAACCACCAAAAAGTGAGACACATTTAATTTAAATCCCAAAATTTGACTTTTGGATGGAAGAAATTGGAATATGGAATTAATTCATCTAGATAGAATTGATATTTTTTCACCACCTCCGGAGGGTTTAAGAGATTGGTACAGCTCCTGCCACCATAAGAGATCCAGCATACAAGATAATGGGGAGAATGGGTGGGGCTGAAGCAAATTGTGAAGAAACAAGGGTAATATATAAAACACTCATGACAGGAAAAGGGTCCGAAGAAGAAAAGGATGGGAGAACAGGAGGAGGGTGGAGATTCGGGAGCAGTGATGATCTGTGATTCTGTTCAGTGATGATCGAGCGAACCATGGCAGAGAGGGGCGGGGCTGGAGAGAAACGGAGGCTAGAGAAAAGGGGCAGGGCCACTGAGGAATGGACACCAGAGGAAAGGGGAGAGAAAAAAGCCCTATAGGAGGAGAATCCAAGAGATTGAAAGTGATAAGCAGGGCTAATTAAACAGAGAAGGTCCAATGAGGAATGCTAAAGAGGTAATTCTCCACAAGAGAGAAATAGGGACAGAAGAACCCTTCTCTCTACTGAGGATACTAGGACTGGGGTTGTTGTTGTTGTTTATTGTGGGTCCTGTTACAAGCCAATCCAGACCAAAAAAAAAAAAGAAAAGAAAATGAGAAGAAAGAAAAGAAAAGGAGATTGATAGAAGTAGCTGCAAGTCTCTGGGAAGAGAGACTTTGCCCAGAGAGGAAATAAAGGAATAAAGAAATAAAACCCTGGGTGATAAAAACAGGACTAACTCAAAAAGTGTTAGATAAGCATTAACATGGTTAAGGTAAAATCATATCCAAGTTGGATTCTGTTTAATTTGATATTAGTTTTTAATTTATGTAAACAAGCGATGATAGTCTTGCCAACAGCAAGGATGTAAGTTTAAGTATAGATAAATAAAGAACATTGTTAATATAAATGATTTAAGACTGTGATTACAACTTCCTGGTCAACACACTTGTTATCCTAAAAGAGAATTGACAAAAAAGAGAAAAAAAAGAAGTAAAGGTATATCTCAAGAAGAGCCTCTTCCTCACTACACATTACCAGATTTTATGACAGTAGATAATAATTAACATCTCCGAACTTATCACATCATATGCTAATCAAGACATGACAGGTGAGAGTCGGTAAATATCATTATTATTTCAGACAGGGCAATTTGATATAAGAAGGTCTAGAACACTGCATTGGGCTAGACACAAACACCCCCCTCACACATGGCTTCCATGTGGCAATAAACTGAAGCAACTTTTCCTTCCACCTTTTTCAGGCAGGTAAGAGGCCAGTGCATGATTACTCTAGTTGTCTTGTGGCAGCACGAGTGAGTGGAATAGGTCTAGTGCTTGGATGCTGTGCGAGTCATAGAGAAATAGGGCTGGGATGGACCTCCAGAGGTCATCTAGTCCAACATCTTTCTTAAGGCAGGATCATCCCTATGCAAACCATCCTATAGAAACCATAATCTAAACTGCATAAAACTATTTAAGAGTCAACTTCATGTTACTTCCCAAATGTGAAAGGAGAGGGCTAAGAAGAATGGAGGTGACCTTGGGTGGAAGCAGTCCCCTTCCTCATTCCCAAAATTAATTAAAGGCCATTTGAAAGGAAGGTAGGGGGAACTAATTTTTTTCTTTTCTTTTGTACTTCCCTTCAACTATGAAAAATCAGCAGTGTACAAATACTAACTGCTTTTAAATCCACCAGTCACACAGCTGGTTTAGTGAGCTAAGTGAGATCACAATATCACCATGAGAAAACTGATTTGTTTGATACACTATTTGACTGTAAAAATCTTTTTTTTTTTCCTTTGAGGCATTAGAGCTTTATTTGAGAGGAATCATAATCTGTCAAATTCCTTAAAAATAGAGCCAGATTACATGTGTTTGAAGGGGCAATGAGAGCTGACTACAGCCCTCTGATGTTCAAGCTAGTTCAATCCTAACTCTAATATAAACTGAAGCAGCCCCACAGAGTCAACATTGTGACAGCTGGTTATAGGCCCTTAAACCAGCTGTTGTGAATTAGGGAGTTGACCTGCCTTCTCCAATTTACCCTGCAGCTCAGCTCACTTTGAGTGTTTTAAATTAGTACATACAAACTGTTAATCTGTATAGCAAACCTCTGGATTGTCTCCTCTCTCTTTTCCCTATGACCTCTACAGGTTGACTGGAATTAACTTAACCATCAGCTCTGCCAGTTCTTAGTTTATCTCTGCCATCTAATAATATCCCTAAAATTAGTCTGGAAAATTGGACTAAAATTATAAATTAGATGTTGACAGAAAGTTTACCTTCCTGCACACAAAAGATAAGCACGTAGAAATTTAAAGGGCTCCATTCTTCCCTCACCCTGCTTTTTATATTGGTGTAACTTCCCTGACAACACATATGTATGTAAATGGAGAAAAAGCCCTAAAGTCTTTATTAATTACAGTGGCATGACAGCAACACAGTTTACTCTTTTTTTTCCTACTCAGCTTAATAGAATATTAAGTAGTTATTGACTTTGGAAGAGGTGAACCATCACGATTTATTGAGCCAAGAGGTAAATATTGAGCAAGGTGAAACTACTACAATTAAGCTTCAGCTTGTGTTCTTCATTTTCAGGATGTCTAGGTGGTCAAAAGAACCTTATTAAATGTGATACTAACAACATCATTTAGGACCCAATTAGGACCTGATCTTAAGAGGAGCTGATGAAAAGGTAGTTTATAACGCAGTTCAACACCTGCCAAGTTCAGGCCCTTCAGTTTCTGACTGAAACTTCAATGTGTTCAGCTTCAAGGAATCTAAAGAGCATTAACATTCCTGTGTATCTTTACCACTCTGAAATGTGAAACTTACTCCCTGATATTCAAATCAAGCAACACATTATTGAAACCTTAAAAAGTGTTTAAGTGAACAGTTTTGGTGGACATATAATTCTTCTATCATCTCTCACTTTGTTGTATGAGGTTTTTTGCCAACATCATCATCTGTGCTGAAAATGAGCTCACAGAATTGCATTTCATGGAGTTTTAAACTGCCATGAAAGCATTTGCTCTGAGTGTTAATTGTAGGATAGTGATATTGCAAGTTCTTCTAAATGGCTATTTGATATAAACAAACACTTTCCCTTCTGCACATTTTTATTGGAGAAATATAGAGCTATCACCTATGATAAAGCTCTTGAATGCAGGAAAATGCATAACTTTAATCTCTGGTTTCAAAACGCAGAACTGTTTAGGAGAACCATTTCTGAGTTAAACTAAAAGTGCTACTGCAGCCACCAAAACTTGTGATGGAAAAGCATAATGATGTCAATGTACATATAAAATGACTTTTAAATAGGATTTGAAGTGAACTAGAATGATTCAGTAGTTTCAGCACTAGTCCTTTAAATAAAAGCCCTAGTAGAGTGATGAAAAGACTAGAAAGGAAGCTATGCTTGCCAGTGTCAGCAAGTTATAACTTTATTTTCTGCTTTCCTTATAGTGTTATACACACTGAAACTAAATCATATTCAACCCATATTTACAAAAATTGGTAGATATGTTGCCATTGCCCAGATTTATTTTCAAATTAATGAAAAAGTCTAGTCATACAATTGTTTCTTGTCTTGGGTTTTAAGGTATGAGTCACAGGAGTAAATGTTATGACCATTTCTCTATTAATTTCTGGAGAAATATAATGTTAACCTAACTAGAAAAAATGTTACTTTACCTGTTACAGTATGTTCAGATATAGTCCGTAAGTGGGTTTAATAATAAAATATGATCTTTAATACCAAAGGATTTCTCAGTATGTGCAAGGTAAACTTTGTAAAATTATGTACTAAAAGACAATAAAAATACTTCTTTCGGTGACATTGGTGCAACTTAAACTGCTAAATCAGCATACAGAGGTATTAGGAGGCAGCTGGGTGCCCAGGGCTAAGGGATGCATGGGGGCAGCAATAACTTCCAGCTGCTGCCACTGGCATGGTTGCAGCAGCCAATATTAGTTTTGCATATGTCCCACCTCCCCACCACTAAAAGTTGGTGCCCAGGGCTGGTATCCTGGTTGTTCTACCCTAGTAACACTACTGTCAGCACCTATGTTCAGACAGTGAGTATTCAGGTGCCTAAATACAGATGTTGGCTAAGTTATTTGTGCCATAAGGATGTTTTTGAAAATCTTACCTGTAGATTCTAAATTGAGGTGGTTAAGTTTAAAAAGGGGCCCAGCCATACTTAATTAGTACCAGTGGGTATATATTTTCAAAGTGCTACAAAAGGGGGGAAGAATTCCCTAAATGCTCAGACTGTCTTAGACCTTCTGGAGATTTTGAATGCATGCATAACAGCAAAAAGTAAGATGAGATTTAGTTTTCATCAAGCAGAATTTCTTTCTTAATTTGCCATATAGAGTACCACAGCCAACACTGTTTATTGAGGGCTTAAATGAATTTCAGAATAGATTCTGGTGTTTACACAGGGGTGAATTTCATCCTTTAGTTTATTCTTCTGCTATGCATAAAGTAAACAGGTGTTTCAAATAAAGGCAAGCTGGGCTATTGCTCTTGAAAGGGTAAGAGTTATGAATTTGGTCTGACTGACAAGAATGGGTCAGTGACACTGAATCCAATTCTTCAGTCCTTATGCAGAGGAAATTCCCATTGTACAAGATAGAAGTATTGTTTGAGTAATGATCACAGGAGCTTTAATCCCATTTCAGGTTTCATTTCAAATCAACCTCCATATGCTCTAGGACAGGGATTCCCAAAGTTTTTATGCTGTGGCCTGCCAAACTATGGCCCAGCAGTCACAGCCAACCGTGGCCAGAATTTCCAGCTGGCAGACAGGTAAGAATGCCCTCCCACCCCCACACCCCACTTGGATGAGGGGGTGAGCCAAACCTTGTGCTGCTGCAGGCCCTGAAGAAAGAGCCATGGCCTCTCTGCCTGGCTCTGGGGAGGTTGTGGTTTGCCAGTTTGGCAGTCAACTCTGCTGCAGACCGGTAGCTGACCCACCATGGCCTGGCACCAGGCTGTGGCCCAGGGATTGAGAACCCCTGCTCTAGGAGAAAGAAAGGAACTAATTTCTTAGTCCTGTACCAGACAGACTTTACTGTCTTTTATGTTAGTGAGGATTAGTGCAACCTACCTCCCATGCCCTGCTCCTTCCCTTCTCTAGGAACATCATCCACACCAGGATGGGAAGTATCTAGCACTGGAGCTGCTGCCTACCATGTACATACCAGCAATGACTTCCTTCATAAGCAACACAACAGTTGCCATTTTAATCTCCAGCTGGGTACTTTATGCTGCCTAAGAGGCAGAAAGTGGATAGAACCTAGCAAAGAGACAGATATTTTAGGCTAGGTACAGATGTTACACATCATGTGCTTTAAGCATGCAGAAAGTGCTTTACAGCCATAACAGAACAGACACTCATGGTACATTAAGTACTTTAAAAATAGTGGATCCCACTCTTAAGTTAACCATGGATCAGTTGAGGGTTAACTTAGAGTACAATCACTGCCATCCCAGGCAGCATTGCACAGTGCTGCTCTGGCCTTGGGCAGAGCTTGTTTGCTCTTCCCAAATGCCAGGCTTTCCTCACCCTTTGGCTGTCACTGCCCAAATCACATGGTCCCAGCCCCATGCACAACCTGGCTGGAGGGGTGGGTCTCTGTCCCTGCAAATGCCCTGGACCTATGTCATACCACAATCCAGATGGGGGTGCTGCAGGGGAAGGAATCTAGGGTCTCTCTCCTGGCATCTGCTCCCCCAGCCCCACCCCCACCAGCTGGTGACTGTCAGCAGTGTCAGGGGTGAGATGGGAGGAAGGGAGCCCCCTCCCTTCTCCCAACTGAGCCCTCCTCCTCCCCCCCCCCTTGCACAGCTTGCTGGTTAGGGGGTTGGCAGGGGGCTGGGCCAATACCATGTGGCTTGGGGGTTTCCTTCCCCCCCCCTCCACTTCCTGCAGTCCCTGAGATGACAAAAAGCTGACGCAGCCCCATTTCATGCTTCTGGCTATAGCTGCTAGTTTGCTAAGGCATTTTGGGGGTAATTGAAGGACCCCAGCTGCAAGGACCCCCACACACAGCTTGCTGGCTTGGGGCTTGGTGGGTCAGGCTGGGTCTGTTCAGCAGGGGGGCTTGATTCATCCAACCCCCCCCTACCCAAGTGACCTGGCAGCTGCAGCCAGAAGCTGAAGAGCAGGGCTGCTCTGGCTTTTTGCTGTGCCAGGATCTGAGGCCAGGAGGGAAGGGGGGTGGTAAGGGAGCCCTGTCCCATGAGCAACCCACACAGATTCCTGGCTCAGGGATCAGGGGGCTGGCCCAGGTCTGTATGGCACAGGGGCTCCCTTTCCCCCCTACCCTAGTTCCCAGCATAGTGAAACATGGAACTAGGCAGCTCTGCTGAAGCTGCTAGCTGCTGCTGTCAAGAGGTTGGGGCAGGGGGAAAAGGAGACCCCTGACATGAGGGCCCCTCCACAATTTGCTATCTGGGTTTTTGTGGTGTGGGGGGTGGGGAGTGGCCTATGTCTGCATGGTAGGGGCACTCCTTCCCCCACAGCTGCAGCTCCTGGCATGGGGAAATGCCAGGCTGAGCTGCCCTTCATGCAGCTGCTGGCTGTCATTGTTAAGAGGCTTGGGTGGGGGAAGGGAGCCCCCCCTAATGTGGGGACCCAGTCTGCTCCCCCAAGGGCAGGGATGCAGGGGGGGGGCACTCTGGCAGGCTCCTGCTAGGTATACAGGAGTGCCCCTTCCTTTCTGGCCTTGGTCTGTGAAGGCAGGCACCCTCCTCCCTCCCCCCCCCCCCACACACACACCAAACAAGCATACATCTATTTGGTTGGAACACGTTTTAACCTATAACATTTTAGTTAAAGTGTGATAGTTAAAGTGCTTTCTGCAGGGGCTTTTTGAACATCTTGCTCAGCTTTAATTATCAGGAAGTATAGTATGTCAATATTGCTTGCCTATACTCTGGGCACGCTTCTGTTATAGATTCAGCAGTTCAGCTACTTGGGGTAAAATCTTTCTTTTACTTAGTCTTGGGAGCTTTGCCTTTGACTTCAGTGGAGGTAGGATTTCCCTCTAAGGGCATCTATAAGGTACAGGGGGGGGGGTGGGGAGGCATTTTTATTGGTGTGTCTATGAGAGCTGCTTCAAAATGGTGGTGGGGATGCTTTAACTAAAGTTCATTCAATGAGCTTTAGTTAAAGCACCCCCATCAGTATTTGCAGAGGCTGCTGGGATACACTAATTAGCACACACTAGCAGATTCACAGCAGATTCGATTAATCGAGTCTGCTCCAACACATGCTAATTAGTAGAGCTCCTTTTTATGTAAAGGCGCCCTAAGTTTCTAAAAGCATGAGCCACTGCCAACTATGCTTCTTCTTTCATTTCATTGATTCAAAGCTTTGAGTATTTCAGTAAGCAGCTGGCAACAAGCACACATTCTTTTGTAGAGTTCTGCTGATGCTTCATTTTAATTATCCGTTCATTCTCATTTCAGTGAATGTATAAAAATACAATTGATATTCCTGTGTCACTATCATTATACTTTATGGAACATTAATGCTGAACACAGTTCCTGATAGAACAAACCTATATATCAAGCACCTTCATACTGAAATTTCTTCATTGTTAATTACCATAAATGTAAAATAAATCAACAATGGTTATGCCATACAATATTCTTTCAAGTTGTATTGTGCACTTTGCATGAATGGACTCAGTTTAAACTCATTGGTTTTATTAAAATAAAATATTTTAAAACTTCAAGCTGTCTAAATTAGTCACTCTCGGATTATGCTGATTTCCTGGAAAACTCCCCTGTGTGGGAATACCCCAGGGAGAACTGGATTAATTTCAGTCCTGTGTTTGTTTAATGTAGCTATTTAAATTACTACCCCTTTCCCAAAGATGCTCTGGTATTCTTCTTTTAAGGTTTAGGTTTTGCATTTATATACAAAATCCCAAGCCAGTAAACATTTTGTATTTGACTTGAAGTCAAACTTAAACTGAATTTCTGGTCTCTCTGCATACTATACACAGAATTGTATTCTCTATTAATGTCAGTGGGAGTTATGCCCATACAAATAGAAGAGAGAGAAGTTTCTGAAAACAAAATTATTCAAACATTTTCTAACTATGCTTTTTCTAACTAAACACTCCATAAGAGTAATTAAATTTTAATACCAGTCTGTTCCTTCAGGGAACCTGTCATTCTCTAAAACTTCAGGAGAATACAACTATTTACCGAGGGAAATAGTTTATTCTATACTCCTTTACTCATCATTTGTATTGCTAGTCAAAGATAAAAATGAAATGCGTGCTGTCTGAGTAATCTGGCCCAATGCAAGAAATATGTGAGTGGACTATGAAGGTAGAATCTATCGCCTGAACTGGAACCAAGTTATAAACAGTACTAGCTCCTCACTACATAGTTACTACTTCAAGCTATGACGGAGCAGATATGCATGTATTGGCTGTTAAGAATACTACACTGTTTGTACTGACTGTGTGATTTAATGTGGTTCCCTTGCACAATATCCTTGTGCAGCTTAAGCAGTACAGCAAGACTTTAACTGACATACTGCATAATTTAACATAGCGTTAAAGGGCTTGGCAAGAACCTAAAACAATTTTTGTAACAAGCCTAATCTAATGAATGCTCTCCAAGCAGAAATCCCACTTTCTTCAATACATGTTTGGAGCATTGACAGGATTATGGCCTACATTTTTACATTTTATGGAACAGGTTTGAAGTGTTACAAAATGTAACCCTATAGATGTAAATAAATACAAAAGAGTAAATGTTGTTTTTGTTTTTCCTTTTTCAATCAAAGTTTTGGGACTTTAGGTTTGTGCAATTCTAGAACATTCTCAAGTTTATTTTCAGGAGTCAAATAGCATCTTTAGTTACCATACTAGGGTCACAGCCTTCTGTCTTTTCAGTTTCCTGAATGATAAGTGCTGCCCTGATAACCCTCATGCATTTATTAATCAAAGCCCTGTTGTGAGTGGTGCAATTCAGCTAAAGTGGGTTAGTTTACCATGACTGAAAAGATGGTGCTATTGGATTAGAAAATATAAATAAAGTGTAAAACTATGTTTAGCAGTCAAATATGTAACAAACTCATTAAAGATTGTGTGAAAAAATGTTGCAAGAAAAAAATCAAATGGCACAAAACTGTGAAGCAGAGTAAATAGTGGTAAAAACAATTTATTTGCATGTTCATATCTTTCAGCTAGATTGCTTTCTTGGCTTGGTTTCTGAAAGTGACTGTTTTGTAAAGAACTGCATTAATATTTCAGAGAGAAAACTTTTACAGTAACAGTGATTGGGAGCTTCTTTTTCAAAAGGTGCGTCTGAATCCATGCTTTGTAATCTAACTAGAGCAAAATAAAAAGCAATCTAGGAGGTTAGCCATCATAACGTGTTTCAGTTGTTATGTCTTGCAGACCTTCTCAGGCAAAATAACTGTCTCAGACCCTCAGTCTTCTCCTCTAACACCTACATTCCCCAAATAATCTAGGAGGGGACTTACAGTATGCCTACACCACGTCCCCAATCATTCCTGTTTCTATTTATACCCTCCAAATTTAGAAATGAACTGGTGAAGCCAATCCAGGCATATGCTCTATGCTTGTCAGGGAGAGATGCTCTTGAACAATCACAGAGACATGGTGGAAATACCTGTGGGTACCTAGGAAGGGACTCACAACAGCTAGCAAGCTGTATGAGGAAGATGCCAAGGTCAGCCAGTAAGGAATTCTGAAAGAAATCCTCTCTCTCCCTCGGACTTAAGTCCTTCCTGGCAACCCTGAATCAGGCATCTTATGAAAATTTGGGACTCTAAGCCCCAAATATTTCCTGTACTTAAGATGCAGCCTAACATATTGCTTGGATTTGTCACAGTTGAATAGGGATGATTGCCTTGCTCTTTCCTTTTAAAAGATGATGGCACTGTCATGCACTTGTGCTAGCCACTAGGCTCTTACACATGTAGCCACGAAGTAGGAGTTCTGGGTTTAATGCTTTCATACAAAAAGGATTCAAACTCACATTCTACCTCCTAGGAGTGTTCCCTTATACAATTCAAATGGGAGAGAGTGGGAGTATCTTCCACCAGCTCAGCCTATGCTAGATGTATTGCTTTGAAACTGTAAAAAGGTGCTTGTCCCATGGGGTGAGTGCAATGCACCCTGGTGGTCACTCAGCCCTAGCCTGGTCTGCCCTTCTGGGGAACCCTCCCCTTTGCACTCCTACTATGCTTTGATGTTCTAGTTCTTTGGAGAAGAGGCTGCTCCAGGGCTCTCCAAGCCTTGTCTCACTCACTGGCAAGTTACATATTTCATGTCTTAGGGTACCCCTATATACACTTGACAGTGCTCAGCCTTCTCAGCCTCAGCCCTTCATTTTCTTGTTGTTTCCCCATGACCTAGGCCCACTGCACCAGACCCAGCTTCTTGGTCCCAGCCTTGACTCAGCCCCCTTTTGGGCCTTATTTCCACCTGGTTCTGGGCTATCCAGCCCCAAATGCTGCCTTGCTCCAGCTCTTGGGGTTTTTTTGCTCATCTGCCTTACAGGGCTCAAAGTTATCACATGTCCCTAGGGCACTAGTGGGACCTCTCCACCCCTCAAAAAAACAGAACAAACAAACAAAAACCCCCTCAATCTCTTCCACAACCACTAGTATAACTCAAGATGCTAAAAGCAACCTTTTAACAGAAACCTTCCCTTCTGAGCCAACAAACATTAATTAAAAGAAAACAACAGAGTACAACTTCCAAACCAGGAAAATCTTCCAGCACCACCAGGGTAGGTAAGTAAACACCCTGGGCACCAACATAACCCTCAGCTCTGGCTTGTATCCTTTTATAAGCTCTCAGGGTCTTGCTAATAGTTCCCAGGCAGCTTAGCAGTCTACCAGGAGCTCCTTCCCCTACAACTCACAAGGTTGGTTTACTCTGCTTTGGCTCAGGACCTGTGCCTATATGGCTTCCTGGCCTTGCCCCCATTGGTCACCTGCTTTCCAGAGCTGTGGCAGGTGTTTTTTGATTTGGCTGGGTGAACCAGCCTCAGGAAAGCTCTTTGCTGTTGGGACCTGTAGTGTTTCTATGTAAGTCTTTGACCTCTTGATGTTGTTGCTGCTGCTGGCTTTGAGAGAAATGTTTTCTTGAGTCTTGTCTACCCTCAAGTCTGCACTTTGGGCTTGCCAATAGGGTCTGAAGTTTGCTCCCCCTTCTCAGTAATGGGGTAGGGTCCCTGTTACAGAAACCAAGAGTGCAAAATGCATGTAGCCAGAGACAGAAATTACAAGAACTATCATGACCCTATAGCCCAGTGCTGAGGGCAATTCCTTGGGAGTGAGGAAACCTAGGTACTACTCTCTCTTTCCAGGATTGGCTTCATGTTTTATTCATCAGCCTTAGAGTGCTGCTGTGCAAAAATGTCCAACTGACTTAGAATGGAAATCTTGCAGAGAGCTTGACAAAACAAAGGCAATAATTAAAGAAGTCCTAGTTTGGAGGAAGCTAAAACTGAGTTATCCACAGATGCTTCCAATGAGAGTATTGGTGCAATCCTCTTACTACAAAATAGTCAAAACTGGAGAGTGCTGGTTTATGCACCATATATGCTAGCAAAATCTGTCAACGTACACCAACATAGATAGTGGCTTTGGCCTCAGTACCTGAGTATAAAAAGTCTCCTGTCTTTATTAATAGGTGGCAAATCTTAGCTAATGCCATCCAGAAACCAAGAATATAGTGATTATTTTTTCAACTACAAATGTATAATTTTCAAATGAGATATAAACATGGGAGACATTTGATGTTCAAAGATGCAGTGAACAGCAGGGATGCATGCTTTATACTAGCCTTTAATGAACAGTAAGAATGGGAAAACTAATTACATATATAGAAAAATTCAGACCAAGTTATGTGAAAGGCCCAAGATTGGTGAGACCTGATAAACTGGCTCTTGTAGAGAAGTTGGCATGGATGTGTTTATATCCATGCAAGTGAAGAAACAAAATGTGATTGTTTAGATCTTTATCAGTTTTTCTTTGGAGAGATCTAAGTTCATTGCCCTTGTCCTACTTTTTAAGTGACTATTTTAATTCATGGAGTGGAGTTATTCATTCATTCTATGAATCTGAGTTTAAAAAAAAAGAGTAATGGTTCTTCATGCTATTTAAGTTAAGGTCTATCTTCTTTTTTCCCAGACTTGAGAAAGGGCATTTAGGGTCCCAAAGCTTGTCTGCCATTTCATCCTGATACATAGTTGATCCAGT
Organism: Alligator mississippiensis; assembly: GCF_030867095.1. NCBI lineage: Eukaryota > Metazoa > Chordata > Crocodylia > Alligatoridae > Alligator > Alligator mississippiensis. Next base: position 107,978,710 of record NC_081828.1, on the reverse strand, counting down.
AAAATATATTACCACGCAAATATTAATATTCCTATCTTGTAAGCTCAACACAACTTCTCTGTGCTAAACTGTGTGGGAGAAATGGAAAAAAAAAAAGAGTATTTTCAGTCTTCTTCCCTAACATGTATAGTATCCAGTATGCCTTCACAGTACTCAGGGAATGGTATTGATCCATGGGATAGGGGCCAGCACAAGCCCCAATTTTATCTAAACCACATTTTGAAAGACTTAACTGCAAATTAAGCCTCATTCTCTCCCTGCTTTGGGTGTGAATTTGCCTCCTCAATACTTGCCTTTTTTGCATGGCTGAGTTGCTCCGCTTCCATCACCAGTCATGGGAGACAGGATAGGAATGGCCTCTTAATGTAAATTGTATTTTTGAATGCATACTTTTTTTACCTCAGAGTTTTAGTGAGTGAACTGCTTTTAAACAGTCAGGCAAACTGTGAAACCATGGCTGGTGAGAGAACCTGCTGCTTTTTAAAAGAGGTTAGAAACCTAGGGGATGTAGAAAACCTAATTAAAACTCAGGAGAATTGTTAAGTCAGAAAGATGCAGAACAGCCATAAAAGCTGTTAAAAAGAATTTGTGATCTTCAGGTCTTTTACACCAGGTTTTAAGATTAACAGCTTCAGGGTCCCAATTCAGGGATATTTAAGCACTTGCTTAACTTTCACTACCATAGTGAGCTGAACCATAGGGTGGAAAATGTCAGTGTGTGACTTTACAACATCTTGAATTATGTAAAGAAACAGGCGAAGCAAGGAAGGCTTTTTTCTTGTGCAGTGCTGGGCATTCATTGCTGGTTTTCATCCAATTCTTTTCTAATTATACAGAGAACTTCAGTTTAACTACCTACAAGAGATACTGAATAAACCCAGAATAACATTTAGGAAAATAGTTAGTGGCATAAGCATTATAAGCAAATAACAAATCACATTTAAAGTAATGATATTTGGGGGCTGGATGATGAAGGCTAATATTAATCACTTGGTAGATAGATGTGTGAGGAAGAAGCATTATGCACTGAAATAACATTTTCAAGTTCATCTATATAGAAGATTCTTCCAAAAACTTCATGTATATCACATACAGATTTTTATTACTGATATATACCTATCTTGGTATTTATCTTGCCATGATAACAGCAGTATTGAACCACCTTAATTATGAAGAAGGACTCCTAGCTTGAGAATCTCTCATTTCATTTGACTTATTCTTTTGTGCAGCCTTTATTAACACACATGCATCTAATTTAACAAACAAGATCTCTCTCTCTCTCTTCCCTTTTCCAGGTGAATGTAACATGTAAATGAGGCTGTCATTCTCAGCCAGGATCCTAAATCAAATAGCAAAGTCATGCTGAGATCTGAAAATGAATGTATTATTCTAATGACTCATTCTGCCAATGAATCTCCCATTACATAAATGACAGGAGTAATAGTCAATAAGCAGATCATCATTGGAATAGTCACACAAAGATGTGTGTCAGGTACAATAACAGAGCAATCTGTTGCTGGCATTAAAGAAAGTGCCTCATAGATTAAAAGGCTGGGTTTTTTTTAAACAAATAAGACTTATTTTTTACTTCTTGTTTGTTGAGGAACCCTCACTCACTCTTTTTTTCTTTGGGTTTACAGCCCTGATGCCCCATCTTTTTTTTTGCAATATTAGTAGATGAAGGCATTCTTGTTTTTGAAAACAAAAATAGGCAACAGTTCTCAAAATACATTATCCTAACAGAATCTGTTATTGGCTTGTTCCACTGGTAGAGTGAGAGTGAGGAAGACGTCCTATCAATCTACTTTTAGCAAAGCATGTAGGGAGGGAAGAAAGCTGGATCACTATATAACGCCATCTTTCCTTTTGTCTCAGTTTGTAAAAGGATTTTGCTTAGGTAGGCTGTGCTGTCTAACTCAATGTGAGAGTTGTGTTGAGAAAAGGAAGCTAAAACAGCTTTTCTGTTAGAATAAGTTTGTTAACTGTATATTGGAGAAAATGTGAGGGACTATTTGAAACCCCATAAAGGTGTGAATTGTCTATAAACCACTTCTGTTGTGGGTAGGGCAATCTGATTCACTTCTGAGAGTGGTGATATGTATGTTGCGGTATATTTTCAACACATGAAAACTGAAAGCTAATCAAACTAATTTTTGAACCTTGAAGATACTGTTTTTGTCATGTCTTAAGAGGAGGAAGACTTCATTTTGCAAGTCTTAAATCTGGATTAAAGGTGTTTATGGATCTTGTCTTACAGCTTGTGTCCAGCTTGGGTCCAGCTCTGTTTTCTCTCTGGCAGAGGTTCAGATCTTGTACTTTATTCATATCTATAGCTCTTCATAATACTTACTTAATCAAACTTGCATGAGGGAAGGGGAAAGGAGGATTCTGAGAGGAGCTCAAGCATAAAGAATATGAGGTGAAAAATCCTTAAAACTAACCCACTTCCTACTATTATCCACCTATATAATGCCTATTCGCTGTCTGATCCCAAATGAAGTAGAATCTATAATTATTAGTCTGTTTCTTGAACTATTTTTGTTCATAGTTTTTATAAAGATTATAAAGTCTGTTTTTAAATTTCCTTTAGTTAGCAGGTATAAAGATTTTTTTCCAGTTAAAATAGACTTTATACCTTTAGAAATATTCTTACAATTATATTTTACCTACAACTTTGGAAAAACAGCCTTTTCCAGCTTTCTTGAATTCTGTGAGTTGTGGGACACAGAAATGACAAACTCCCAGTTTGTAACTTTTTGTGAAGAATTAAAATGGACCAAAGCACTGCCAACAATATTCCAAGGGAAAAGTTTCTGGAGGTTGATAGTCTTATGGAAAAGAACTTTTTTCTTGGCCCTGATTACCAAACCTATTTATACTGCTCAAACACTTTCCTTTCTGTCAGCCTGAGTCCCCTAATCTATTCCTGTACGTGGATGCAGTATTCCTTTCTTAAGGGACCAGCTGTCATCTGGGGCCTTCTTATTTATACAAATTGAAAGGCATGGTCAAAATATATGGGGAACAATAGAAATAACAATGAGGTTTTCTGAATCTTCCCAGAGCTACCTGAATTTGTATCAAAGCCTTGAAAACTCATCACAAAAATCTACCTACAGTAGTCCTATTGGGCATTCTGCATCTTTGGGAAGCTCCATAGAGAAGCACTCCACGCCCACTACACGTGCACTACCTCCCAAAAGACACATGTGATGTAGCCAATCAGGTGGAGAGAACAAGTTTATCTTTGTTCACTCACCAACCTGCTAAGATGGGTGTCTGACACATGTTTTGGAGTACAGTACCACAGATCTAGAAGGATGAGTTTCGCAGGAGAGGGCAGGGTCACACACATGTTGCAATGCTTCAAAAGGAGAACATTTCAAAAGGGCAGTAGCTAGTATATTCTAAGTGTGACATGTAAATGAGCTGAGAATGATATGAATGTGGTAAAAAAAACCCAAACACACCCCAACTTTAACTGTGGATGAAGTTGTACTAAAGTTGAAGCAGCTTTGCTACATTTGTACTTTACTTGTCTTCTTTACAAGTGACATTTAGAATGTCGCAGGTGCTGCCCTTTTGAAGTAGCTCCAAATATGTGTCCATGGCATGTGACGCTGACTAGCAGAGTCCTTTGACATACTAGACATTGCCAAGTTTGAAGCAATAGTACATATACTGGAGGGTAGGGCTAGGATTTAGAGAGACCTAGACAAATTGGAGGATTGGACCAAAAGAATCTAATGAGGTTCAATAAGGACAAGTGCAAAGTCCTGCACTTAGGATGGTACAATCCCATGCATTGATACAGGCTGGGGACTGACTAGCAAACCAGCAGCTCTGCAGAAAAGGACCTAGGGGTTACAGTGGACTATCAGCTGAACCAACAGTGTGCTCTTGTTGCAAAAAATCCTAACAGTGTATTAGGCTGTATTACTAGGAGTGTTGCCAGGAGATCAAGGGAGGTGATTATTTCCCTCTATTCAGCACTGGTGAGGCCACATCTGGCATACTGTGTCTGGTTTTGGGCCCCCAATGACAGAAAGGATGCAGACAAATTGGAGACAATCCAGTAGAGGGCAATGAAAATGGTTAGTGGGTTGTAAAGCACTGGAACAGGTATCCCAGAGAGCCTGTATAATCTCCATTTTTGAAGATCTCCATTTTTTGATGATCTAGTTGTGGATCATCCTACTTTGAGCAGAGGGTTGGACTAAATCTTCTAAGGTCCCTTCCAGCCCTAGTTTTCTATGATTCTATGATTATGTGTTACATTATGTATAAAATATTAACTATTTAATTAATTAAAAGTAATTAAGAAAAATCCACAGTAGTCTTCTAGATGTTGGTAGAAACGGTACAGATTTTGGATAGTTAACTAGGTTTGGTTTCATAAACAGTGGGCATGATTATGCTGACACTGATGTGAATGAGATCTAACTTTTGAAGTTAATGTGTAAAAGTAGTGTAATTGAAAGCAAAATCATGGACTCTAAAACAATTTTGGTTTCACTGCCGTCAAGGCCAAGTCACCTTGACTTTTGAATCCAACCTTTATGTTTCAATTACTGTAAAAGGTCTACCTATGAAATTGTTTTTTGTACAGAGAATAAAATGGTCATATTGCACCATGCCATTATTGTAAAGTCACTTTATCTCTCTTTCCCATGTAATGTAATTGAGGGAGGTGAGTTCTCCAGGTCTTTCTGTAAGTGAAATCACTACTTCTTTCTCTGGGGCATAGCTGTCATCTGGAAACCTTCCCACTTATACAAACTGAAAGATATACATCTATCAAATTAAAGCAGATTGAGAGAATTGTAGAAGGTTTCCTAAAGATTTCAGGTACATACAACTTTCTATATAGTTCTGATGGGAATTTTCTTGTTCTGACTGGCTTATTGCTCAAACCCCATTTCTACCTTTCCCAAAACAGTTCTTTACGTCAGCATCGTTATATACCTGCCCATAATTTGTAATTCTCCCTTGCCTTGTCCTTCTTACTTCCTCTCCTTCAATGTCCCTTTCCATGCCTTTTTTCCCATTTAGCTTATCTTCTAACAAACTGACTTTTAAAATCATGGAATTAACATGACACTTACTGCCTCCCCATTGTTCACTTTTCCCCCCTCCTCCTGTAGTAATTTTCTCTATTTAAACTGTAAGATTTTCATGGCAGGAAAAGGAATGGCCTGCTACTTTCTGTTGTAAAGCGCCTGGACAATTGGGCCTAATTCTTTATTGGCATTTAAGCACTGCCATAATAAAAGTGACTTGATGATGATTATTATAATTTGATACAGATAAACTGGACTCACAATGGCTGCGATAGTGAAATTTTAGCCGATAGAGGATTTACGCATCTGTGTGTGAAAGCATTATGTGTAATGATCAATATCTAATTATAGCATAATTATGGCTTTTAAAATAATGTAGATAGCTTCAACTTAAAAGAAAATCAGACAAATAGAAGTGTAGATGTTTTTAACATGTCCCAGTATGCCCATTAGCCTAATACTACTTTTCCTGTAAATGGGATCTGGCTTTGTAACCCAACTAATCATGACAGACATATGGGTAAAATACTATACTAGAAAATGTCAAGTTACAATCAAAGGTAGTATTTTTAAACCATTTGCTATTGCATTTTCAGATTATTTCCTCTGCTTCTGCAATCATTATGCCCTTAACCTAATTCATTGCATTATCTACATTTTATATCCCATTATTTTAACAGCAGTGAACCCTGGCCCAATTCCAATGTGACCATTTTGTGTTACAATATAGCAAGTGCTAAATGCACTATAAATCCTACTACTGTCTCTGTTCCATTGATTTCACTGTAAATATTACCATTATTGTCAGGTTACTGAAATATTTTATTCATTATTTGGACCTTGGTCTTCACCTCTTTCTCTGGCAAGTTCCTCAGTATTTTGAATTTAACTATGTTGGGTATAACTACAAGATCAGAGGTAAAGCACAAAAAGGATTGTATGGGTTGTACAACAGCCAAAGTTCTGAGGTTTCAGTGACCGTGTACTGCAATAAAGAGAGATGGATCTGGAAACCAGAGCCCAATGGGAACAAAATCTAGGCTTCCATACAATTTATGTTGAATAGAATCCTCCTTTGTTGTCACAGGTGTTGTGTGATATGTATTGCACACTGAGAGTTAACAGGGCCTTTCTCATAGTGATATTCATTGCAGATTAGATGGGCCACTTTAAGTCATGGTTTCCCAAGACTTTAAATAAGACTTAGGGGTAAACATGTATTTTGCTGATTCTCCCCAGATGGGGCACATTTCAATCCATGCAATTAGATAAACTGAAGGCATAGTTTTATAACAGGCAGCTTAGGTGAAGCAATATGAACATGTTTACAAATATTTTATTGGTTTATTTTCACCTACAGCCTTACATTCTTGCTAAAGAACAGAACAGTTAGATATCATTTTTCAATTTTTTTTACAAGGAGTATAATTGTCCTGGTCTCAGCACAAAAAAAAAAAAAAAAAAAAATCTATTGGGACTCATAAAATCAGACACATTAGGCCAACATTTAGGTGAAAAAGCATGAGCCATGAGCTTTGACTTCCTGAACATTGTGTTCATTACAGTGGGATTGACCTTTTTTGCACTGGTATGATGGAGATGTTTAAGCCCGACTGGCACAGTGATCCTTTCAGGCATTCTTTCACTCCACTGCCTGATTTACTGCTAGTAGCACCAACAAGCCCAAGAAAGAATACATTCAAAAGAGAGTGGAAGAATAATGAAGCAAATGAAGAAACAAAGGAAACGTTGTTTACCATTAAGGCTTCTCTTTACTTTGTACATAAATGAGAAAAAAAAGAAACACTTGTTTATATTAGTGTTGTGTTGCTGTAATTGCAGATCCTCTGCCTTATGTAGGAAATGCCAAGAGATCCATAGCCACAGATCAGTTTAGATAAGTAATGTCCTCTAATGTTTTTCTGGTGCAGATCTAAAATGCTCAGAACTACATTAGTAGTGCTTAACATGCAGTATGTTATCTACAGTGACTTTGGCCAATATTTTCCATGTACAGGTTTGTAAAATTAGTTACCAAGTTAAGCGGCCTGAAATGCAGGAAGATTGAGCATCTGCCATTTGATTCCGCTAGGAGCTGTAAAACCAGATCACTGATTCCTGTTGCTGAAGTGTAGTCAATATTTGAAAATGCTGATTGTCTTAATATATATTGTGACATGCCCCAATACCAGATGTTGCCAGGTGGGCCTCTGAGATGCACTTGTAGGCAGAGGTGCTGAGTACATGGGGGCTCAAGGGCCCTGGCTCCCTTTGAGAAGATGGCTATCACCTGAAATGCGTAAAACTTTCCACATGTCCATCATCTTAGCCCCGTTTCCCCCCAGCAAATTACAAGTCAGTGCCTGTGCTCATGAGGTATTTTTACATCATCATGGTTGCCCTTTTGCCCCAAATCCCTCTCTGCCATATGCTGTTTGACTACTGAGAAGCATCTGAAATGTGCCAGGGTCAACTTCTTGGCCTGTAGCACCTCACCTTTACCTGTCTCACCCACGTCTTGCCAGCTCTCAGGAAAGGGAATTTTGCCAGCTAAAACAATCATATCCTTGTCCGGTCATGAGCTTTGAAAAGATGGATCCCCCTGCTTCCTCAGAAGAGGCCTTTCTATATCGTCAAATGCTCTAGAAACAGTTAATACTGACAATAAGTGGATTATGAAAGATGACAGAAACATTTATTATACCAACAAGAACAAGCATAAGAAATCAGGAACTGTGTGCAGAGGCAGAGCTATAAAACAGAGAGAGACTGATTTTTAGCAGCAGAAAATAGATATGATAATAAACAGACATATATATGAATTGAAAAATTCAAATTGGTTCAAATATCATATTTAAATATATGAGACTAGACAGACAGATATATATGTATCAGAACAACATCCTGCTCTTATGCTACAACTTAAATCTGCAGTTCCTACCCAGATCAACAGATTAGAAAGCTTCGGTCTGTGATTCAATTTGGAGAAGATTCAGCCCGATTTGGAGGCCGAGTATCCAAATACAAATCAAATTGGGAAAAGAAAAAAAAAAACCCTCCGAATTGATTCAGAAAAGATTCGGAGATTCAGAAGGCAGTCTTTCAGGGGAACAGAAACTGAGAAAGGGGGAGGGGGAGGAAGACTGACATCTGTAGCTGGCCAGTGACTGTGGTCTTTCCCTGAGTCCCCTTCCAATCACAGCAGTCTGGGGGAGGGACATAGAAACAGCATATAAGCCTCTATCTGCAGGCTTTCTGTGCCATTTGTGAGCTGTTTCTGCCTGAGCAACAGCATCTGAAAGGTACTGGACTGACTTGGCTTCCTACCTAGTAAGTCTCCTGCCACTTTCTGTTCTTGGAAAGGATTGAATATAGCTTACTAACTAGAATTCCTCTACTTATCCCTATCTAATCAGTTGCTTTCAATTTACACTTGTTCTTGCTCCTCCACCCCCACATTTTTTAAAAAGAAAGCTGTGGATTCCTTGGCAGTGAAACCCCTAGCCCTATCTCCTTGAACAGGCTTCATGCCCTCAGAAGGGGCTACCATCCCTGCAATTTTTATTCAAATCAGCCAAAACATGACAAAGTTATGGGTATTTCAGTGATTCCCTATTATATTCTATGGCTGAATCTCCAAATTGGCGCCAAATCTTCTGAAACCGATTCAGCTGAATCGATTCGGGATAGTGATCTGAATCTCTGAATTGAATTGCTGTTTTCCAAATTCACTGAATCTGAATCGGAATTGAATGTGTTCCTATTTGCACAGGCCTAGAAAGCAGCTGACCTTTACCTTTCTATCAGGGCCTCCTACAATATCTCCTGTCAGCCTCCTTTACTCAGCCTCTGACTGAGGGCCAATAGCCCACCCTGTATCCAGGAAAACTAGATCTCATACCCTGCTCTCAAGGCAAAGCTTAAGTACAGTTTCTTATCTGGACATTTACATATGCCACCTGCTAGATTTTCAGGGAGCCCACATTATGCATGTTACTTTCTGCACCCCTTTCCCAGAAGGGTGCAGATGCTTACCAGACTAAAAGTTTCTTCTGATGTAATAAAGACCAGGACAATTTGGCATCCTTTCAGACACGAAGGACAGCTAAGCCACTACCTTAATAATACTGGGCATGTCTACACATGTTAATGTGCTGTAAGCTTACTGCCCTGTAAAATACTGCACAGTAAATTTCCCTGGAAGCACATGTGCCTACACATGTTCCTGTTGGGTGAAAATTTGCTTCCTTTGGGAACAGTTCAGTGCAGGGCTGCTCCTGCCCTGCTCTGCTCACCTACAGCAGCCAAGGGGAGCTCCAGGCTCTTCCAAGTGTCAGGCCTAGGCTCTGGGGGGTAGGGGAAGCTGTCCCACCTTTAGGGAAGATGCCTCCCAGCCTTGCACCCCTGCTCCAGGCAGCTGCCTCATGCCCAGGCTGCACTCTGAGATCAGAGCAGAGGTTGGGTCACTGTTGTCTGCCCCATGCAGCTTCCTGCTGCCTGGTCCCTGCTCTGAGATCAGAGTGGAGCCTGACCATCATCTGCCCTCAGCATCTGCCCTCTGCCCAGCCTCCACTCTGAGATTAGAGTTGGGGCTGGGACACTGTCCCCTGCTCAGGGCAGCAGGCAGCTGTCCAGGGCAGAAGATAGCATCTCAGCCTCTACTCCAATTGTCCAGTCAGAGTGGGGACTAGGAAGCAAGTGTCTGCACGGGTTGGGGGACAGTTCCTCTGCACGCTGCTGCCTGGGCTGACCACAAGCAAATAGATGTCTACACATGCCCTACTGCACAGTAGCTACTGACTGAGAGGGAACAGAACTCCCAGGCAGGGGATAAGGAGCTGAACACCAAAGCAAATCAGAAGTGCTGAGGCACCTCTGCATTCCTTGGTGAGCAAAAGGGTGTCCTTGGAAGCAGAGATGTGTTAATTAAGCAAATGGTGACAAGTCTTGTACTGTCCCCAATTGCTGAGGCCAAGCAATCCAGGTCACGGAAACCACTGCGCAGTAAAGCGTCTTATATAGACACATCCACTGTTTTTCATTTTGTTTCCCCCAGTGAGAAATATTCTTCCCCCCCAACAGTCAAAATAACTAGATGTTATTCTTATGGCCCTTTCTTTTAAAATATAAATTCACCATTATCTGGAAGGACTTGGTTCCTGGGCCTTAGAGCATCTCATCCATAAAGGAGATGAGTAACTGACTCATAGTAAATGATAGTTCTAAGAGACTGCCTTTTTTCCCCAAAGTGTGAATATCAAGAAACCCGTAAGTTAATCACTGTACCACCAAAACAGTCTTAGCTCTAATATAAGACTACAGTATCAAAATTGTATCTACAGCAATTCATGCAGATCTAAGAACAAAGCTGATCACAGCTTGATGCCACCTATCTATAGAGATTACACATGGTACATCAGTAAAATAACTTCAAGCAACCATGCAAGACACCCCACAAATCCATCAGATTGCTGACACGTGACAAACAATATATTACAGACCAAGAGACAAATTTATTGCTAAAGTCCCTGATGGAAACTTGCAATGGGTTTAAGCCAGAGATGAATTTTGTTGAAGTTTTTTTTTTTTATTTTTAATAAATTGTTTTAATTTGATACACTACCAGATATATGAATCTTTCTCAAATTCTAAAGCCATGGGTCATAATCATACAACATAGAGGCAATTAAACATTCATTCTTGGACACAGATTGATATGTAGTCATTCATGCTGCATTCTTAACTGCCTGTGATTTCAGCATTACATTCCTGTTGGCACTGTCCAAAAGGAGTATTTTTTTCGAAGTATTAGTGGGGAGGGAAATGACTGGGGATTTGTTTGATAATATGTCCTAGTTGGTTCACCCTTCTGCTTTCCAAAGGCAAACAATTTCTCTTTCATAAGTATGTTTGATTCAGAAGGGAACGTCACGCTTGGCAGGGAGAGTTTAGCAGCATCTAGAGAAGATGCTGAGCACTGCCAGAGGCAATGAACCCCCTCCATCTTCTCTGTTCATTTCAAGCACTACTTGTTGGGGTAGTTAAGTTTGTGCAAGTTTCTTCATATATTAAATCTCCCATTTCATTCCCAGCCCACACTTCAATCTCCTGTATTCTTTGTCTTTCTTTATTCCTTTATTATCTTTGATTAGCGTAGCTATTTAAAAAAAAAAATTAGACTCCTCTTTAAAAAAAATTTTTTTTTTGAATGTCATCACTATTCCTGTTTTGCACTAAGGTAATGAAACCAGGGTAAAACTGAACTAACTCTAACAAAAACTGATAAAATGCTCGAACAGCTGTCAAATATTATTGGTCATTATTATCACAATCTCATGATTAGGGCATTGGTCTCAGACTCTGATTCCTGTTGTGCGGAGAGAGTGGGGAAGGGGATGGGAGGGAACAGGATTTTCCACGATGATTTTTAACCACCTCTGTTTCAAGACTGGATCATCTTTACAAATAAAACAAGTTATGCTATAGAATAGAATATACCCAGACTTCATCTTATTTATTTCTTGATCCAACTGGGAGTGACCTGCAATTGTTGCTGCTTTGGAGGTGGGTGACACTGGTTCAGGACAGGATGACATGTTGGGGTAAACAGGTAACAGTATTTAAATTTATATTTTTAAATGGCTTCTACTGCTGGATGAACAAAGGCAAACACTGTAAGTATGAGATTTCTGAGAAAATTGAAGAGCTTAATAAGGCTTGAAAATAAAGAATCTGTAAACTTTCAAACAGTAGATGCTTAAATTCATGTAATTCAAAACAAACGAATTTGAAAATGTATGGTGCTTTTTTTTAAATAATACGGGTTTGTTTTTGATAAATCACATGAAAAAAGATGGGGAACCTTCAGATTATTCTTTGCTTGTTCCTAACATAACACTTCAGAAGCTAAAGCTTACTGGAAGGGTAGAGATACCTGAAGTCAATATTATAGCAACTCATTAAGGTAAATGATATCATTAAGGAGGATTTGCTGGATTTCTGTATGTCATATCATTTTGGGGATAGTTCTGAAGTCTTATATTTCATCAGAGGATAACAGTAGCTTAGTGCTGTTGCTGGTCTGTGGTATTGGAAGACATTGGTCATGAGAAAAGATCCAGACTGAGAACAGTTATATGAAGTTACATAGAAGGACAACAATATTGTTCACTAGTGAAGGGGCTACAGGTAATTACTGTGTCTGAAATTCCTGATGGCAGAACAGAAAATAGTTACATGCATATCTAAATTTGCAGTTTTGGGTGTGGGTGACTTACTCAAGATCTTCATAGTGGAATAAAACAGTTTTTTTATGATACCCAGTCCTGTGATTTAGCTGCAAGATTATTCCCACTCCTTGCTTAAATTGTTTAGATAATTACACCTTATGATTTGGTGGATAATTGTATTAATTATATTGGTAAAAAGAAGTCTGGAAATACACACTAGGAAATGTTTAACTTATCTGCCACTTTTATGAGGGCTAAATCAATATGTTTAGCTGGAAATCTTCTACCAATAAGAAGCAGGTGCTGGCTTATATTTTTTAGCATATAGTAATTTAGTGGGCAAAGTGACCACCAAAAAAAAGTTGATTTTATGAAACCACCAGGAGAGCAGAGGATGAAAAATTGCAGATGCATAAAGCTGCTCCTGGAGTGTTCATTTCTTGTGGCAGGAGGTCTGGATTTAGCATCATAGTCTGAGTTATAAAATCATATATTCCCAGGGCTGCTTATCATTTCAACACAGTCTAATAATGGATGATAGGAGATATACTACCCATCCATGATGTCTAAAAGTATATAAGCAAAGATCTGATTTAGACTGAGCGAGCTGCTGGTATGGGGTTTTATTTGTTTGTTTGTTTGTTTGTTTGTTTGTGGTTTTTTTGCTGTCCTTCATCTCTGTTAACATATATGTGGATTTCTAATATTCAAGCATAAGACCACAAATGGTGTTGAGGCACACAGTTCAGAAGCCAAGAGCGTATTCAGGAGATGTGTGAAGTCTTGAAGAAAAATACATGTATACAGTGTTTGTTGGTTTAGTTAAAGTTCATGCTTTCAAGTCCAGGTGCTTCTGTAGATTCATAGGCTTGATTAAGTGTTTTAGGAAACCTTAATAAAGAGCAGCTGGATGCAATGTCACACCAGAGAGGAGATTATTAACAGCCACTATAAACTGATTTTGTGAAGGTGAGAGCTCGAGAAAAGAAAAAAAATAACAGGCAATTGGAGTATGAAGCAGCCATTTCTAAAGGAGAATGCATTACTAATGGCTCACCATTAAATGAATAGGAAAGTGCACAACTCTTTTCAGAGTGGATTATGATTGGTTAAGTCTTCCTATTTTCAAAATTGGAGAGCTATACATCTATGGAGAGTGGGCCTTCTCATTGAAACAGTAGGAAATATAGGGTCTTTCTGAGTTGATTAGGTTCATACAAGTGGTGAGAGAGTCTTTGCCGTGAAATCGGACTTGGGTCACCATCTACAATCACTGTCTGGTGTTCTTCTCCTTCAGTTTGATCTAAATCTTTCTAATCCAGCTTCACTGCATTGGACTCATTCTTGCTAATGTCTCTTCCTTTCCCAAACCCAGAAACAATACTCTACCTTCATACTGTTTAACCTGTAAGCTGACTTTAACAGCATCACTCATGTTCCTCTTGTTCAAAGATGTCCTCCTTTGACATCCATGGCCATTTGTCAACAACATTTTTCAGCGGGTTTCAAGTGGGTTACATGCCTTTTGCACTGCTTTAATGGCACTGCTGTTTGCACATTCGGTGGTGTATTACGCGTTAATTCCAGCCACTTGTAGCTCATTCAGTGGCATAATGTGCCTTAAATTACTTTGGGGCACTGCAAACACCTGCAAGGAGTTTTAGTTTCCTATGCTACAGCTGTGGAGGGAAACACCAGAGTCTGTGCAGCTTAGGGGCTATGCAGGCAGACCATACAGGCAGCTCGGCAGCAGCCTGGGAAGGCAGGCTCCACAGAAGGAAAAAAAATCCTGGCAAGCCTGATCCTTTCCTTCCCCCCTACCCCCATCCAAGCCTGCCTCCTTGCCTGAGTTGCATGGGGGCCTGGTGCTTCCCTCTGTGGCTGCGGTGCCCCCAGGACTGCCCAAGCCGGGCGCCTGTGGGAGGGTACTTCTCGGTTCTAGACCCATTACTTTTGTGCATGTGTCCAACCTAATTTCTTGGTCTCTTTGTCTAATATCTCCTTATGGATAAAAACTGTTACTTCAAGCTCAACATAGCTAAAATGCAGCTTTCAATTGCCCTCTGTTCTCAGTGATTACTGATATATCTTCTCTCAGACAGTGGACAGTACCACCATTCTGTTTGTAATCCACAGCCCTTATAACCTGGGCATACTCTTTGACTTGGACCTCTCGCTTTCCTCACATCCAAGCTGGACAGGCACAGTATCTTTAAAAAATGGCCCTTCCCACACACATACATATGCATGCACATACAGCTGAAATTCTTATACGTGTTTCCTATTATCTTGCATCTTAATTATAGTAATATCCTGTCTTTCTCGTCTTAATAAATGCAGTTTTATCCAACTCATATTTATTGGGCATGTCTGCATGAGACATTTAACTGCACAATACTGTAGTTTACTACTCAACAAGTATGAGTGTCTACATGTGCACATGCTTACTGCACAGTAAAAAAATGGCTAATTGTGAGTAAATTCACTACTTCCAAAAGCAGGTAGCAACTTACTCGCATAAAGTTACAAATGTAGACGTGACCTGGAAGCACTAGGGGACTGGCCTGAGGCTAGCTCCAGTGCTCTGGACTGGGAGCCTCTCCTGTCCCAGGGCTGGGTTGACTATATAGCAGCCCCTGCCTCAGGCCTTTAAAAACCTTGAGGCATTTTGAGCCCTGGGATATACCAGCAGGCAGTTTGAGGCCATTCTAGGCCCTGTGACCCCCCTGTGCAGGCTACAGGCTAGCTTCACCAGCCTGCCTGGACCCCAGTGCCACTGCCTGGCATCACAGTGCTGTGTGGCTGCCAGGCCCACATCATCCAGGCCAGCAGAGTGTTGCAGGCTGCTGCAGACTCATGTCAGCCCCCAGCCTGCCAGCTCCCAGGCTCTGCTGGCCCATGCAGAAGGTTATGGCTGGCAGGACCTGTTCCGTCTGCCATGAGCCTGCAGGTGCTATGCGGCATTGCCTCTGCTGCATGACTGGCAGTCTCATGCTGTGCCTCTGCACTGGGTACTACAGACAGCTGCCCAGTCCCAGTAGCACAGAGACACTCACACAGAGGCCCCAAGAGCTGGTACAGATCACCGATGGTGTCCTCCTTGCTAACACACATGTCCATGCCAGAGCCAACCACCTGGGGCCCCAACTGATCCAAGCAGGAAACTGGCAACATGGCAGGGGCATGTGGGTTATATCTATATAATAATATATCCGTACTCTAGTGGTGTTTCATTTTAATCATGGAAAACTCATGGAAAAATCACATTTTCCATGGTGTTTAAATGAAACACCACTAGTATATAGAAATATTATTATGCAGCATAGGGCATGGACTTCCAGGCATTCCTGAACTGATGTTTATGGTCACTCATGGTGACCAGGAATCCTGGTTTTCTCTGATTTAAAACAATCCCCATTTTCAGTTGTTTTTTTTTTTTTAAGTAAGCCCAAATCCACATTTTTTGTGATTTAAAATAAAACACCACTATATATACTTCATATTTATATACAGTGGTGTTTCATTTTAATCAGGAAAAAGGGTGGACTTGTTGCCCTGTGGGGTCAGGCCAACTCTCAGGATCTTAATATTGCACTGTTAGACAGGACAGTGTGACACAATTGCCCATATACAAACACACAAATCAATTAGGTGCATACACACACACTACTAGCTCAGGCACATACACACCCAAACCAGTCTAGGCACATGCATACCTATCACCAATTCAAGCACATACACTATGCACCCCAAAAGTTAGACAAAAATCAATTGTCCATACCCACACACTCAGTACACATAGACAGATCACTAATTCATATATCATACACACCATGAAATATATACACACTCATCAGTTCACACACATACAACCCACCTACACATAGGTAAATTCCTAACCTGGATGGCACAAGATGTATGTGTGTGCTTGGGGTACCTGGGGGAAGGTTAAGGTGAGAGAGAGAGTTAAAGTGTAGGGAGTGAAAGTTGCCAGAACTGAGATTAGAACTAGTGGACTAGAGAGAAGCTGGCTGAGGAACTGAGGCTTGGGGTTACTTAAGTTAGATTGGGGCTGGAAACTGAGGCAGACAGCTGAGATATTGCAGGTGGGGGGGAAGATACCCACGAAAGAGAGAGAGGCAGAAACCTGGGAGCCTAGGGCTGGAAACAGGCTGACAGCTTAGAGACTGGGGGGCAGATACGTGGTGGCAAGGAGGAAACAATCAGGAAACAGACAAAAACCCAACTTGAGGTTTCAAAATAACAGGGTTATTAAACAGACAACAAACTACACAGCCCCATGAAGTTATTGGTCCCCCCCACCCCCCCCCCCCACACACACAAGCACTCAAAATGGCAGCAGGAGAAAGAGATTCAATGGAAGGGTTGGAGTCCAGGTGGGGAAGAGAAGCAGAGTACAAGTCCTTGGTTGAAGAGGGGGTAGGGGATGATAGCTACCTATCTAGGCTGGAAAGGGGTCCTTGTCCAGTAGGTGTTGCCCAGAGAGGGGTTGCTGGCAGGGCCTCTGGGTGGATAGGTGGTGTGGCATGGTGCTGGTCCAGATGGAGAGGGAGTCCCAAGGAGTCAGTCTTCACTACCCCTTTTTATGGGGCAGACTACCTCTGATCTCCTATGGGGAGGGCCTGTCCAGGCAAGGTCAGTCCTGTTCCAGAGGGCTCCAGGTGTTCTTACTGAGCATGTGCAGCCAGGCACAATGGTGGGTTGCTTCAT
Source organism: Alligator mississippiensis (assembly GCF_030867095.1). Lineage (NCBI taxonomy): Eukaryota > Metazoa > Chordata > Crocodylia > Alligatoridae > Alligator > Alligator mississippiensis. The sequence goes on along the minus strand of NC_081828.1, from coordinate 107,961,690 downwards.
CTTTTGTTTCTTGAATGCTGAGGGTGGTTCCATGGGCTGGGTCATTGGTCCAAGTATTGGTGCTGATGGTTCGGTCATTCAGAGGGAGGTATTTTTAGACCTACTGCCATTGTCTCTCAAGCACCCTCATTCATCCCCATTCATTCAGGAACCAAGCTGCATAGGAGAGGTAGGTGTGAGTTATGGGTTACACAAGGGGGTCTGGGGACAGGATGGAGACTTGACAAACAAAATGGAAACTTGACATGACTTATGCTGACTTACATATGTAGGCCTAAATCATATAGTACCAGTAAAACAGTATTATATAACAGTAAAAATCAATATAAACATAATAATTATACAATATAAAGAAGGGGAAAAAAACAAAACAAATACAATTTGCTACCAAAATAAAATGCTGAAGCTTATCCTATGTCATAGCTCACTTATACTTACCTATAGGGAATAGAGAAGGAAAGAAAAAGTCAGAAATGCTTGGGGAAGGGGAGGGAATGCATTTTAAAAGAGAAAAGAAACTGGGGGTTTTGCTACAGACTGACCATAATCATCAGTTCAGGAGTGCCCTGGAGTCCATGCCCTTTATACTGCATCTGACCAAAATCCTTGTGCCCTGGTACCCAGGCCACAGCAATACTATGTACAGCAGCATGGAGAGCCTGCCCAAGGCCTTGCCCCAGCCTGTCACGTACACTGACCCAACAGTGGGGGAGAGGCCCCTTTGTTATCCAGCAGTCCATTCCACTGAGCTCCACAGCTTTAGTCTCCACCAAGAGCTTGGGGAGCCTGGGCCAGTACCTGCCTCACCAGACCCAGCCATGAGGCATGGCTGGCCATGACACCACCATGTCCACACCCACAGAGAAACAGCAAGGGACCACGGTGCTGGACACCTGTCTTGGGGCTCTTCCCCCTAGGTGCCTCCACCCCATGGCTGTCCACCCGAGGACAGCATGTAAAGCACTTTCTAAATAGTTTGCACAGGGAAGAGGGTGTTTTATTGTTGGAAAGTAGGGTGGGTGGTGCAGGGTCTGTTTGTTGGGGAGACAGGTGAGAGTGGGGTTTGTTTGATGTCAGGGAAACAAAAACTGTTTTTGTGAGACATGTTTGCAGTGAGTGTGGTGCTGGGGATGGGCAGGGGGGAGGGCTATGGGCAGCAATCCAAGGAGGCTACAGTGGAGAGTACAGGAGGAGGTGGCCAACTAGGGCCTCTTGTTCCCAGTGTCCTGGCCCCAGGTAGGAGGTATGTGGCTTGCCCAGGGCCTGGGTGGGAAGGGGGCAACCACTGTTGCTGCAGGTTGTGCTCCCACTTCCAGGTGACCTCCGCTCACCATGTCTCTTCTGGTCAGGCCTTGTGTAAGAGCTCCCCCTGGGCCTCAGAGGTGTTATGCAGCACCAGGCTGTGATAATGATCCATGAGAGATTGTCCTCAGTGAACTTGAGGTGGGCAGTGAGGGTGCACCAGCCTCCCTTCAAATGGCTGAATGTGCATTCCACTAGGGAATAGATCTAGCCCAGCCACTGGTTAAAATGGACCTGCTGAAAATCCATCTGGCTGGTGTAGGGCCTCATGAGCCAGGACAGGCGTGAGACAGAGTCCCAAGTGAGCAGGGGTGGGACCACCACAATGCCCAGCTGTAGATCCTGCACCCCCAACACAAAATGCGTACTGTCCACCAGGCCCAGCAGGGAGGAGTTTCAGAAGATGCAGGCATCATGAGCATTGCCTGCCCAGCTGGCACTCGTGTGTGAAGGCACCTCAGTAGTCCATGACAGCATGGAGTACCACAGAGTGAAAGCCCCTCTGACTGTAGTAGAGGCATACAGGTGATGGGATTGTGGGTCCTGTTCAGGGACCTGATGCACTAGGGGAATCCCAGGGCATGGAACCCCACCACTACCAACAGGTGGTCATGCACACAGAGCACTGTGTGTCCCAGAACATCCTGGGGCCCCCTCACACACTTCTCTGCCAGTGTCCTTGTCCACCCTGAAAGAAATGGCCCACATAGCAGAGGTTAATGCATGGGGCTAGCTTGAGCAGGATGAGGGTTAGCTGGGTGTTCACAAGGAGGGGCAGCCACATGGCAATTTCCTGCCACTCTAGGTGTGGGTGGAGCTGCTCCAGGAGGTCCCAGAAGGTGGCTCTGTCAATCCAGAATGCCTCCAGCCACTGGTCACCATCCCAAGTCTGCTGGACACATGCAACCACCAGTCCTGGCTCAACTGGTGGGGTTGGAGGCCCAGGAGGGCAATGGTGGCTTTGGTGGTGGTATCTAGGATCCTGTCATCAGTGTCCCTGCTGGAACAGCCAGATGAGGTCCAGGCAGCAGGTGCTCAGTAGAGGTGGCCCTGGAATGCCAGGCAAGCAGTTGCTACATGTGGGGGAGCCAGGAGAGGCCAAACAGCCATGGGCTAGCCAGTGGTTGGCTTGTTGGCCCACTAGGGCCAGGGTGGTGGCCAGCAGGAGCCTAGGACACTGGTCATTGCTGCCAGGGGCAGGGGCTGGAGCAGCCATGGTGTGGGGAGGCCCAGAAAGTGAGGACAGTGCTGCCATGTGCTTTCCTTGTGCTGCACACACAGCTCCTGGCCAGGAAAGTGGCTGACCAGGGAGCAGAGAGTGGGACTATCTTTCAAGAGGACTGCCACCTGCGTGAAGCTGCAGCTGGCACTTGGAGCTCCCCCTGGTGGCAGCAGGGGCTCATTGCAGGGCTTCAGGAATTTTGGTGCTAAGAGCAGCAAATCTTCTCCTTGATCTCTGTATGGGTAGATGCCCGCCTTGGAGCATTTACTTACAAGTAATTTACTTGAAAGTAAACTGATCCTGGTTCAAATGCATGTGTAGACACCCCCATTGAAATGCTAATATAAAGATAATTTTCCAGCCTGCTGTTTGGTTGAAAGATCTTCAACCTTTCTTGGTATCCCTCTACTCACTCCCTCTTCTCTCTTGCATCAAACTTAAATAGTTGCCTTCAAACAACTCTCTTACACAGTACCTAACACAGTGGGGTAACTTTCTCATTTGTCTTTTTCACCTGCTCGGATAATTTTCTGCTTTTCAACCCATCCTCATTCTCCCTCTGTCATGGATAAAATTTCATATTTCATAGATTTCATAGACATTAGGGCTGGAAGGGACCTCGGAAGATCATCGAGTCCAGCCCCCCGCCCAAAGGGCAGGATGTCAGTTGGGGTCATAGGATCCCAGCAAGATAAGCATCCAGTTTCATCTTGAAGGTGTTCAATGAAGGCGCTTGAACAACCTCCGGCGGCAGGCTGTTCCAGACCTTGGGGGCTTGGACAGTAAAGAAATTCTTCCTTATGTCCAGCCTGAAACGATCTTGTAGTAGTTTGTGACCATTCGTCCTCGTCATCCCTTGGGGCGCTCTGGTGAACAAACGTTCCCCTAGATACTGGTGATCACCCCTGATAAACTTGTAGGTGGCCATCAGATCACCCCTGAGCCTGCGCTTTTCCAGGATAAAGAGCCCCAGGGCTCTCAGCCTGTCATCGTAGGGTCTGCTTCCCTGACCCCTGATCATGCACGTGGCTCTTCTCTGGACTCTCTCAAGCTTCTCCACATCCTTTTTGAATTGTGGAGCCCAAAACTGGACGCAGTACTCCAGCTGCGGCCTCACTAAGGCCGAGTACAGGGGGAGAATGACGTCCCGGGATTTGCTTGAGAAGCATCTATGGATGCAAGCCAGCGTTTTGGTCGCTTTACTAGCCGCAGCATCGCATTGCAGGCTCATGTTCATCTTGTGGTCAATGATGACCCCCAAGTCTCTTTCTTCCATAGTGCTAACCAACATAGCACTGCCGAGCCTATAAGGATGCTGCGGGTTTTTCTTCCCAAGGTGGAGAACCTTGCATTTATCGGCGTTGAACACCATCAGATTCTCATCCGCCCACTTGCTGAGCCTGTCCAGGTCAGCCTGGATCACCCGCCTGTCTTCTGGCGTGGATGCTTTGCCCCAAAGTTTGGTGTCATCGGTGAACTTGGCCAGTCCGCTTCTGACTCCAGTGTCCACATCGTTAATGAAGATGTTGAACAGTATGGGTCCAAGGACAGAGCCCTGGGGGACCCCACTGGTCACAGGACACCACGATGAGTGACTTCCATCAATTACTACCCTCTGGGTCCGACCCCGGAGCCAATTTTCCAGCCAGTGGATCGTGGGGGACCCAAGGCGACAATTGGCCAGTTTCTCCAAGAGACGATCATGGGACACCAGATCGAAGACTTTTTTGAAGTCAAGATATATGACATCAATCTCATCTCCCTTGTCCAGGTGATAGGTCCCCTGGTCATAGAAGGAAATGAGATTGGTCAAGCAAGACCTACCCACAACGAACCCGTGCTGGCTATCCCTTAAGATGTTGGCGTCGGCCAGTCCATTAAGGATGGCCTCCTTAATAAACTTTTCTAAGATCTTCCCCGGGATAGAAGTCAGGCTGATGGGCCTATAGTTAGCTGGATCCACTTTCCTCCCTTTCTTGAAGATAGGCATCACGTTGGCCTTCTTCCAATCTTTGGGCACTACACCAGAGCGCCAAGAGTTTTCAAAGATCCGCGCTAGAGGCTGGGCTATGATGCTCGCCAGCTCCTTGAGTACCCTGGGGTGAAGATCATCAGGGCCGGCTGACTTGAAGGTATCCAGCTTCTCAAGATGTTCCTTCACAAAGTCAGCATTAATGGAGGGCAGGGGATCACCCTCACCCAGACTTCCCGGCCCTGTAACAGGCACAGGCATCCCATGGGGCTGATGAAAGACCGACGCAAAGTACCTATTTAATAGGTTGGCTTTTTCCTGGGCGTCAGTTGTCAGTTGCCCCATCTGGTTCAGCAGGGGTCCAACGTTGCCCCTGCTTTTCCTCCGGCTCCCCACATATCTGAAAAAGGACTTTTTATTGTCCTTGATGCTCAAAGCTAGCTGGAGTTCAGTTGCAGCCTTGGCTTTCCTGGTCTGCTCCCTACAGGACCAGACCAGTGCAGAATAATCCTCCTTGGAGGTGACTCCCATCCTCCATCCTTTGTAGGCCTTTCTTTTTAGCCTCAGGAGGTCTGCTAGGTCCCTGGAGAGCCAGGGGGGCTGCTGTGCCCTCTTGCTGCCTTTCCTCCAAAATGGAATAGACTTAGTTTGTGCATTGAGGATCGCTCCCTTGAGGAGCAACCACTCTTATTGAACTCCCCTCTCCCTGCGGTCACAGTCCCTTAGGGCCTCACTGACAAGCCTCCTGAGCTTGTCAAAGTCGGCTTTCCTGAAGTCAAGGACTTGCGTGTTGCTGACCGACTTGCCAGCTTTTTGGCGGATGGTGAAGGTGATCAGCAACTGACCTAAAAACCTTATTTGGGGGTAGTTGGGGCCATGAAAAATATATTTTTACAAATTATTTTCAGGCTAACAAACTGTTAAAATTAAATCAGAGATGACAAAAGACTTATATGATTTGCTCTTTTGCTTTGAAATTAAACTGGTCTGTAGATGTAGGTCTAAAATTTAATTAGATTTTATTTAGAAAATCACTGCTTGCAACTGGAGACATTCAAAGCAGAATTATTTAATTTGATTAGAATGATTAAATCAAGTTTAACATCATTGCCTCCTTTGGCAAAGGCTTCTGTGTTAAGGTCTGGTAGAAATGTAACACTTGTGCTAGATTATTCAAATAATGTTTTAATACTAAGTGACATTACAATATACTGTGTCCTGAATTTCTGGAAAAGCAATAGAAATCTCTCCCTCTCAATCCATTCCCAGAAGAGCCTAAAGCTTGAGGGGAAGACAGCAGAACTAGGGCATTCCATTACATTTGCTCAGAGACAAAATGGTTCATTGCAAAATAGCCAATCCTTAATTTAAAAAACCTTAATCTGCAATATTTAGGCAGGCTTCACATTTCTTTTGAAACAAACAAAACAAGAGCAGTGAATAAATAAGAGGAGATTTCTTCAAATAGTAAATCAAGATGAAATGTTGAAGAGGCAGTAATTCCCATGGTTCTGTGTATAATTCAACAACTAATTGATGAGGTTTAAAACTTTTCTCAGTGTAGATTATGACACATTCAAGCCTGCACAAAAATGGTTTTAGTTCGCAAGCATGGTTAAGTATACCACTTCCACCTTTGCTTCTGTCTCCATCAGGAACCAAAGACACCAGATAGAAAAACTATACTGGCATGTGATGGCACTTTTATCATTGTAGCAGGAAAGTAGAATGGGAGGTAGTGGATTTAATTTTCCTAATGATTTCTGTCCCTTAGAAGGTAGTGGTAGGTTGCATAAGAGGAATCATTCATGTTAGATACTGACAAGTCAAAGGGGAAAAGCAGTTGATCTAAAAAGCAGAAGTGACTGCTTTTGCTTTTTAGACCAACACATCTACAACCTTTATCCCTGAAGCCAAAGGGGAGGCACTTGTTGCATGCTCCCATCACTGTGGATTCCTTATAGGTAGGTTTGTTGGAGCCAAAATGGTTTTGAGTCCATGGTGTCATCACCTAGGGACTATATGGCCTCATACACAAGTGTGTCTTAAGTAGGTCCATATGAACCTTCCCTAACTAAGAGCGTGCACAGTTGTATCTGGAAGTCACTGAAAAATGGTACCCGATGCGAAGCTCAGGGCCGTGTTCAGAGCCCGGGCATGCCATGCGCAGCATCCTTATAAAGGGCTTTTTTTTCCTGACAGACAAGGGTGGTCTGAGTGAGGAGGGGTGGGGTGTGAAAGAGCAGGTGATTGTGTGGGAGAATGTGTGCATGTGCAGTAGTGATGTATTAGGAGTGTGTAAGAAAGAGAAGAATAGTGGTTGCCTGAGGGTAGAAGAGAATGAAAAGGTGTGGAGTTTGTTCATGGAAGTGGCAGAAGTGATTCTGTGCATGATTGGTGCGGTGCACACCTTATGATTGGTTGGTGTTGTTGCTTAGCCTCCAGTGTGTTCTGTGGTACCCAACCAGTGATAGAAAGCACCTCAGTGGAAGCTGTTGAACTAGACAATCTAGCAGAGGTACATACCAGTATTTAACTCCAGTATAACTCTGTCCTCTATTGGACAGATTGGACATTAGGAAGAACTTCTTCACAGTTAGAGTGGCCAAGGTCTGGAACGGGCTCCCAAGGGAGCTGGTGCTCTTCCCTACTCTGGGTGTCTTCAAGAGGAGGTTAGATGAGTATCTAGCTGGGGTCATCTAGACCCAGCACTCTTTCCTGCTTATGCAGGGGGTCGGACTCGATGATCTATTGAGGTCCCTTCCGATCCTAACATCTATGAATCTATGAATCTACCTCTGGTGATCTGTAGTTGAGGCTTGTTTGAGTGGGCTCCTCAGACTTCTTTCCCTGGGTGTGCCTTGCACAGAAGTAGCAGCTCACAACACTCCTGTGTAAATATTACCCCTCTCCTTAGAACATGAAGAGATAGAGGGGACACCGGTTCCTTTAGTGCTAGGTGAAATTCAACTAGGTCACTCCTTGCACGCAGATTTGACAGGCTTGCTGGCAGCAGCCCAGCTCACCAGCTTGAAAGGGCTTAGAATGATTGGTGGGGCATTTCCCACCAATCAGGGAAGGCCAGGTGAGAGGCTTGGCTTGCCCTGCCTGTACCCAGGGGCAAGGTGAAAAGACAGACCAGAGAGGGGATTAACCCCGCTTCTCTCTGATTGATCAATCTTCAATCTGGGGGTGGAGCTTCCGAAAAAGATAAAAGCACAGGATGCCCAGCATGCCAAGCACATGGGTGGCTTCAATGAGGGATTATGAAGAGGGATGAGAAGAGCTGGCAGAGCTGACCAGTGAGGGGGAGCTGGTTGCCCCAGAAGCACCTGGAAGACAGGGAGCAGCAAGTGGTTGTGTCCCTAGCCCCTCTGTAAAGGGAGTGTAGCAACAGTGCACAGGTTGGTGCATGGAGGGTCTGGGAGTGAGCTGGGACCCTAGCACTGCACAAGGCAGCTTGGGTCTCTAACCCCTGCATGAGGCAGGGCAGATGGTGCATGGATTGGTGCACAGGGGGTCCCGGAGTGTACTGAGACTTTGGAGCTGCACAAGGTAGCTTGGGTCTCCAACCTGTGCATGAGGAGAGACAGACGGTGCACAGAGGGTCCAGGAGTGGGTCAAGACCCCTGCATGAGGCAGGGCAGACGGTGCATGGGTTGGTTCACAGAGGGTCCAGGAGTGGAGTGGGACTTCTTAGTTGCAGAAGGTAGCTCAGTTCTCCAACCCCTGCACGAGGTGGGGCAGACTGTGCACAGATTGGTGCACAGAGTGTCTGGGAGTGGGCCAAGACCCCTGCACTGCACACAGCAGCTCAGGTCCCCAACCCCTGGACAAGGCTGAGGGTAGATGGTGGACAGATCAGTGCATAGGGCAGTGCATAGGTCCAAGAGTGGGCCAAAGGCAGGAAGGGTCCCAAAGCATCTGAGGGCCCCCTGCAGAGGAAGGGAGTGCCTCAGTCCAGGAGATGAGTGTAGCCTTATCAGGCTCCAGAGGAGTCATGAGTTGCCAGGGAAGGGGATTCCCACAAGGGAGGAGGGCCCTCCGTTCAGTGGCAAGCAGATGGGGGGAGCCCCCTGAGGGAAGGAGGGTTCTTGGTTTGAGGCTCGGCCAACCGGCTGATCCAAGCAGGGAGTTAAAGGGTGCCCCTTAGGTTATTGGAGCATTCCTTCTTTCCTTCCCCACCAGGGGTCATTTCTACTGGGGCCAAGCTGTTACTCCTGTATAGCTTGCTATGTTTTGCTTTTCTCTGAGATCCTGTGTCTTATTGTTTGCAACCCTGTGCCTTATGATTGTATAGGGATTAGAGCTGTATGAATTGGCTGTGTTTCGATTCAGTTTCAGAGAACAGTGATTTGTTTCAGTGTTTCAGAACACTGTCCTGTTTTGTTTCAGCCAAATCTGTTTCAGAGATTCAGCTCCACTGAATCTCCTCCGAATCTGTTTTGAATGGGCTGCAAGCTTTGCATAGCACTACTGCCCAGCTGCCTGTGACTTGGGGCTGGAGTCTGCAGGGCCTCAGCGAGGAGGAGGATGGGGCTGTGTGTGGCTCATCCAGGAGAGGGGGAGGGCCACCACCCTCTGTGCAGGTGAGGAGACCCCTGCACAGGTCATATCTCTGATCCCTGTCATGCCAGGTCACACGGCAGGGAAGCAGCACAGAGCAGTGAGCAAGCCTGCTTGTTCCTGACATGTGACTGAGCTCTGCCGGAAGCAGAGATCCGTGCTGGGGTCTTCTCACCCTTGTTTCCTGCTCCACGGTGCCCCAGATTTGTTCTCTGCTCCCTGTGGAGTCAGGTTGCATGGGAGGGACCAGCACTGCCCTGCTGCATGACCTGTGGAACATGTTTCAACATGCTGGGCATGTGGTTTGTGGTACTGCAAAGAGGATGTACCTGCACATCTGGAGACAGCTAATGAGTATATAAATGTATCAGCCACAAAGGGTATTGCTCAGCTGTTATGTAGACTTTGGCTGATCTGAAAGGCAGGCTCATAAATCCCAGCATGGAATGCCCTGGCAAGATTCACAGTTTCAGGGAAGTAAGCTCTTTTGTTTGCTGGCTGGACAAGAATGACTTCATTCCCTTCAAATGATGTGGCTGTCAATGTATGTTGCAACTCAGCATTATTTTGAGGTACTACATCAACCAACTATAGTCTCAGCTCATAAAACTGTTCTGATACCAGATTTTCTGGCAAAAGATGTTTTAGCAGTTGCTGGATTGTAACATATTATATTTGGCACACTGAAAGTAAGATGATATTCTCTAATATACTGCAAACTGCATGACTTCTGCAGGGATAAGGGCGAGCTTTTTCACTGGGTATGGGCTGGTTCAGGATGCATCTGACTTTCAGACCTTGTAGAGGTGACAAGAAAATATACCTATCATTCCTTAGGCTGAATACAGACAAGTCAAGAAAAAAAAATGGATATCTTGCATGTTCATGTGCTTATTTCACAGGTTGACACACATGAAGTGCGATATTGCATATTGTTGAAGAATACATAGTTGTGATGGTGATTTCAATTCCAAAACAGTGAAGAAAGGGTTAAAGGATCGCTGTGGGCTCAGGTAACCCTGTCCTGCCATACCTTCATGTCATAATGGACATGGGTAGAAGAGCTTTAAAGGGAGAAGTAACATGCAAATAATAGAAGCTAGGGAAAAATGGAATCGGTTTTCAAATTCTGCTCTCCACTGAGGAGACTAGTTGAAAATTAGTGCAGCTCATGTAATTGGTTTGCCTATAAAAATACCTAACTAGGCTTCTGTTACTAATTCCCATCTGAACCCCTTGAGCATGAATATCTGATATTATTATTATTATTATTATTATTATTATTATTATTATTATATTGTTGCCCTGAGGGGTCAGCCCAATGCTCAGGATCTCAATATTGTACTGTTAGACAGGAGGGTGTGGTGTACAATTGCACAGGCACACATAAAAATCAATTAAGCACACATACACTCACTAGGTGCATACACCCCTACTAGGCATACACACTCACACTAGCAGCTCAGATACACACATGTTCAAAATAATTAGTCTAGGTTCATGCACACCTATCACCAGTTTAAGCCCATACACGCTACACACACACCAAATTTAGACAGAATCAGATACCATTTACCAACACCTGCACATCCAATACACATACGTGGATTACTAATTCATATACCACACACACACGATGATATCTATATATGTATATAAATGTGTATTTACTAACTCACACACATACCACCCACCTACACATACACACAGGTGAGTTCCTAAGTTGGGTGTTGTGATGTGTATGTATGTATATGCTTGGTGTACTCGGGATACCTGGGGAAAGGTTAAGGTAAGAAAGTAAAAGTGTAAGGATTTAAAGTTACCAGGACTGGGATTAGAACCAGTAGACTCCCAGGGGCCTGGGCTGAAGAACTGAGGCTTGGGGGTAACTTTAGGTTAATTGATTTTAATTGATTGGCTTGGGGGTAACTTTAGGTTAATTGATTTTAATTGATTAAAAGACAACGTCCAAAGCCTGCAAAACAGGGAAGAAGGGCACCACAGAGGCTGGGTCTGGAGCCAGAGCTACAGGGGAGCTGAAAAGGTAGGTGGGGAGAGGGGAAAATGGGACTAAGGGAAAGTGTGGGTGTTAAAGAGGTCTCTGCGTGTGGGGGAGCCAGAGAAGTCTTGGGAGCTGCGAGGGGGCGCGAGGAGCCTGAAACCAGAGAGACGGACAACAGAAAATCTCAGAAAAAGCAGCAGGAGAGACTGAAAGGCAGCAGGAAAGCAGAGAAAGATAGCAGAAAATCACAGGAAAAGTGGCAGTAGGAATTGAGAGGAGATAGGGAAACTAGTAGAAAGGGGTGGGGGCTGGAATTGAGAGAAAGAGAGAGAATGAGGCTGGAATTTAAGATAAGGAAGGGATGGATTCAGTAAAACATGACCCAACTCGGGGTTGCAAATGACAGTGGTTTTATTGAACAGGGGAGATGGTGACACAATGCCAAATTGGTTCCCTTGCACCCCCCCTCCCCCACGCACACACACACTGGCAGCAGGAGTTAGAGAGGCTTGGTGCAGGGGCTGAAGTCCACCTGAAGTCCAGGAGGAGAGAGGGAGACAGAGAGAGAGAGAGAGTCCAAATTGTAGGAGGAGGTGTGCAGGTAATATCTACCTATCCCAGGCTGGAAGTTGATCCTCGATGGTCAGCTGGGGTCTCCTCAACCTCAGTGTTGTCCAAAGGGGGTCACTGGCAGGGCCTCTGGGGTGGATAGGTGACGTGAAGCTGGTCTGGTCCGGATGGAAATGGCGTTCCCACCGGGTCTGTCTTCACTGCCCCTTTCTATAGGAACGGACCTTGTGTGACCATAATGACAGGAGGCATGCCCAGGCAAGGGTCAGCTCCTGATGTACTGAGCATGTGTGCTCCATGCAGGGATGTGCAGTTTCAGGTGTCTGTAATGGTGGGATACAATGATAGAGTTGCTGGTTCTGCAGGGTCTTTTGTTTTTCAAATGTTGGTCTTGTCTCTGTTCCTGGGTGAATCAATGCGAGGTGATGGCCCAGTCATTATAGGCCATTTAGTAGAGGCCTGCTACCATTGTATTTCAATCATTCTCAATCATTGTCATTCATCCGGGAACCAATTTACATGGGAGAGGTATGTGACTCATACAGTTGCAACATAGGATGCCCAGACACAGGACACAAGATGGAGGCTTGACACATAAAATGGGAACTTGACATGACTTTGGTTCACTTAAAAACACAGGCCTAAACCATACAATATCCATATGAAATAATAAAAGTCAATACAAAAATGATAATAATACAATATACAACAGTAAAAATTAATACAAACCTAATAATTATACAATATAAAGCCATGGATACCCAAAACCAAAAACTTGCTAGCAAAATAGAAATGTTTAAAGCTTATCCTAAGTTTGAGCTCACTTATACTTATCTGTAGGGAATAGAGAGGGAGAGAAAAGTCAGAAATGGTTGGGGAAGGGGAGGGAATGCATTATAAAATTAAAAAAAAAAGAAAAACTCGGGGTTTTGCTACAATATCAAGTCATAAATTAAACTTTTCATTAATTTGTCACCTATCAACAATTACAGCTGAAGTTTTTCACTATGTGCACTCAAAAGTAAACATCATATGACATATCAGCCATTCTGTAGTTTGTCTTTTTTATGTTTCTCCCTCAATAAAATTTTCTCTTGTTGCCCCAATATTCGAACTAAAAAGTACTAATTTAGCAGGAAAAAAAAGAGCAAGAATCATGATTATGCTGTTTTAGTAACCAAACTTTTTGTTCTTCCTGGTTCTGACATTTCCAAAAATATTAACCATTCCTATTATCCTACCCTCTTCAACCTACTCAGAATCCCACCACATCCTTCAACATTGGGATCTATATCATATCCAAATATGAACACTGGTGTATATTATGAAATGATTCAATGCCCACATAAGGTATTCTATTTTCCATGCATCTCACCAAACCTAACAGAATAACCACCCAGAATATAGCAGAATCTTCCTCGTCATTTCTTATTCCTGTCTCTTCTCTAGTATTTTGAAACCAGGCAAACCTTTGTATCTTACACCTTATTACATATATACATGTAGCTCAGTCTCCTTCATATGAAATACAGACCATTCCATCTTTAACCAGGTTTCTTCTGTCCTATCTTCCACCATCTCCGTTTCTGGAAAATAATATAATTTCAATACGTGTAGATCTAGCTTTAAAAAGTGCCTAATCAAAAACTACATTTTGGAGCTTTAGCAGTTTCCTCACTCTCCACAATGCACTCTTTATAAGTGACCACTATTTTGGTTCTGATAATTTACTTCCCCTTTGTCCTGGAAGAATTATATTCATGCAGGACTTAACTGGAAGACTGAATCTCTCACACCTGGACCTGTGCTAATGATAACTTAGGTACTGAGAGTTGAGTTTGGGGACCTAGAAGAGCCAGAGGGGGTGCTGTGGAACACTAAGTGCATAACTGTGGTGTATTTGCCTTTGCCTTTAATTTCATAGATTTCATAGACATTAGGGGGCTCGTAAGATCATTGGGTCCAACCCCCTGCCCAAGGGACAGGAAGTCAGCTAAGGTCAAAGGATCTCAGCAAGATAAACATCCAAATGTTTCTTGAAAGTGTTGAGAGCAGGTGCTTACACCACCACTGAGGGGAGTTTATTCCAGGCTTTGGGGACTCAGACAGTAAAGAAGTTTTGCCTTATGTCCAGTCTAAAAAGGTCTTGCAGAAGTTTGTCACCATTGGACCTTGTCATCCCCTGGGGTGCTCTGGTGAACAGGTGTTCACCCAGATCCTGATGCACACCCCTTAGGTACTTATAGGCTGTCACCAAGTCACCCCTGAGCATGCGCTTCTCCCAGCTGAGGAGTCCCATAACTCGCAGCCTTTCTTCATAAGGCCTGTTCTCATGCCCTCTGATCATGTGTGTGGCTCTCCTCTGGACTCTTTCAAGCTTCTCCCCATCCTTCCTAAACCGTGGAGGCCAGAACTGGGTGCAGTACTCTAGCTGTGGCCTCATCAAGGCTGAGTAAAGCAGGAGGATGACATCCTGGGTCTTGCTCAAGATGCATCGGTAGATGCAAGCCAGAGTTTTGTTCACTTTGCCAGCTGTGGTATTGCATTAGTGGCTCATATTCATCTTGTGGTCAATCGTGACCCCGAAGTTTCTTTCAGTCATGGTGCTAGCAAGTGTAGCATTGCCAAGCCTATAAGTGTGATGCGGGTTTTTATGCCTGAGTTGGAGCACCTTGCATTTCTCCATCTTAAATGCCATCAGGTTTTCATCTGCCCATCTTGCAAGCCTATAGAGGTCAGCCTGGACCAGCAACCTGTCCTCAAGTGTGGAGACTCTTCCCCAAAGTTTGGTGTCATCAGCAAACTTGGTCATTCTGTTTTTGACACAGGTGTCCAGATAATTTATGAAGACATTAAAGTGTACAAGTCCAAGAACAGAGCCTTGGGGGACACCACTAGTCACAGAGTGCCATGTTGATTCGGTTCCATCAGCTACCACTCCAGGGTCCGACCATGGAGCCAGTTTCCCAGCCATCAGACTGTGGAGTATGCAAAGCCACAGTTGCCCAATTTTTCCATGAGGACATCATTGGACACCGGGTCAAAGGCTTTTTTAAAGTCCATATATGTTATCAACCTCTTCCCTTTTGTCCAGGTGATACATCAACAAAATGAGATTGGTCAAGCAAGACCTACCCACAACAAACCCATGCTAGCTATTCTTCAGAATGTTGCCTTCTGTTAGCTTGTCAAAAATGGTTTCTTTGATATTTTTTTTCCAAAATCTTTCCAGGAATTGAGGTCAAAGTGATGGGCCTGTAGTTTCCCAGGTCTTGAAAGGACAAACTCCTTCCTTGAAGATGGGCACCACACTGGCTGTCTTCCAATCTTCAAGTACTTAGTCCGAGCTCCATGAATTCTCAAATATCCTAGCCAGTGGCTGTGATGTCTGCCAGTTCCTATAGCACTCTTGCATGCAACTTATCCCAACCAACTGATTTATGGGGGTCCAGCCTCTCAAGATGCTCCCTCACAAAATACATGCCAATAATGGACATATATTAATCTTCACGCCAGCCATCCTGCATCATGTTAGATGTAGGAGGTCATTAGTTCCCTGTTGACTGAAGGGGGTTGTTGAGCCCTTTTGCCACCTTTCCTACGGATGGGGATGGACTCCCCTTGTGCTTCTAGGATCGCTTCCTTAAGGAGCAACCACTCTTATGAACTCCCCACCCTGTAAGACCATGGCCTCACAGGGTCTCAAGAACCAGCCTTCTGAGTTTATGAAAGTTAGCTTTCCTAAAGTCAAGGATTACTGCATTGCTGGCTGACTTGCCAGCTTTGTGATGGATGGTGAAAGTGACCAACTCATGGTCACTGTCACCCAGCTTCCCTTTGATTCTTAGGTCACTGATTAGATTATCCCCTTTGGCCAGTACCAGGTCCAGCAGCACTTTGCCCCTTGTCAACCAATAAACTTCTTTGAACAGGTAGATCTCATCCACGCATGCAAGGAAGCTTTGTGACCGATCCGATTTGGCTGAGTGCTCATCCCATGAGATGTCCAGGTAGTTGAAGTCTCCCATGATGACCATGCACTGAGAGCATGCAACCTCGGTCAGTTCCTTGGTGAATTCTTGTTCAAGCACGTGTTCCTGGTTTGGAGGTTAGTAGGCTTCTACCACTGTATCCCCTTCACTTTGTTCCCCTCTTTCTAACCCAAAGGGTCTCCAGTCATCCTCCTTGGGTGCGAAACTCAGCTCGTAGGGATGTGTAGATCTCCTTCACATAGAGAGCTACAATCCTGCCCCTTTTTTCAGCATGATCTCTCCTGTACAGGGTATAGCCATTTATACTGGAAGTCCAGTCATAGGAGGAGTCCCACCAGGACTCCATGTTCTCTATGAGATCATGATCATTTCTATTTAGCAGAAGAACCAGCTCCTTCTGTTTATTCCCCAAACTCCTAGCATTAGTGTACAGGCATGTAGGTGTGTAATTGGAGGCCTTCAGCTTCCTTGTACTCATGAAGAAGTTTTGTTCCTGGGCTGGGGTAGGAGTGGTTCCCTTGAGCATCCTGTCTGCACTTTCTGTTCACAGGTCTCCGGTTATGTGGCTCCGTGGGGGGCTGGGTGAAATAGGAGCCGGGGGGTGACCCTCCTCAGCTCCTTTCAACTGCCTCCCCACAGCTGGGCTAAAGTCCCTCCCATCATGGACCCCCTGCTTACCTCAAGCTAGGGTGGGGGGTCATTGGGGGTCCTGTTGGGGGTCCTGGGGCTCATGGGGGAAACAACAGGCTTCTGCATGTGCATCTGAATCTGGAGCTGGAGGCCAAGTACATCTTCTACCATTGGCAGGCCCTTTTAAAATCCGCAATGCGCAGAAGGGCCCTCCAGTGCTGTGCTGTTTTGGGGGGACTGTGGGGTCCCTCCCCCACTGGAGAAGGGGACAGTTGAGTGCCCCCCCATTTCCCTGCCTCATGTACTGGACAGCACCAGTCGCGTATCTCCCTGGGGGGCTGGGCCAAGTAGGAGCCAGGGGAGGTGACCCTCCTTGGCTTTTCTCAGCTGCCTCCCCGCAGCTGAGCTAAGTCTCTCCCACCACGGGCCCCCACTTATCTCCAGCTAGGCTAGGGGTTGTCAGAGGTCCTGGGGGTTCTAGGCAGCCTGGGGCTTATGGGGGTGCAACGGGCTTTTGCCCATGCATGTCACTCTGGAGCCAAGGGCCAATATTATTTTATAATATTTTATACTTTATTTGTAAATATTTTACTTGATTTTGAAATGTGTGCCCATGTGAATGCTGGGTAAGGGAAAAAGAGTCTTCATTTTTTTTTTTCAATCCAGATGGTTTTAATGGTGTTATGGATGAAATTGCAGGCATTCTAGTAACTTATAATCAAGTAATAAAAGGAAGGAATTGCATTGTTGTACAGACAGAACATTGGTGCTTCTAAAACTTAGCATGAGCATACTCACTGAGAAATCAAGGGTCACCTATTCAATTTGTGATCTACTTAGGGGGAATGAGCACGTTCAGTTAAGATCTTGAAAAGAGCAGAAAAATCCTGAGGTAAAGGTAAACAACATCCTTGACTGACAGCAGAAAAGTATCAAAGTTTGTAACAGATTGTTTAAGTGGTAGCACATGGTTGAATGATGAAGAGTGTGGGGTGATGAGCAGTTAAAAAGGATTAAGAGACAGTGCAACAGATGTCTCAGAGCATGGCTGGATGGTCAGTGTGAGCATGTGAGTTTTTCTCCAGAGCTGAGGGACTTTTGTGTGAGCATGGTAGAACTCTCTGGGACTGAATATGCATTTGTGTGTCTGAACAAGTGACCTGTGCTTGTTGCATGCCCACAGATCCATGTGCTTGTCCCTCTGTGGTGAGGAGGAGAGCACCCAACTAGAGTATTTTGGTTGCTCCCTCTCCATAATGAGGAGAGGAGAGAAGAGCTGTTCTCTTGTACAAGCTGATGCTTGTAAAGAGCCATTCCATCACGCTTCTATTTTGGTAATGTATTAATTTCATTACCTCTGTTAGCTTTGTTGTAATTGATGTATTAAAGTTACCTTGATCCTCATGTTGTAAATAATGTATTGTATTAAGTTATTATCTTGTTGCTCCTGTTCATCTCTTAACCACATTAGAGTCCTTTGCTGTTGTTATATTAATAAACCTTTACTATTTCAGCTTTGAATTCTGTAATCTAATATACTAAGAAACCGAGCCGGGCACCCTACTCAACATTGTTTGGGATGCCTCAGTGCTGGTCACCTTGAGCTAACCTGTAACCCATGGTTGTCCCCCAGTTCAGATGCAAATTAGAGGTGGGAACTAAAATCGTAACAGATTGCCCTTAAGTGGGTTTGGACTGGCTCCTGCTAAGAAATCCTGCCACTCAATGCTGTCACACACAAAACTCCACCCTAAAGCATAGTGCAAGCACTAGTCACTTTAAATGGAATAGAATGTCAGCCTCATTCCCACCTACTTTGTTCAGACAGGACTTTATTCATGACCATTCCATCCTTCATTTTTACTTTTTCCTTCTCCCTCTCCATACCTTGATCTTGTTTTCCAGGACAAAAATCCAGGTGTTTGTCTAATCTATGCTTTAAGTCAAACAGGTGACCTCTTCTTTATTTCATAGTTCTCTTCTTCAAGAACATTAGGTGACTACATCAATCCAGCAGAGGTGGAAGTTCCTACCCAAGAAATGAAATAGACTTTTTTTTGTCTGCATTATGACAAGGCCATGGGTTTGTATAGTTTTTAAATATTTAGTCTGTATGGGCAAGTCTACATGTGCACATTTAATGCACATTAGCCCAATTTAAGGCACATTAAGGCTTTGTTCCTACACATGTTCACCCTTAATGTGCCTTAAAAATAGTGATTTAAGGCTATTTGAGCCTAAATTTGATACTTTCATAAACCTTTAGTCCCAAGTTGGTCTGCATACCTGTGTTAATGTTCGTTAGCATGTGTACATGTAGATGTGTGCTATAAGTTGTCTAGTTAAAGATCTACAGGTATATTGTAGTAATAATTTCAGACTCGATATAAAAATAAATAAATAAACACGTTCTTGGGACCCAGTGGTGTGTATAGGATTAAAATAACAGGACCAGTGGCCTGCTAACAGAACTGCTGATAATTAGGGCTCTACTTAACCCACAGCAAGACAAAGCCATTTTTGCAGCTTGGTCATGGTATAAAGAGCTGATTTTTTCGGGCATTTCCGAGCAGCTCTGCCGTCTGTCTGCTGGTTGATGGAGAGGCATATAACATATAATTTAATAGCAAATTTCACAGAAAGTAAATTATATGATATAATGTATCATGTTGTTATAAACCTAAATATTACATTTAAATCTTAATTTAAATGTATTATAAATATATATTTCTATAAATTTGCATTGTAACTTTTATCAACATAATTTATTGTTATATTTAGCATTCTACAAGAAGTTTCAAAATATTAATTAATGCTAACCTTAATAGAAACACTTTCACTTAACTGACTGGTATCTTCACTTAGTCTATGTAACTAGCGAACAGTAACTCTCAATCATATAATCTATAGCTTCAGTGATTGTCTCATTTTCTATTGTGGTAAGCATGGAGAAATTCTAAAACAGTGTATTATATGAATAATAGGTGTTTGGGGGGTTGATTTCTTGGGGAAATCGCAGCCAATGCAATATTTCCTGGCAATCATGGAAAATGATGGGTTTTTGCAGTTTCCATGAAAACCACAAAACTGAATTAACTAGACCCTACTTATAATGTTGTTGTTTTTTTTTTCAGGCTGGGTAAGCCTTGGAGGATATTAATCTCCTGGAATTTTCTAATAGGAAGTGGAAGAAACTTTTTGAAGCTGATGCAGAACTCCATCTTATTGTATAAAAGAAACTGAACAGCATATTAAGAAACGAAAAGTGTTTGTTGGCTACAGAGGTTGCTGAAAGTTGTCCTATCCAGGAGTCCTATCAATGGTATTGACTTTCTCTTATAAGGACATAATACTCAACTATCACCTCCCAGGAGCAGGAAAAGCATTGGCAAAATTTAGGGGCTTGGTAACCACACCACAGATTCTCCTTCCTTGGTAGACTGCTGCAAATGAAAAACACTGGCCAAGTACTGCCATTCCACAGGGACCTTAAGTTAAAGCCCACAGCACTTATATTCCTGAAACTGTCAAGAAGGATGGTGTAACTATAACACTGGCAGAATGATATAAAGAGTTGATCATGCTGAAATATGCACCCATGCCTCCTAACATAGTTTGTTTGTCTGTTTGTTTTAAATAAAGTATGCTGTCTGTGTTTCTGAAATAGAAGCTGACAGTCTGCTGATAATTGAATGGCAGAGGTACTCCATATCATAGCACAGGTGACTCATAGTGCAGGTGACTCATGTGGCTTACCTGGACTTATTAGCATGGGTGTCTATGGATATCACTATGCCCACTCTACATTTCTTGGAGATAGGGATGGATGGAAGATCAGTGCAAGCTCCAAAGGCAGAAAAGAGAGGGCAGTGATTTATCAGAGGCAGGAATCCTTATCCTAGCTAGTGCAGCTAAAAATCACACAAAGGGAAGATAATGCCAAATGCTTCTTATTTGTTCTGTGGAATGTGTTACTTGGTATTCTTGAAACAAAGGCAATCTGTTTCTGCTGACACAAATGAGGGCATGGTTGCTCTTGCTCTGGGAAGTCAGAATCAGAGTGCCTAGTTTAAGATGCATACACAAGTTCTTACTACTTTTTATTCTGTACAAGTGAGAGCTTATCTATAATGCTATAAAGAAGATCAGGATTATAGTCTGATAAGGAATAGAGCATTAATAATAATAAGAGCTCTTTGAGGGTGTCTTTGACAAACCTTTCCACAAACTTCTGGCATATTTGGTTTCCAAGTCAACATATTCCTCCTAAATACTGTATTTGGCATTGTGTTTTGAAGCGTAACTTAGTTTGTGAATATTCGGAGATGTGGTCAGCAGTTGGGATTCCTGTGTATCCATTTCAAGATTTTTTTCTCCATAATTTTCTGATATGTGAAACTAGCTTCACAATAGGAAGTGTCTCTGTTGTCTTGTTAAATAGGCTAGTTTGTAGCCTATTTAAAACAGCATGGAGGTTGCAGTGATCATAAAACCCAAGACTACCATAAAAATTATGAACACATTTCCATTTCTTCATGTATTTCGTTTAAAAATAAGGATGCATCAACAATTATGTGCAGTCTCAGGACAAAATATGCAGAAGAACACACATAATTGGGTAGATTTTTGTTCTTGTTCCATTTTCTTTATAGTAGAGTGAAAGTCTTACTCCTTGGTAGGTTTGATATAATCTAAGTCTCTAGTAGGACATAGTTTCATAGTTTCATAGTTGGTAGGGTCGGAAGGGATCTGAGTAGAACATCAAGTCCGACCCCCTGCCATGGCAGGAAAAAGTACTGGGGTCAAATGACCCCAGCAAAGTGTTCGTCTAACCTCTTAAAGACCCCCAGGGTAGGAGCCAGCACCACTTTGCTTGGAAGTTGGTTCCAGATCCTAGCCGCCCTGACTGTGAAGTAGCGTCTCCTGATGTCTAGTCTGAATCTAACCTCTTGCCAACTTGTGACCGTTATTTCTAGTCACTCCTGGTAGTGCTCAGGGGAACAGGGACTCCCCCAATGCCTGTTGGTCCCCTCTGACTAGTTTGTAACAGGCCAGTAGATCCCCCCTCACCCTTCTCTTATGGAGGCTGAACAGGTTCAGGTCCCTTAGCCTCTCCTCATAGGGCCTGCCCTGCTGCCCCCTGATCATGTGGGTGGCCCTCCTCTAGACCCTCTCAATGCTGTCCACATCCCTCCTGAAGTGCAGCGCCCAGAACTGGACACAGTACTCCAACTGTGGCCTGACCAGTGTTGTATAGAGTGGGAGGATTACCTCATTGGACCTGCTTGAGATGTATCTGTGGATGCATGACAAGGTACGGTTGGCCTTCCTGACCGCATCCTCACACTGTCGGTCCATGTTCATTTTGGCATCAATACTGATTCCAAGATCCTTTTCTGCCTCTGCACTGACAGGAAGGGAGTTTCCCAGCCTGTAGGTATGCTGCTGGTTCTTCCTCCCCAGGTGCAGCACCTTGCACTTGTCAGTGTTGAAACCCATCTTGTTCTCATCTGCCCACCCCTGTAACCTGTCTAGGTCCAATTGCAGCCTATTCCTCCCTTCTAGTGTGCCCACATCCCCCCACATATTAGTGTTGTCAGCAAATTTGAACAGGGTGCTTTTTACCCCCTCGTCCAAGTCACTGATGAAGATGTTGAGCAGCGCAGGTCTGAGGACTGAGCCCTGGGGGACCCCACTGCCCACATCCCTCCAGGTTGAAAATGACCCATCCACCACCACTCTCTGAGTGCGGCCCTCAAGCCAGTTAGTGACCCATTTGACTGTGTAAGTGTTGACGCCACAGTCCCCTAGTTTTTTAATGAGAATGGGGTGAGAGACAATGTCGAAGGCCTTCCTGAAGTCCAGAAAGACTACGTCCACTGCTACCCCTGCATCTAAGGATTTTGTGACCTGGTCATAGGAGACCACCAGGTTGGTCTGACAGGACCTGCCTCTAATGAACCCATGTTGGTTGCCCCTAAGCATAAACTCCCCTGCTGGCCCCTCGTGAACATGCGCCAGGATAATTCTGTCAAAAAGCTTACCCAGGATCAAGGTAAGACTAACTGGCCTATATTTTCCTGGGTCCTCCTTCCTCCCAGCATGTGCAGCTGATTTATTCATCTACTAGATATCTCCAGTAAGAAAATTTGTTTAGCATTGATCTTTCTTGTTCTTTCCTTCCTTTCCAGTTCTGTCCTTAAAATTTATTTTCTTGATCATAGTGTTGCAATGGAGTTGTCATCCTCTATTTCCATTATAAAGAAATAACCAAGTAAAAAAAGTAGGAATTTGGGTTAAAGAAGAAAGAAAGAAATATTTTTTTCCATTATAATACTTTGGTGAGAGTAAAAACTTAAACTGATATCAACGAGAAACTACAATTTCAGTAAAAATACATATTTAAGTGATATCTCCCCTTCCCATTTTGTTCTCTACCTTCTCCCCCACATCAGAAATATACATATATGTAATATATTACAAATGGAAGGTCAAAAAAGAACTTTTACCATTTCCTGTTTGGACTTTGAGGAGGTATGTGAGAATTTTTATTTAAAATTCTAAAGGAAAACAAACCTATGTTGAATCTACAATTGTGTTTTACCTAGATTTCTTTTGTACAATCCAGATATGCAGGTAATATTTAAGGGCAAATGTAGAATTTCATATGGTTTAGCTAGTATAAATTTACCCTTAAGGTTTAATCAAAGTATGAAAACATACACTTCTGAACATAACAACATAATAATTGCCATTTACTAGGCATGTGTACATGAGACACTACTACACACAAGTTATTGTGCATTTATTTAGTACTTGTATTATTAACTACTAAATAAATGTGCAATAACTGGAGTGACTACGAAGTAGCTCTGGATAATGTCTTTTTACTGATGCTGCTGTGAAGTAGCCTAATAGTGTATGGTTGTCGTGGGTGACCTAAACTACCCTGACATCTGCTAGGAGGAGCAGTCAGTCAAATCTAACCACACACACAGGTTCTTAACCTGCATACAGGACCCCCACCTAATGCAGGAGATATATCATCCCACTAGGGTAAATGCCTTGCTGGACTTGGTGTTAGCTACAGGGAATGACCTGGTGGGGAATCTGCAGGTAAAAGGTAACCTAGGGGATAGTGACCATGCATTGATTGAATTCACCATGTGGCGAAGGGTGGGTAAAATAACCAGCAGGGCTGAAGTGATATACTTCAGAAAGGCTAACTTCAGTGTGCTCAGGAGATTAGTTAGTGAGACATTAAAGCTCAAGAGCATTGGTGAAATGGGGGTGCAGGAAGGGTGGTTGTTCCTCAAGGGAACTATCCTAAAGGTGCAGAAGGAGACAATCCCATTGCATATAAAAGGGGAAAAAGGGGCCAAGAATCCCACTTGACTGAACAGGGAAGTCCAGGAAAGCCTAAGGGCAGAGAAAGAGGTATACAGGCTGTGGAAACAGGGGGTAGCTACCAAGGAGGAGTATACCTTCCTGGCTTGCACTTGCAGGGAATCAGCTAGGAAGGCCAAAACAGGATTAGTACTTAGTCTTGCGACAAAAATTAAGGACAACAAAATGTCCTTCTTCAGGTATATAGGGAGCAAAATGACAGTGCAGGGTATCATAGGACCCCTACTAGACAAACTAAGGCAATTGGCGACAAAGAGTGGGGACAAAGCTGAGTTCTTCAATGAGTTCTTATTTCTAGACACAGACCAAGACAAATCTCTCAATTGGGTTATAGATAGACACAGGAGGGACACCAGCTCATGAACTGTTAGTGCAGACTTAGTGAAGGGGCACTTGGAGGGGCTGGATGTTCAAATCAGTGGGCCTGGATGAACGTCATCCAAGGGTGCAAAAGGAATTGGCCAGTGTCATAGCAGAGCCACTGGCATGGCTGTTTGAGCACTCATGGTGCTTTGGTCAGGTCCCAGAGGACTGGGAAAGGGCCAATGGGGTACCTATTTTCAAGAAGGGGAGGAGGAAGGAACTGGAAAACTATAGGTCAGTTGGTCTCACTTCTGTCCTTGGGAAAACTCTGGAAAAAATCATTAAGGATCACATTTGTGGGAGCCCAGCAGGTGAAATGGTGCTGAAAGGAAACCAGCATGGGTTCATTGCAGGTAGATCTTGTCTGACTAACCTTCTTGCAACATGTCAAAGTGGTTTAAGATGCTGCAAGAAGCATGTGCGGACTTGTCTGGATGCACCCAAGGTTAACATGAATCGTCAATGTGATGAAGTGATCAACAAGGCTAACCGCACTTTATCATTCATTAGCAGATGCATCACAAACAGGTCCAGGGAGGTGATGCTTCCCTTCTATGCAGCACTGGTCAGGCCACAGTTGGAGTGCTACATCCAGTTTTGGGTGCCACACTTCAAGAGGGATGTAGAGAATCTTGAGAGGGTTCAGAGGAGGGCCACTCGTATAGTCAGAGGTCTGCAGGCAAGGGCCTATGAAGAGAGACTGAGGGACCTAGATCTATTCAGCCTTGTGGTTGCCTACAAATTCATCAGGGGAGGGCAGCAGGGGATAGGAGATGCTTTATTTACTAGGTCACCCCTTTGAGTAACAAGGAACAATGGCCACAAATTGACTGAGAGCAGATTTAGGTTGGACATTAGAAATAACTTGTTCACAGTAAGGGTTGCCAGAATCTGGAATGAACTTCCAAGGGAGGTGTTCTTCAAGAGGATACTGGACAAGCAGCCATCTGAGGTTGTCTGACCCCAGTGCTCTTTCCTGCCCGGGGAAGGGGTTGGACTCGATGACCTACTGTAGTCCCTTCTGACCCTAACATCTATGAATCATAAATACTGTGCAGTATCGTATTAGCATTGTTGGTGCTGTGACACACTACTGTGCAGTATTATTTGGCTATTGTGCAGTCAGCATCTTGTATAGACACACCCACTAGGTCTGACAAAAGATCCATCTTGCCCAACATCCTGTATCACACAGTGGCAGAAAATGGATGCTGAATGGGAGACTGAACTGGGTATTTTCCTCTGTTCCTCTCTCACTTGCAACCTCCAGTATTTAAGGTCTAGGGAATTCTGATTCAGACACTGTATACTATGTCAACTGGATTGCCCCAATCCACCTGGTTATGGACACAATCAAAGAATTCTAGTAGGTTGTTGAGGCATTTTTTTCCCTTTGACAAAACTATGTTGATTCCTCTGCAGCAAGCCATGTTCACAGCAAGCCATGTCCATCTGTACTGAATAATTCTTTCTTTAATTATTGTTTATACCAGTTTTCCAGGAACAGAAGCTAGACTCACTGGCCTACAATTCCCTGTGGCCCTTCTAAAGCATTTTTTAAAATATGGGATTCATAGTGGCAACTCTCCAGTCCTTTGGTACTGAGGCTGTTTTTAGTGATAGGTTGCATACTACCATTAGGAGTTCTGCAATTTCCAATCTGAACTACTTCAGGACCCTAGGGTCAATGCAATTGGGTCTTTGTGATTTGCTACTGTTTAGTTTATCAATTTCCTCTATGACCCCATCTGTTGAAACCTCAGTTTGGGTCAGGTCCATTGGCGTGTGCTTGGAGAGGAGTGGATCTGGTAAGGGAATTTTCCTAACAACTTCCACAGTGAACACAGATGAAAAGAATGAAAAGAATGTGCTTAGTTTCTCAGCAATGACCCTGTCATCCTTTAGCGTCCTTTTACACCCTGATCATCCAAAGGCCCAACTGCTGGCCCAGCAGGTCTCAGCTTATAATGTACTTAAAGAAAATTGTTATTGTTACCTTCTGAACCTCTAGCAAATTTCTCCTCAAATTCTTTGTTAGCTTGTCTTATTACAGTTTTATATTTGACTTTCCAGAGTTTATACTCTTTTTTTTTATTTTCCTCACTAGAATTTGACTTGTACTTTTTGAACTAAAACGTTTTTCTTTTTATTGTGCATAAAATACACTCTGCTTCCAAAGTTTCCAAAATTGCTGGGTGGGCATGGAGAAGAGGTTAAAGGGGTAGAGGTGGAGGAAAAACTCCTTTTTATTTTACAAAACAAAAAATATGGCAGTAATGTTGAAATCATACGTATTGCAGCAAGTTACGTTTCTATCATTGTCTTGAATACAACTTCCTGAAAGCCTTGATACTGTTAGATGCTGAGCCCTCTGGATTTAGCCCAGCAAAGGCATTAGGTATGTGCTTAACTTTCAACATATGAAGTCACATTATTTCCAATGGAACTATTGTATGTTCTTAAAAGCAGGTGCTTAAAATGTTGGTATCTGGGGACCAGAGGATCCCATACCTTGAAAATTACTTCATAATGTCCAAGTGACCCACAAAAGCAAATATTTTATCTCACATAAAATATTGGAAGATATTGAATTTCAGCTGATTTTTTAAAAATGAAATCTTTACAGTTTCCCAAGTAGGAAGCAATTTTGACCAACTGTAACCTGAGATACTGCTGCTGCCTTTGCTCAAGGTAATTTGCATCACCACAAAGCCTCACAAGAAAGCTGAGACACACCAATTAGCTAAGAACTGTCTGCCCAGACAGTGAGTATTCCATTTTTGACTCCTCTGTGAAATCGTATGAACTATGAACTTTTATTTCTACGCAGGAGGACTTTTACAATCTTTTCTCTGATGCCTGATGATGGGTGTTTGTGCCTGAAAGATTGCAATTAAAGATTTTGTTTTGCAAAAATTTTGTTGGTCTGATAAAAGATATCAATCGCTACTATGAGCCCTAGTTGCTTTTCCTGCTAGACCAATACAGCTACAACCTGGATACCTGACAATATTTTATTTCTGAATTTCCAGTATCTATAATTAAAATAGAATGCCATAAAAGTGCCAACATACAAGGTTAATACACATTTAGTATAACAATCGAGGTGTGTCTATAACTTGACATCTTGTAGACCTGTTATTTTTCCACTTCTGCCTTCCATTTGCACATTAAAATGTCTAACCCCAGGTCATTGGTGCTGAGCCGGTAGGCTTTGCTGAGATCAGAGACTGGAACTTGAGTTTCACCTCATCCCAGACACCTGTTTACCCTGTCAAGGAATCAATACTAATACATTCCTTGTTATGTAAATTCTCCAGAGCTCATGCACTGACTGGGCTGTACCTTTGGTCTTCTTATTTTCCTTCTCCATTATGGGAAGACATCTCCCCTGGCTCAACTTTTCAATATTGCCATTTGCCTGCTTCCTTTCTACAGTGCTTCTACAACATTGGTACAGACAGGTTGCCTAAGCTGTTTTCAACCCAAGATTTTAAAGAATTGGCCAGAAGGCTAACATCAAAAGCTGGGGCATGGTATCAATTGTTTGATGAAAGGTATGTATATGTATATGTGTGTGTGTATATACATATATATATATAGGGCTTAGTCCGTCTGTCCAGGTGTGTCTGTGTGTCTGTCTGTAATGCTTTTGGAGGGCATGGCTCCCAGTGGGCATGTCTCCAGGCAGTGCTACATCAAGAATGTCCATCGAGAATGATGGGTGGGGTGTGGCTCCAGCACAGCAGCCCAGGCAGAGCAGGCCAGGCGGATGTGGGGAGGAGAGGGTGGTGTGGAGCAGGTGGGGGGTGGGTAGTGTGGGGCTGGATGAGGGGGTGGCGCAGGTCAGACGCAGGTTGACAGGGGGGTTGTGGGCTTGATGCAGAGCAGGGGGGTGATGCAGGGCCAGATGTGGAGCAGGGGGAGGAGTGGCATGGGGCCAGACGTGGAGAGGGCAGGGAGTGGCAGAGGGCCAGACACGGAGTGACGGCCATGTAGGGCAGTGAGTGGTAGCAGCAGCATGCAACCTCCCCTCCCTGCTCCTCAGAGCCCTTAAAGTACTTGGGGGCCTTCCAATATAAAGATACGAAGGAACTTGTATTTGAATAGAAAATGGGGACATACTGTTGTTCTACTCAACATAAAAGAAATGGTTTCCCTTCAAGTGGTCAATACACACACTTCTCTGCAATGTAGAAATACCATATATACTTGAATATAAGATAGCCCTGAATATATATATATATATATATATATATATATGGTATGTACAGGAAACAAAAATGGGTGAAGCAGTCAGGTACACTGTGAGTCACTTCAGGGTTTGCAGACTGAATCCCTTAATGACGTTCTCATTAAGAATTCTTGCTTCCTAAAGCTACTTGCTCTAACCTTCAGAATTGTCTGCATAAATGATGAGTAGATCCACTTAGTTATTTACTGTATTTGCTCAAATCAAGAGGACCCTGAACTTAAGATGACCTCCAATAATAAGATTCCATAATGGAAAATGTACAAATGTATTATAATTTTCCATGTATGTAATCTAATTATTGGAGGATCATCTTAAATTCAGCCCCCTGCCCACTACTGAGGGCAGTGAAGGGTGAATTGATGAGGGGGGCAGTAATGGGGCAGGTGATGGGGGACACACAGTAGAGGGGCATGTGGTGTAGGACAGGCATTGGGAAGGCATTAAGTGGGCAGGCAATAGTGGGCAGGCAGGTGGTAGGGAGCAGGCCGTGGGGCAGGGAGTGAGAGAGGCAGGCAGCTTGCCCCCCCCACCTGTCCCCTCCACTTACCCTCCATAGTACTTGACCCCTCTAGCCTAAGGCCCCTGATTCCCCTTCCTTTGCCCCCTCCCCCTTTGCCCCCCTCAGTGGTGCTTCTTCCTCCTGCAGCTTTGGGTCCCTGCTCCCTGCATGCACCACCTTTAGCAGGGCGGTGGTGCCCTCCCTGTATGAGGCATGCAGGGAGTACTTGAGGGAGGAGTTGCGCAAGGCAGGGCCGCAGGTAGCCTTGCACTTCACCTCCAACACCTGGAGCAGCTGGGGTGGAGATCACGCCTGTCTCTTTCTCATGGGGCACTGCTGTGGTTAGTCAGGCCATCGGTGGGCTCTACTGCAAGCTGAGGTGCTGGATGAGTTCCACACAGCAAGGGAGATCATGGGAGCCATGAACCACATGGTGCAGGGGTGGCTCATTGGGCAGGCCGAGCTCACCCCTGGGTTCATGGTCACCAACAATAGGGCCAATATGATGAAGGCTGTCCATGATGCCAACTTTGTTGGCATCCACTGTGTGGCACACAGGCTGCACCTAATAGTGAGAGATGCCTTGGAGGGGGACAGGGCTGCTGGTAACAGTGCATTACCAGCACTGCTACAAGCCAGCTGATTTCAAAATGCAGGAAGGTGGTGGGCTACTTCCACTGCAGCATCAAGGGGGGGCAAAATGCTGTGGGAGAAACGGGCAGAGCTGAGCATCCCACAGCACAGAATCATACAGAATGTGGAGACTCCACATACCTGATGCTTGAAAGGTTGGTGGAACAACATAAGGCCATCCATAAGATGGCCTTGCTTGAGGAGATTGGGATCAGTGCCCCCCTGAACAGAGCTAAGTGGGGTACCATCTCCCAGATGTTGGTGGTCCTCAAGCCCTTCCTCGAGGCCATGGAGACCCTTAGTGCTGGTGATGCCCTCCTCAGCCAGGTTATCTCCCTATTGAGGGAACTGGAGAACCAAATGGAGAAGTTCCAGGGGATCAGTGCTCCTGCCTGGGGCAGGCCACTGTCACCAGATATGCAGGCACTGGTGAGGCGGCTGAAGGAGGGCATCAGGAGATGGCTGGATTCCTTGTGGTCCAGTACGGGCCACATGATGGCGAGCATGTGCAATCCAAGGGTGAAGGGGAGCGTGTACACTGGCAGCCCCAAAACCCTGGATCATTGAGCGCAGGTGCTGGTGAACAAAGTCAGGAAGGCCGAAATGCAGAGGCAAGGGGATGTGGAAGAGGGGGATCCACTTTCCCGTGCCAGCACTCCTAGCACCAGCCAGTCTCCTCCACACCAGCCACTGCCAATGTGGGCCATAGGCATGGCTTCAATGCTGGGGTCCAAACGCACCAGACCACAGCCTCGGGCAGGTAGCCAAGGCTTCAGTGGCTACCTATCTTGCTGAGGATGTGGAGCCACTGGACTGCGATGCCTTGGCCTACTGGGCAAACCACAGGCCGATGTGGCAGGATCTGGCCACAGTTGCCGAGCAACACCTGTCCTGTCCACCAACCAGTGTTCCAAGTGAGAGGGTGTTCAGCATTGCTGGGGATATTGTCACACCCCACCACACCTGCTTGGATCCTATGCTGGTGGAGCAGCGGGTGTTCCTAAAGGTGAACCTCCTGCTGCTGGGGTTCCCCAAGCTCCACCTGAAAACAGACGGAGTGCCACTCGCCTCACTCCATATGCACCAATTTCCTTTTTTGAGTGATTGAAAAGCCGAGTAATGCCCCGCTCTCAGCTGGAGGGGGCACTAACTGCATCACCAGCCAGCAGGGGAAGAACATATCCCTTCTGAGCTCATTCCCCTGCCGGGATGAACTTGGAGGTATAGGATTGGAGCTATGGGGAAGGAGGAGACCCCAGGTCCTGGGCATGACCACTAAAACTGAACCCTGCCAGGACAGGGAGGCCTGATGGGACTGTTAGCAGTGCGGCAGCCCGTAAATGCCAGGACCAACGATCCCCTGGTGAAAGGCAGGTAGGAGGTGCCATAACCTCCAGCTAATGAATGCATTCACAAAGTCCTGGCTGGGGAATGCCCAGACCTGTCACATCTTTGACAGGCCTGATGCTTGCTGGTTGCAGTGCAGTTGTGAGGTTTCCGGTGAGCTCAGCTTAGCTGCCCGGGATACCAGCTTTAGGGTTGAAAACCCGTTTGTCAGGCTGAGGAATACCTGCAGGTGGTCCTGGATGGAAGGAATAGTAAGGAAGCCAGAGGCTGGCCTGGCCAGCAATGCAGGCAAGAAAGCCAGTCAGTGAAAATGGAAGTGGAGGCGTCAGCGGGGGAGGGACGGGCTAGGTGGGGAGTAGGGGAGAAAGGGGGATGTAGCAGCTTAGGTAAAAGTGCAGAGGTGCCTGGGGTGTCAGATGTCTGGGAGGTCGCAGTGTGCCAGAGCTCCACTGTGTATATTGAATCCGTGAGTTTCTGTACCTACTACCTAGGAGGCTGATGAGGTGCAGTTCATAGGCCCAGCTCTGAGAAGCGGTTTGCATTGTAATTTGTTCCCTCTCAGGATAAGGCCTGAGAGACTGGAGTCAGAGTGTTTTTTTGGTGAGGAATGTGCCCCCACAGGTAGTTGGGTTTTGCTGTTTTTGATAGATTCTGGTGTGCAGTTTGTGGAGGTACTGGTGGGCAGGTTTTGTGTTTTGAGCTGTAGGAAGTTGGCTTCAGTTCTGGTGATGAGGTTAGGTGCTTGTTTGAATGTACAAACCACTTTTCAGAGCTGGGCCTACGAACTGCATTTCATCAGCCTCCTAGGTAGTAGGTACAGAAACTCATAGACTCAATACAGACACTGACAGTGGAATTCTGGCACGCTGCAACCTGCTGGACATCTGACACCCCAGGCACCTCTGCACTTTTTCTTAAGCTGCTACATCCCCTTTTCTCCCCTCCCCTCCCCTCCCCCCACCGCAGCCTGTCCCTTCACCCTTGATGTCTCCATTTCCATTTTAAGTGACTGGCTTTCTTGCCTGCATTGTGGGCCAGGCCAGCCTCTGGCTTCTTTACTATTCCTTCCATCCAGGACCAACTGCAGGTACTTCCTCAGCCTGACAAAGGGGTTTTCAACACTAAAGCTTACAAAGATGCATTTTTTTACTCCTTTTTTTTTTCATAATACAAATATAGACATAAAAACACAAAATAAGCCATCACATACCATGAATAACATAATATGTCCAACACAACACAACACAACACCTTTACTTCTTGCTGTCAATTTCTTTTTAAAAAGAAAGGCTCTGTGGCAGTTCCTTTAGGTACCTTTGATGCTGCTCCTGACGCTACTGGTGTTGAGCCAGCTAAATTATTTTACCTGTTGCCACGTAAAGCAGAGGACTGGGTGTGAGGCTGTAGGAGAGGAGGAGGCCTCACTGGGTCACACTGCCGTGTTGTGCAGAGGTCCCAGCACCAGGAATGGTGCAGCTTAACACACACACAATATCACCCACCCACATCACGAGTTTTGCCTGTCACCAGCTTGGGGTGCAGGGTCCTGGACAACAGACTCCCCCAGTGACACACACACACACACAGCTCACAGGCTTCATAGCCTGGCAGGGCACAGCACTCAACTCAGTCCTACACTACATTTAACTCCCGTGCCCCAAGACAGACACAGCAGTCGCCCAAGCACCCATCCACATGCAGAGTTTTGCCTGTCAACATCTTGGGGTGCAGTTCCCCCAAACACTTGCACTGATCTTCTTGAAACTCAGCAAACTTTGTGGCCTCACCAGGGGCTACCACACCTGCAGTTTTCAGCCTCCTGTGGTATAACACATAGACGTGACAGGAGTTTTGCTTTCAAGAATTTGGGGTGCAGTTCCCCCCAAGCCCCTGCACCGATCTTCTTGAAACTTGGCAGACTTCATTCTCTCAGCAGAGACTACCATTCCTGGAAGTTGCACTCAAATCAGAGTTAAAATAACAAAGTTATAGATATTTAATTCATCCCCCATTATAACCTATAGCTGGATCTCTGAGGCAGCTCTGAAACTTCGGAGCCACTTCAGCCACATCGAAGCAGGAAACTGATCCGGAGCTTCAGACTGGATCATGGCCATCTGAAGCAGCTGGATCCAAAGCCAGATCAGATCGCTGCCAACTCACACAGGCCTAATACCTATACACTATTCCACAAGTTTAGGTTCTTTGAATGTAATCTGTCACTGGTATCCAAATGTCTGTTGGAACTGCCTTTTCAGTACTATATTACTATGGAAAATCACCACATTCAAATGTCTTTGGTTATATGTGTTGTCTGGATTCAGACTTTTGTTTTTATCTCTTAGGACAGGGGCTGTTTCAGTCTGTAGGGTACCTACCACAATGGGGCAAGACAATCCTACATCTTTAGATGTTACAGAAATAAGCACTGTATAATCATTTTATTATTTGGATGCCATCACAGTCACCCAATTAGCTTTCCCAGCAATAATTTGCTTTCCTCTTTATGAGTGAAAAATAAATGTCAAAACAAAAGCCATATGTATAGTTAAAAGCACACTTTCTACCTGAGAGAGCATGAAGGTGGGGGGAGAATATTACGATTAAATGCAAGCAATTTCATGCATTGGCACTAACAATGTTGTTTTCATGCTGTATTGAGAACAATTTAGGAAGGGCAAGCCATAAGATCACAGTGACAGCTAATGTTTTCATATCAGCCGGCAAGTATTTATGTGCATTTTCTCCTTTTTAACATGACAGAAAATGACAGTAAAAAATACTACGATAAAGCCATAAATAATTTGTTACAGGAAGACAATCTATACATACATATTTTGTAGATTGGAATGATCACTTTCTGAATCTGTGGCTGTCCTAAAAAAAAGACTGTAGACTGATGCTTAGTCAACTATGTGCAGTCTTCCCAGTATTTGCACTAATGAATCATTGCCTTATAAAATAAAGTATAAATATGTCGAAGGAGGACATTTAAATATGAACATGGTAATTTAAGCCACAGCAGTGTCAGGTTTACAGTTTTTAGTTCATGTTCATTGTTTTATGATCACCAAGTGCAAATTTCTTTTATGCCTTTTATCTGCCTAAATATTCTTTTATCTAAAATAGTTTCTTTTGCTGCCACTGTAAAAAAAAATAAATAAATAAAAAAAAATGTAGTTTTATAGAGGTATGGTAATGAAAAGCTGGGAGAGACTGCATAGTGTTCTGAGCTATACCAGTTTATCTTTTCAGAAACAGATCTGTAGTTAGCATTCTATAGCTAAATCCTGCCTCACTTGTATGCCCCATTTAGGTCAATGGAAACCTTGGAAGAAAATTATATAGTAAAACTAGCCCTTAAAGTACTTGGGGGCCTCAATATAAAAATACCAAGGAACTTGTAGTTGAATTGAAAATGGTGGGACATCATTTTGTTCTACTCGCCATAAAAGAAACAGTGCCCCTTCAAGTTCTCAATGCACACACTTCTCTGCAATGTAGAAATACCATATATACTTGAATATAAGATTACCCTGAATATAAGACACCTGCCCATTAGATTCTATAGATACATTTTGTCAAAATTTTAAAATAATTTTCTAGGTATAGAATCTCATTATTGGAAGTCTTCCTTGAATTTGTCCCTTCCCACTGCTACAGCAGGGAAAATAAATCTTCATGGGGGGGGGGGGGGGGAGGTGGTAATGTGGCCCCCTTGCCTTCTGTTCCTCCCCAAATTCTTCCCTCTACAGCCCCATTTTTCTCTCCTTTCTGTCAGATGCTGCTGTCCCTGAGCACATAGAATTGAGGGGCAAATCTGGAAACAGTGACTTTGAAATAATAGGCCCGTAGTAATGTGCGTATAAGAAAATTACTATGCCTACCATTTTACTTTTTTTTAAACTGCTGCAAGATTAAGAACAGGTACTCCATAAACACAGTTTTAAGCAGCACTTTGGCACATACTTATATAATACGAAGTATGCATGATATTAGTCCAAAGCCAAAAGGGTTATGATTTACTATATAGATTCTTGGGCTCAGCCTCGTCAGAGTCAACAGTGTTTTAAACCAGTGTTTCCCAACCAGTGCGCTGCGGCACAAAAGTGTGCCATCAGAAATGAACAGGTGTGCCACAGAATTTTGCTATGGCAATGAGCTACAATAGGTTCAAAGGATAAGAAATGCCTTAACAGGTGTGCCATGGGAATTTTTTATTAATGTAAGTGTGCCTTGGGCTGAAAAAAGTTGAAAAACAGTATTTTAAGCTATGGTGACTCATATCTCAGCACTGCTCCATAAAGTCATGTCTGCAAAAGCAAGAGCGTGCATTTGCAGTGGTAGAAATAGTAGTGGCACAATTTTGTGCTGCTGCTTTGTGCTGTAGTACACCCCCCTACCTATGCACTTTCAAGCAGGACATGTTGTCTCACTGCTGCATGTGCTGCAAGGGGGGCTGACTGGGACACAGGATGCCTCAGTCCAGGGCTACCTAGCAGGCAGCCCTGTGCTGAGGCACCCTGTAACCCCGTGTAACCCTGGTACACCCAAGGGTGTGCCCTATTCTCAATTCAATGGGATGGGTAGGCAAGAGGGAGTGCTGTGAGAGAGATGCCAGAATTTCAAGCAGATCCTTCTTTCCTCTATAGAGTTAGCCCAAGCCCAAAGTTCTTAACTATATACAATTTATTAAGTTATAATATACATGAACATAAAACTAAGTATATTTACACAGTGAACACTAACCATTAACCAAGGTCAAAAGCTAAATAACACTATTTACAACATCACAGTACAACATGTCAATTACAAAATATAAGGCGCAAACATGAACAATCTTAATAACATTTATCCCTTAATATAGTCACTGACCCATGGCAAGAGATAGTCCTCTTTCCAATGGGGTCCCTTGGGGGTGTCCAGGAAGCACCAGGGGCCCCTCCCCTTAGGGCCATGACTAGGTGGGGGGCTGCTCACCCAGCCCCTTCTCTGGGATAGCCCGCCCCAAATGTCTTTCCCATGAGACCCAAGGGTCCAATGACTCACGTCTCCTCAGGTGACATTGGTCAGGGCGCAGCTCAATGGGGTCTCCTCTGCTGGAGCTCCTTTTCAGGGCTCCCATGCCACTGGGTTCCTCCCCACCCTGTGCCCCACTCTGGGCACCAAGGGCTCAGCTCCTCTGAGCTGCTGGCTCCTGGGCCCCACACCGCTGCACTACCATTTCCCTGTGCCCTGGCTCGGCACTGAAGGCTCTCTTAGCACAGACTTGACCCTTCAGGTTCTGGCCAGCCATCGTCATGCTGGGTGTTTAACCCAAGCAACCTTCGCTCCTCCCTGGCTCCCAAGTCTTGGGTCTGTGTGCCAACCTGCACACCGTGGGACCTAGCTGCTTGCCGGGAGATGGGGCCGGAGCCGCCTCACTGCGACCCCCAAAGCCCTGCTGGGGTTGTAGGCTCAAGCCGCCGCTTGTGGCGCCCAAAGCCCGGGCTCCATGCACTGAACCATGCACCATGGTGGGCCCGGGCAGTCTCACATTGCTCCCAGGACCAGGTCTCTGTGCACTGTCCCTGTGCATCGTCAACAGTCTGAGCAGTCTCGCACCACTCCCAAGGCTGCTTCTCCAGTGGGAGCTTCAGGAGCCTTGGGCCTATTGCCTGCTGAGGGAAAGCTTCCCAGCTTTTCTTGGCTTCTTGAGTCCCTCGCTGCATCTGCCCCTCATGCTGGGCATGCAGCTCCTTTTATACGCTCCATGTCTCTGCTCCTGAAGTCTTCCAGACCTGACAGTTTACAGTCTTCACTCAGGTCCAGGGGAGCTCTTCTCCCCCTCCTCTCAGGAAAGAGGGATGACTTTATTTCTCCTGCTGCCTCCTGATTGGTGGATGGGCTTCACCAATCAAAACAGTAAGATCTCAAGCCTGGGACTCAACCCAAGCTCTGAAAGGTGAACCTCCTACACCAGTCAGCTGGGGAGCAGCACATAGAGGTGGGGGATCAGGCAGCCCTGGGCTGGCTGCTCACCTGTCTCTGTGTGCTTCGGAACAGATGCTCTGCTACAGAACCCCCTGTGTAGCAAAACCACCAGTTTTTTTCCTTTTTTCATTTATTTTAAAATGCATTCCCTCCCCTTCCCCAACCACTTCTGACCTTTTCTCTCCCTCTTTATTCCCTATAGGTAAGTATAAGTGAGCTCAGACTTAGGATAAGCTTTAACATTTTTATTTTGGTAGCAAGTTTTTGGTTTTGGATATCCACTGTTTTATATTGTATTATTATTAGGTTTGTATTGAGTCTTACTGTTGTATATTGTATTATTATCATTTTTGTATTGATTTTTATTGTTTCATATGGATATTGTATGGTTTAGGCCTGTGTTTGTAAGTGAACCGAAGTCATGTCAAGTTTCCATTTTCTATGTCAAGTCTCCATCTTCTATCCTCTGCCTGGGCATCCCATGTTGCAACTGTATGAGTCACGTACCCCTCCCATGTAAATTGGTTCCCCGATGAATGAGAATGATTGGGAATGATTGAAATACAATGGTAGCAGGCCTCTACTGAATGGACTGTAATGACTGGGTCATCACCTTGCATTGATTCATCCAGGAACCACGGACCTCACCCAGGAACAGAGACAAGAACCCAGCATTTGAAAGACAAAAGACCCTGCAGAACCAGTAACTCTCACCATTACAGACACCTGAAACTGCACATCCCTGCATGGAGCACACATGCTCAATACGTCAGGGGCTGACACTTGCCTGGGCATATCTCCTTTTCACTAGGGTCACACAAGTTCTGCCCCTATAAAAAGGGGCAGTGAAGACAGACCCAGTGGGATGCCCTCTCCATCTGGACCAGCACCATGCCATACCACCTATCCACCCAGAGACCCTGCCGGCGACCCCCTTCTGGACAACAGCTACTAGACAAGGACGCCTTTCCAGCCTAGCTAGGTAGATATTACCTGCACACCTCTTCCTACAATTTAGACTCTCTGTCTCCCTCTCTCCTCCTGGACTTCAATGGACTTCAGCCCTACACCAAGCCTCTCTAACCTCTGCTGCCATTGTGGGTGGGTGGGTGGGTCGGTGCAAGGGAACCAATAAGATATTGTGTCACCATCTCCCCTGTTCAATAAAACCACTGTCATTTCCAACCCCGAGTTGGGTCATGTTTTACTGAATCCCAGTCCCTTCCTTATCTTAAATTCCAGCCTCATTCTCTCTCTCTCAGCTCCAGCCCCCACCCCTTTCTACTAGTTTTCCAATCTCCTCTCAATTCCTACTGCCTTTTCCCTGTGACTTTCTGCTGTCTTTCTCTGCTTTCCCATTGCCCCTGTTGCCTTTCAGTCTCCCCTGCTGCTTTTCCTGTGATTTTCTGCTATCCATCTCTCTGTTTTCAGGCTTCCCCCACACCTTCTGTAGTCATCCCCACCCAACCCCTGCAACTTCCCAGCTCCTTGTGGCTGTCCTGCAGTTTTCTCCAGCATCTGGAGCCTTTCTCCAGCTCCCAGCACCTACTGCTGCTCCCTGCAACTTCTCTAGCTGCCCTGGAGCCATCCTCTGGCTCTCCACATCCAGAGTCCCTCTTTAACACCCACACTTCCTTTTAGTCCCATTTTCCCCTCTCCCCACCTACCTTTTCAGGTCCCCTGTAGCTCTGGCTTTAGTCCCAGACTCTGTGCTGGCATCGCTCCCGTGCTCTGTAGGCTTTGGGTGTTGTCTTTTAATCAATTAAGATCAGTTAAACTAAAGTTACCCCCTGAGCCTCAGTTCTTCAGCCCAGGCCCCTCTAGTCTACCCCTTCTAATCCTGGTTCTGATAACTTTCACTCCTGATACTTTAACTCTCTCTCTCTCTCTCACCTGAACCTTCCCCCAAGTATCTCAGGTACTCCAAGCACGCACATACACACTGTACCATCCAAGTTAGAAACTTACCTGTGTGTATGTGTAGGTGGGTGGTATGTGTGTGAATACACACACATATATATATATATGTATATAGTTATTGGTGTGTGTGTGTGTGTGTGTGTGTGTGTGGTATATGAATTAGTAATCCACGTATATGTATGGGATGTGCAGGTGTTGGTAACTGGTAACTGAGCCCATCTAAATTTGGTGTGTGTAGCGTGTATGGGGTTAAACTGGTGATAGGTGTGCATAAACCCAAATTAGTTATTTTGAATGTGTGTGTATGAGTTACTAGTGTGTGTGTATATGTATATGTGTATGTGTATGTATATATATATGGCATTGTGTTCATGATATACAAATTAGTGATCTGTGTCTAACTTTTGGGCTGTATAGTGTATGTACTTGAATTGATGATAGGTATGCATGTGCTTAGGCTGGTTTGGATGTGTATATGCCTGAGCTGGTAGTGTGTGTGTGTATGCACCTAATTGATTTGTGTGTTTGTATATGTGCAATTCTGTTACACCCTCCTGTCTAACAGTGCAATATTGAGATCATGGGAGTTGGCCTGACCCCACAGGGCAACACCTGCTGAGGCATGTGAAGCCCCCATGCTGAGGTACACTGTGCCCCAGCCAGCCATGAAGCATCTGGCTGGGGTGCAGTGTGCCTTGACATGGGGGAGCAGGTACCTCTGAACTGACTGCTACCCTGTTTCCATATTCCTGAGTCCCCATACTGAGTCGCATGAAGATGGGGGAAGCAGGTAGCCCTGGGCTCCCTGCTCCCCTGTCTTAAGGCACACTGCATCCCAGCCAGCTGCTCCATGGCTGGCTAGGATTCAGTGTGCCTCAGCATGGGGACTTCACATGCCTGAGAATGGGGGCTATGCAATGGAGCCCCCACGCTGAGGCACATGGAGACAGATGAGCAGCCAGCCCAAGGCGCTTTCTGCTTCAGCCATCTGGGAAGTAGTGGGCTGGGGTGCAAGGTGTCTCAGCATGGGGCCTCCACAGCATGCAGAGATGGGGCACCAGGCAGCTCAGAGCTGCCTGCAGTCCCGTCTCCACATTCTTCCCGGTACATGCCACATTGGCGTACTTTGCACTGCTTTTTTTTTGCTACCGGGAAATCCCAGTAGCAAATTTAGTCCCAGCACTGCAAATTAGCAGCACCACACATGAATTAAGTTGCACCAAGTACAGTTTGTAGTGCTACAAAGAGGTTTGCAGTGCTACAAACTGCACATGCCTGCATATCTGGATCCTGAAGTATGTGTCTTTACTACAGATACCCCCCACCAAGTATCCATGTTCTAATTTGCTCCCCACTCATGACTAGAATTGGGTGTTCTTATTTTAAATCCTGGGATCCTCCATAAATATATATGCAGATGAGGCATACAAAGCAACTTGGTTCAGCTCCACCTCACAGGGGGCAGGGCCACACTAATCCTATGTGCCCTCATGGAAAAATTGACCAACTGTGGCCTCGGCTACACTACAGTCCTATGGTGGAGGAACTGGCTCTGAGGTTGGACCCAGAAAGTGGTAGTCAACAGAAGTGAATCGTCGTGATGCTCCATGACCAGTGGTGACCCCTAAGGCTCCATCCTTGGACCTATACTCTTTAACATCTATATTAACGATGTGGACATTGGTGTCAGAAGTGGACTGGCCAAGTTTGCCGATGACACCAAACTTTGAGGTAGTGTCCACACCTGAGGATAGGCTGGTGAATCAGGCTGAACATGACAGGTTCATAAAATGGGCGGATAAAAACCTGATGACATTCAATATGGAAAAATGCAAGGTATTCCACCTTGGGAGAAAAAAACAGCATCATACTGATAGGCTGGGCAGTGCTACACTTGCTAGCACCACGGCCAAAAGGGACTTGGGGGTCATGATTGACCACCAGATGAATATAATCCACCAATGTGATGTTGTGACTGGTAAAATGAACAAAACTCTGGCTTGCATCCATAGATGCATCTCAAGCAAATCTCAGGATGTCATCCTCCCACTGTACTCAGTCTTGGTGAGGCAGTAGCTGGAGCACTGCATCCAATTCTGGGCTCCACAGTTTAAAAAGGATGTGGAAAAGCTTGAAAGAGTCCAGAGGGAAGCCATATGCATGAATAGAGGACAAGAGAACAAGCCTTATGATGAGAGGCTGAGAGCCATGGAACTCTTAATTCTAGAAAAACATAGGCTCAGGGGTGACTTAGTGGCTGTCTATAAGTATATAAGGGGTGTTCATCAGAATCTGGGGGAATCCCTGTTCACCAGAGTGCCCCAAGGGCTGACAAGGTCAAATGGTCACAAACTCATCCAAAACGATTTTAGGGTGGACCTAAGGAAAACTTCTTTACTGTCCAAGCCCCCAAGGCCTGGAATAGACTGCCTCCAGACGTGGTGCAAGCACCTGCTCTGGACTCTTTTAAGAAACATTTGGATGCCTATCTTGCTGGGATCCTTTGACCCTATCTGACTTCCTGCCCTTGGGGCAGGGGGCTGGACTGGATGATCTTCTGAGATCCCTTCCAGTCCTAATGTCTATGAAATCTATGAAATCTGTGTGACAGGCTGAGAGGGAAGGCTGCAGAGGGATTTTGGATGAACTATTTGGGACCCCATTTGGTGATGTTTGCCAGACATTTAAGGCTGATGATAAAGGAACAAAAATAATTGGAAATGAGAAAGAAAGGCACAGCTCAGCTGGGAATGAGGAAGAAGTTAAAAATGAAAAAGAGTCAGAGACTGAGCACAATGGGCACTATTATGTATTTCATTTAGATAGGCTGCACTAACCTGTCCTTGTGGTAGGTTCCCATTAGCAGCATAGATTCTCACCACTTTTTGGCTAAGATCAAGTGAAGTGGATGGGTGGAGACCTGCTGTTACTGCTTTGATTGATGCCAGGAGTGCTGGAAGAATAATGATGGAGTGCAAAGATGGAGGAGGAGGAGTTCTCAGAGCCTGAAAGAGCATCAGCAGGTGTTTTGCAGAGGAGAGTGGCATTTACAGAAGAGAAAGTGGACAAAGAGATGAAAATGAAATCAGAAAATGGAAACAAAGATTGAAAGTCTGATGGAGGATGGATTAAACTGGGGAAGATGGGATGAAAGAAGGTAGGAAAGAAAGTTGTGTTGGGATTGGCAGTTTTGGAGGAGGCTTTACTGATGAAAGAAATGAGGGAAGAGTCCAGTTGGCAGGAAGAACAGAAGATAAGGAGGAGAAGAGTTAAGGAGAGAGAAATGAGGAATGAAACAATGATTGAAGGGAAGCAGATGACTAGTGGGAGGAAGAAGCCAGACCCACAAAAAGAAAGGAGATGGTGTGACAGGTAACCTATGCCTGAGAA
Source organism: Alligator mississippiensis (assembly GCF_030867095.1). Lineage (NCBI taxonomy): Eukaryota > Metazoa > Chordata > Crocodylia > Alligatoridae > Alligator > Alligator mississippiensis. The sequence goes on along the minus strand of NC_081828.1, from coordinate 107,919,647 downwards.
TAAGAACAGTATTAACAGGGGAGAGAACAAAGAAGTTGGATGATAAATAGATATAAATGTATAGAGAAAATATTGCTTGAAATTGTAAATGTTATAGTGAAACTTTTGAATAGCCTTGTCACCTTTACTAACCAGCAATCATGGGAATTTTTGTATTGGAGCTGAGAAGATTATGAGTATTTTTGGAAGGCGCATGCAGCAGTAGGTGAGAGAGAAGAACTTAAGGAGATAAGATTTACTGTGGGAGAAAAGATAAGAAAAAGGGCAATAATTATTTGAGTGTATACAGGTATGCTTGAAATGGGGGGGGGTGGGATAGAAAAATGGCTGTAGAATTATGTACAATAAATTATGTATGTTAAGAAGGATCATGGAGAACTCATGTGGTAATGAAGGCAGATGAGAGGAGTTCCACTGGAGCAATGCCCTTACCATCAGTAATCTAAGTAGGGCCACACCAAAGTTTTGCATTTTATTTCAAACAACTTAAACTCTGTAGCAAGTATAGGCAGGAGGGGTATCTGTCTGCATGTTACCAGTGCACAATATGATACACATGCAAAGGGAAAGGGCACAGGGTGGTGGGATACCAGGAAGTACTGAAGTGTGTTATCTGTGGACAAGAGGGACACTTACAGCAACAATGTCCGTGGTCCTTCTCAAATAAAGCTAGAGCTGCAGAGAAGCAGCAGAGGCAGGAAGGAGAAAGTGGGGAAGAAAAAGATGTTGGGGCAGAATTTATGATACTGAGATGCCACAAAAAGAAAGAGCTGGGAAGGAAGACAGTGATTTTTCAGAAGTTGAAGTGGCACAGCTGGTGACAGAGGAGGGAAAAGAAGGAAAGATATGTGGAACAAGTGACGTGGAGAAAAAGAATACAGAAGAAGGCAGACAAAGAGAGAGGGGGAGGGACATGGGTTGACATAAAACATTGGACCTAACATGATCTGGCATTAATGGAACAGGGAAAGGTGAGAGGGGAAGCAGATGAGTAGGGAAATGAGAATCGTTCTTGAATATCAAAGCAATAAAGCAACAGGCAAAGACTAGGGGGATCTGAAGAGGGAGCGGATTAGAGCCAACTGCATCAAGCAACAGTGTAGAAGACTTATACAAGTGGTAGAAATGTGTAATTTAAATGGACAAGCGTGACTGTGTATTGCATCTATAATGTCAAAAGTGTGCTATTGAGGAAGAGGTGGGATAAGATTATGCCAATATTGAGTGGGGTCAAATCAGACATAATATGTTTACAGGAGTGTGGAATCCCATGGGAGAGGGATTACAAGCATTTTGTAAAGAAATGGCAATGGGGTCCATTGTGGTGGGCAGGGCTGGATGTAAACATAGCAGCTGGAGTTGCAATTTTGCTCAAGAGTGAGCAAGTAAAAGTGCAGCAAGTGCAGGTAATTGTGGAAGGGAGATGCCAACAGGGGGTAGTGGAGTTAGAAAATAAAGCATTAGACATTCTAATATATGCATGTTGTCTGAAAGTGAAGGAAGGATTGCCTTGTTTAAGAAATTAGGGGTGTATATAGGAAGAGGCAGGCAGCAAATTCTGGTGGGGGTTTCAGTTGCATGATTGAAGAGACAGATAGGAGAGGGGACAGAAGGGAGGGGGAGCTAGACAGCTGGTCAAAAGTACTGATTAATGTAAGAAGAGAAGAAGGTTTAAAAGATGTATCAACCAATGAGAAGGTGATTATGAGGCTAGAACTGAGCTGGAGACAGGTGTTGAGGATTGATTTCATATTAACATCAAATGGGCTAGGGATCGGAAGAAAGGAGAAAATAGATGCAACTTTCAGTGATCACCAGATTTTGAGAATGTAAGTGAGTTTAGATAAAATCATAAGATAGGGGGAAAGGGATGTGGAAGTTAAATGTTCAATTATTACAAGAGGAAAATACATGCCAAGAATAAGTGGAACTGAATAAAGGATGGAGGATGCTGAAGAAATATTACAAAAACATATGGGAGTTGCAGACAATGAACAGGAAATTGTTTTTATAAATACTGAAGAGAAGTGAAGAAGACAGTGAAATAGCTAGAAGAACTACAGGCAAGGAAGCAGGAATGATCAAAGGAGGCAGTAAGAGGATTATGAGTGAAAGAAGGAAGACAAAGAAATGGACTGAAGAATGGTTCGAAAGGAAAACAGATGAGAAAATTTTTGTGACCAGAGCACATTGGGTGGAGAAGGGGGAAACATAGTGTAAGTATTTTTCAGTGAATTTGAGGAAAAGAAGGAAGAAAGGAATAGAAAGCAGTGAGAACTGAAAAAGGAATCTGAGTAGAAGATAGGGTGAAGACGTTGGACACAGCAGCAGAGTTCTATAAAATGTTGTACAAAAGTAGAGGAGTAGATGGAAGAAAAATTATGGTGAGGGGATAAAGGAATGAATAGAGAACAGAAAGAAACAAATATTGGAGAAGTTAAGTATGAGAAAGATGGAGGACTGCTTAAAAGTTGGCAAGAGAGGGAAGGCACCAGGAAGAGAGAGACTTCCAGTGGAATTCTATGAACATTTTTGGCAATGGCTGAGGATAGATATAATGGAGACATACTGGAAAATAATTGAGGGTAGGGAGATAGGAGAGGATTTTGCAGAAGGTGTGGTAATTCTAAAATTCAGGAGGGAAAGGAAGACGTGTTAGAGAACTTGAGGCCAAATAACCCTTTGAAACACAGACTACAAATTGATTGCAAAAGTATTGACCAAAATAATGTGTTGCTGTTTAGCAGATGTGATACAAGAAGAACAAACGTGTGCCATCCCTGAGAAGAGGATATCCAAGACACTATTGTTAATGAGAGATGTCATAGAGGATATACAAAAGAGAAAAAGAAACACAGTAATAATGAATTTAGACCTAGAAAACAAGCTTATGATAGGGTTGAACATGATTTCACGTTTGAAGTATTACATATGATGGGGTTTCCTTTGAAGATTATCAGACAGGTTAAAGTGTTATACAGTAAAGTTGGAAGTTGAGTAGTGATGAATGGGCAAAGTATTCCCTGTAAAAATAGGGGTAAGATAGGGATATCTGCTTTCCCCCTGTGTTTTTGTGTGCATGATGAAGCCATTGGCACAGAGAATTCATCATTAGTATGCTGATAAGTAGTGTGAAGGTACTAGGAGGAGGAGAAGTTAAATGTACATTCAAATGGATTATATGGACTTAGTGGTTCAGGGCAACATATCAGTCTAGATGGTATTGAAGCATACTGGAGACTATAGTGAAGTGTCAGGGGCGAAATTAAAAAAACCCGAAAAGTATGTTGATGGGATTGGGGAACTGGGCGAATTTACAGAAGTTTGGGCTGCAAGTGGTAGAGGGTATAATCAAGATCTTGGGAATCTCAATGGATGCCAGAGGAAAAGGATCAAAGCTGTGGGAGAAGTTAGAGGTAAAAGTAAGACAGATCTTGGGATTGTGGAATGATATATTTCTAGGGGAAAGGGGCTGCAGTGAAAATGGTATTCTTGCCAATTGTCCTTTACATTAGAGTAGCCTGTCCACCATCATGATAGCAGATAAGGAGGGTACAGAGGCATATATGGCTTTTTCTAGGGGATGTAAAAGAGAAACTGTAGCTAGAACAAAGCCATACAAAGGCAGGGAATTATGAGGTTGAGGAAAGTCAGATGTGGAAAGCTTTGTGTACACTTACTTTATAAGTATTTTCTGTAAAGAGGCAATGGAAGCCATGGGAAGATTTCATGTTTCTGCTGCTACTGGGCAGGAAGAATGTTAAGAAGATGGGGCATGTGTGGGGGAGACTGGAAAAAACCGTGGGCATGGCAGCCACTGGCCTATAATGCAAAGGTGGAGAATTTCTTATGGTAAATAAACTAGAATGAGTGGGATTAGAGTACTTTTAAAGGCTGTAAAAAGGTGATTAATATGATAAGAAAGAAAGACATGATAATGATACTTGGGGACTTGGTGGAAGGACAGATAACAAAAGTGTGAAAAGAAGTGACTGATAATAGATTGAAAGGAGAGCATACAACTGTCATATGAATGATGATACAGAATATTCTTTCTGTGAGGGGCATTCAGCATAAATGGGGTCTGGTAAAATTGGCAGAAGGCCCAAGAGAGGGATGTGGGGCTGAAGAATCTGTACTGCATGTATTTTGGTACTGTCCTTTTATGCAATGGATATGGGAGGGAGTGTGTTATTTTTTGAAGGCAATCAATATGAAATACGACATAACATATGAAATAGTGTTCTGTAGTTTAATGCCCAAAGAACAGGATTCACAGAGACTGAGAACCATGCTGCTTTGTATGACATTAGCAACATGGAAGGTGAGAAACCTACTGTTGGTCAAGGGACTGGCTTTCACCAGGAGAGAGTTTGGAGTTAGCAATATGTGAATTGAAATACTATGTTGATCAAGATGTGGATGATATGGGAAAGGAGAAGGCAGACAAGAGATAGAGGAAAGAAGAGTTGTGGTGTTTCTTCCCAAACGACAAAGGGATGAAGTGAAAGTCATTGCTTCTTACTGGCTTGGGGGAGTTCATGAGAGGTTAATGGTGGAAAGGGGTGTAATAAGAACCCAGTATTGTTCTAGTGGAATTTGCCACGGTGTGCTAATGTAGTTTCTTGTTGTTGTTTTGTTTGTTTGTTTTTTAATTTCCCATTGGTATATATGCCCCATATGGGCCATGTGTTTTATAGTCATGCTCAGTGTTGGCTGTATATAATCAACTTCATAATTGGTTTCTATTACTGACCACATGCTGGTTTTGGTAGCAGTTTCATGGTAAAAAAATGTATTTAATAAGGTTTCCTGTTTTCAATTGTAAAATAAGGAGCTTCTTTTCCCCATGCTGATTGTGGGGGAAAAAAATCCTTTTATATTCAAGTAAAAGAGTACTTGTGCTGGGTTAGGCACTGGAAGCCATCTGGATACAGAAGTGTAGAGCTCTAATACACCTTCAGTTAAAAATTATTTTTGGTGTCCTTAATGATGTAACCATATCCACAGATAAGAATAATATGCAAAAATGTGTACTACATTTCTGAGTTGACTTTAAGGAAAACCTTTAAGTATCTTCTTTCCCTTCCAGGCAATGGTTGGTATGTCACAACTATGTCACTTCTGCCACTTCTCGCCATTCTAACCCAAAGTAAGTACAGCTAAAACACCTGTTTGCAATGTAACATGTCCACTTTTAGGATTGACACAGTTAGATACATTGCATAAAAGCTCAACATGTGATACAACATGATCCAGCATGACCCAGAACAGCTGAATGCATGTCATGTTACATTACAAACTGAAAGAAATACCACTTTGGGGTTAAAAGCAGGTACAAGTAGATAAATTGCCCATGAAATGTGTGCATTTGCCAACTCTAGAAGACAGATGAGGATAGAGTCTTTTGAGGCTGCTGCTCATCTCTACTATTAGACTGAAGTGACAAAACAAGCTTTTAGGGGGAGGGCCCTATTTCAGAGCCCCATATATATCTCTAGATTTAGCATCACTCAAAAATAACTGGGTTCAAATGAACTGACTTTTATACTCTTCACAGATTGTTTTCTCTAGTCAGGGATTAACTTTCATGGCCCTCAACTCATTTTCATAACAGATCACCCTTGCTCTCAAGGACCTTGGCAGTATTTCAGCAATTCTACTTTCAGAGAGATGAATTGTTCTTGAAGATTCTCTCCACTGTATTAGTCATAATAAATACACTTCTCTTCATGTACCTTGCAGCAATTTTCTTTCCACTCACATTTTTTCTCTTCAGCACTCTTGTGACCTTATTTGGCTGAACACGCCAAGGAAGCAAAGACCCAAATGAAAATAAGTAGTGTTTAATTTGTGACAAAACATTACCACTTAAAATCAATAGCCAGCTGTATTTCTTTCTATGCTTGAGATCTATTGTAACAGGGTGAAAAGGAGGTGGAGGAGGATAACCCTGCTCGCACCTTCTCCCATACTAGGCTGGGAGCAAGGGGCCGGCCACCTCTGCAGCTGCTGGCACCAGAGGAAAACCATGTGTTTTTCACCAACCCAACCACTTATGCCAGGATAAACTCACAGTAGTACCCCCATCTGAGACATGCCAGTCTGCATGGGGTCAGGAGTCTCCAAACTGTGTTTTGAGGTACTAGTGAGCTACATCTTATTGATATAGAACCTAGTGGAGGCTGGACCACAGAGAATTCAGCGGACTTTGGGAAACCAAGACAAGCTAGAGAAATAAGCCAGGCTAGGTGGAGATCCCACTGAGAATATTCTACTATTTTCTAGCAAGTCATGGTGGCCAAGTCTTAAGTGAGGACCAAACCCTTGCCTGGAGGAGGTAGCAGGCGAGCCCATTTCACCCCCAGTGGTGTCCCCTGCTACACCTATGTTAAAGTATCCCATGTAATATTGAGTCTCATGCAGCTGACCCATTTGCTCTATACCTCTATATGAAGTTATCTATAGTATGTTGGTGTATCCAGTTCATAGAATCATAGAATCATAGAAGTAGGGTTGGAAGGGACCTTGTAGATCTTCAAGTCTGACCCCCTGCCTGGGCAGGAAGAAAACTGGGCTCAAATGACCCCAGCCAGGTAGGCATCAAGCCACTTCTTAAAGACCCCCAGGGTAGGAGCCAGCACCACTTCCCTTGGAAGTTGGTTCCAGATCCTAGCCGCCCAAACTGTGAAGTAGTTCCTATGGATGTCTAATCTAAACCTACTCTCCAACAACTTGTGACCATTATTCCTTGTTATCCCGGGGAGTGCTAGGGGAAACAAGGTCTCCCCCAAACCCTTCTGGTCCCCCCTAGTGAGTTTATAGATGGTCACAAGGTTCCCCCTCAGCCTACTCTTGTGAAGGCTGAACAGGTTCAGGTCCCGTAGCCTCTCATTGTATGGTCTGCCCTGCTGTCCCCGGATCATGTTGGTGGTCCTCCTCTGGACTCTCTCAGTGTTGTCTACATCCCTCTTGGGCTCTGGGGTGCCCAGAACTGGACACAGTACTCCAGCTGTGGCCTGACCAGTGTTGCGTAGAGAGGGAGGATCACCTCCTTGGCCCTACTTGAGATGCACCTGTAGATGCCCGTGACCTTGCGTTGTCGGCCCATGTTCATCTTGGAGTCAATGATGGCTCCAAGATCCCTTTCTGCCTCTGTGCTCTCAAGAAGAGAGTTTCCCATCTTATAAGTGTGCTGCTGGTTACTACTGCCCAAGTGCAGCACCTTGCACTTGTCCGTACTGAAACGCATCCTGTTTTTGTTAGCCCACTCTTGCAACATATCCAGGTCTTTCTGCAGTCTTTCCCTCCCTAATAGCATGCCCACCTCACCCCAAATTTTGGTATCATTAGCAAATTTGAACAGGTTGCTTTTCACCCTGTCATCCAAATCGTTATTAAAGAAATTGAACAGCACGAGCCCAAGGACCGAGCCCTGGGGGACTCTGCTGCCCACTTCCCCCCGGGTCGAATATGACCCATCCACCACCACCCTCTGAGTATGACCCTTCAGCCAATTAGCAATCCATCTGACCGTGTAGGCATCGATGCCACAGTCGCCTAGTTTTTTAATGAGGATGGGGTGGGAGAGTGTCAAAGGCCTTGCTGAAGTCCAGAAAGACTACATCCACAGCGACACCTGCATCCGATGCTTTTGTGACCTGATCATAAAAGGCAATCAGGTTGGTCTGACATGACCTGCCCCTAATGAAACCATGTTGGTTGCCCCTGAGCATCATCCCTGATGCCAGCCCATCACAGATGTGCCCCTTGATGATCTTCTCAAAGAGTTTCCCCAGGATTAAGGTAAGACTGATGGGCCTATAGTTGCCCAGGTCCTCCCTCCTCCCTTTCTTAAAGATGGAGACCACATTGGCTATCTTCCAATCATCTGGCACCTGGCCCAAGCACCACGAGTGCTCGTAAAGCCATGCCAAAGGCCCAGCAATAAACCCTGCTAGCTCCCTCAACACCCTGGGATGGAGAGCTCAGTTTGTGTTATCTTACTCATTGTAGTAAAGATTGAGTTTAGGGCTAGGCCCCCCAAAATAAAATTTTAGCCTTGATGCAGTGCCTAACTCTTAGGTACCTTGCCACCTCCTGGAATTTTCAGCTTTTATTTAGACACCTAGGCTCTCTATAAGAAGCAAGGGGAAAGTAAGGGCATGCTGCTACAAGTAAGAGATCTCCTAGGTGTGATGAAGCAGCTTTAGTGCTCCATCACTTTAAGGGCTAGAGCAGGCAGCCACCAGTTGGCTGATTGCAGTGGCCATTTTCAAACATAGGCCAGAAAAGCAGCAGTCTAGCTTGAACAGCCAAGGAGGCAACATCAGGCTGAGTTGCTCCTGGAACAGTCAGAGGTAAAAGGTGAGACTATGGGGAAGGAGGAGGCCTCATTTGTCCTGGGTAAGACATGAAACTGCACCCTTCTGGTGGGGCTCCTAGTGGTGTGGGAGCACCCAGGAAATGCCAGGCCAGTCACTGCCCCAGTGAAAGGAGAGTGTGGGTCACCTCACAACCCCAGCCCCCACATCTTTGGTGTGTTCAATCTGCACAAGGGGAGCCCAGGCTCACAGGAGTCCTGAGGCAGGGCCCAAGTCAATGGAGGGACTTGAAGCAGTGCCGTTGCTCTTTGTGAGCCTTTTGGTCGCAGAGGCCCTGAGAGGCACAGCTGCAGCCACCTGAGCCCCAAGGTGTGGATGACCCTGGTAGAGCCCAGTGAGGGGGTGGTGTGGGGGTATAAGATATTAGGGCCAGGCACAACTGTGGCCACCTGGGCCCCAAGGGGTGTATGACCCCAGTGGAGCCCCAGTGAAGGGGCCAAGGGCTTGGAGCCCAATATGTGTTTGTTTGTGTTTATGTGTTCATGTTTATAAAAACCCAGTGGAAACCACTGGTGGGGACATCTGCGAGGCATGGGACACATAAGGGATGGTTGGAGTGTGTAGACATTGCCATGTTACAGTTGAGGTACTCATAAGGCAGCCTTCCACCTATTTAACATCTTAATTATTTAACAGCAAGACATGGCAGGTGAGCAAGGTGGGCAGTTTGTCCAGAGACGGGGTGGCCTGGAACTAACATCAGGCCTGGAAGTTGCCCTTGTCGCACTAGCTAATGCTTCAGGAAAGCATGGCATCACTACTCAATGAGGTACACTTAAGTGAATGTAGTGTGGCACTGAGTGGCCCTTTTCCTTTCACATTGTGATGTTGCAAGCATGAAGTAGGTGTGCCATGCTTCACTGAAGCACTCTGTAGTTTGAACCTTTGATGGTGCTGACGTTCTTTGGACATAGAAGCTAGCCAGTAGGTAATTCCAAGGAGAAGAGTATGTCCCTGTGGTCTTCTTTGGAGTATATATGGCCCTTCTGTTTGTATTTGTTTTTCTGATTAAAAAGTATAACAGTTTCAGAAGGGGGGTTGGAGAGACCTCTTCCAATCCAGAATGTCCTATAGACTGGTAGGTAGAAGAGTCACCTGGATGAGGGTTCAGATTCACTTAGGAAGAGCAGGAAATTCAACGTGTTTCTGCCACATCTTTGGTGAGTTCTCCAGCCATGAGAGAAAAGGTCAGCACCTTCAGCCATGTTTTGTGTGGGGTCAGATTCAGTAGGCATGCCGAGATCCTAAAAACTAGCAAAGGAAAATCAGTTTGGGTATTCTCCCCTCCTCCCCCTCCAACTATAAGCCCTCATTTTCTGTTAAAAAGTTCAATGAGAATTAAGGAAGCTATTCTTAAAAATAAGATACAGCAATGTAATGGTTTCTGTAATAAACTCTAAAAAGATAGTGTTCCCTGATAGACTGTTTTTTTAGGGGGAGAACAATGTGGTACTGCAGGCCTCTACTAGAACCAAGATAAAACAGGCTCTGTCAGCTCTGTGTCAACAGCTGATTTCCCTCTGCCAAGCTAGCCAACTATGAATGGAAATGGGTCAGTTTGTACTTCTTAAGTGGACAGGATAGGAATGAAATTATGTCTGTTAATGAGACTGGAGGCTAACATACCTTCAAGTCACATATCCATAACAAGGTGGAGGCATGCTAGTGCACAGATGCAGGGAAACTAATATTGCTACTCTCTGGATGCATCAACACAAGGTGCTTAACTGCACAGTAGCATAGTTTTCTGCAAAGTAAATGTGTGTCTACACATATACATGCTTACTACGCAGTAAACCTTCCTAGTCCAGAGTAAATTTGCTATCTGCAAATGCAAGTAGCTTTCAATTAGTACTTTCAATGCAAGTACTTTTGATTAGTAAAGGTGCAGGATAACTCATGTAGAGAACTGACCAGGAGCAAATTTGGGCCATCCACCAGGGTCTCTCAGCATTGGTCCCATGGTCAAGGAACTGGTACTGGGAGATAAGGGTCTCCCAGCACCAGCCCCAAGGTGCAGAGCTGGTGTTGGGAGCTCCCTGCTAGCAGGGCCTGGGGAGCTTGTTCCCCACCCAGCTCTGTGCTTGTGGAGATAAGCAGGGAACAAGCTACCCAGCTTCTTTTGCACCCAGCTCTTTGGGTGTCCTGCAGGGCACAGTTGGCCTGAGCAGCCCAGAGAGGGGCCTGGGACAGGAGTGGCCCAGTGAGCAGCCAGTTGGACTGGGGCCATGTGAAGTCCCATTGGCAGCCTCCCTATTATTAGTAATAATATTTCATCAAGGCGTGGTGGGTAAGACGGGATGACACCCTAGGGAGTACGGTACAGTTACAGAGCCACCAGAGGGAGTGATGGCCACTCCTGGAACCCCAATACATAGAACACTTTAATGTCTGGGCTATAAATCCAGCAACTTCAATGAGCATTGCATTTACTTTAAAAAATGGCTGTCAGGCCACTGATTAGAAAACTCTAGCTATGGCAAAAAGCCAAGACTGCTTATTAGAATAGATAATCTTTTTGACCCTTGCTTCTGGGACATGTTTCCTAACTGACACCATAAAAAGAAGGATGCAGATGAAATCAAGGAGGATTAGAAACCATTTTAATTGAAACAAAAGTACTGCTGTGTTCTGTGGATGCACTTCTCCATTCATTCTTCTATGTTCCTAAATAAGTAATATTCTATCTGAGACTAAATATGTTTCCTTTTAGTACTCCGGTCCCTCACAGACAAATGAGCAAATATGAGTAGAAGATGCAACAGTGAACCTTACTTTCCTAATTGTATTTGGATTACTATTTTAGACAGTTTCCCTGACAGTCTTGGACATTTCTTCCTTTCATGCTAGAATATTGTGCTGGTAGTGAGATGTTACAAGAGGGTTATAAGCCAAAACTCATCTTGCTGGTCAAGGAAACATGAAAGATGTTTCAATTAAAAAGGTCTAATTTTCCAGATTCCAATAATTCCTTTTGTCTTGCACAACAGCCTACAACAAGGCTTCCATAGTCAGATAAGCGGCTGCCTTGTGTATGGATATTTAAATATGCAGAGGTATCAGGACCTTTTGGACACCTGCACAGTCAACTTATAGAAAAGTGTTTTCATTTTTTTTTTTTTTGCTCTGTTAACCATTTGTAGGACTATTAATCTATTTTTAGTCACTGTTACATAAATGTTTTTGTTTCCTTGAATCAGAAAAAGGATGCTGTGATTGTGGTCTTGTATATAAAATTCCATTTGCAGATTCTCATATAGATGTGACACCTTAATTTACCATATTTTAATCACCTCTAGTGTTTTTCGTAGTGACTTTGTAGTGAATAATTTATAATGTGCTAAACAGAAGGCAAGAAGCAAGGTAAATGACCCTTCACAATTAGATTAGAAGGTGACTTTAAAATCTTAAGGGACTGGCCAATATATTAAGACCAGTCAATTAAAAAAAATAATTACAGATGCAGAGCCTCTCTTTGCATAGTGTGCATGTGGTTTAGGTGAACTCTGGAAGCTCATGTTTGTGCACACAGGTTTTTTTGATTTTCTCCCTTGCAGTGGGGATATTCTCCATATATGGGTGGAATAAGACTAAAAGTACACAAAGATAAAGCAAATACAAAGTCATCACTGAAAGGGCATGTTTCTTGAAGCAGTCATTAGAATGGTCTAGTCTATTTAAATTCCATTTATTTTTCTTACATGTTTAATCCTTTAGGACAAAAAAGAGGAGTTTAGGGCAGTAGAGTTTATCCAGATGTTTCTTCTTAGAAAGATTATATTTCCTTCCCTTTTTAAACAGTGTCTTTCAGTTATTCATATTTATGCACTGTGAGGTTGCCCTTGTCATCAGAGTGCCCTTACAACCTAATATTTGCACTGTCTAAATATACTTGCATTTGCTTTTGACTAGAAAACATTTTAAGCATACTCTGAGTCTATTTCTACTTGGAGTTGTTTTTAAATGTCTTTCATCAATCTGCAGTTTACAAAAAGACTGTAATTATATTACATTATATTATTGCTGGATCATAGTCTTCCTTCATCTTGACTTGTTTTCTCTTTCTTAAAAAATGAAAAAAAAAATGAGAGTAGTTCTAAGATGACCATTCAGCATTGTTTTTTTAACAACAGTAAAGGAAGGATTTGCCTTTTCATATTTTCCTGACCATTTTTACTGCTTTATTTTTATTACTTTGTGACAAAACATACAGTATAGATTTGATACTCAGAATTCGTCTGCTGGAATGAGCTGCTGATAGAATTTTTTTCACTCTTTGCTGACATCAGATGAGATTCTATATTAAGATGATTTCAGAAAATACTCCTTATGTGGCACCACTGCATATTTGCCTAGCCTTTTTGGAAAGGCTTTCAAAAAAGACCCATCATATCATTTCTTTCTTTCTATAACCAAACTACTTGTATTTCTATCTTACTAGACTAAACACTAAGAAATTACTTACTGTACTGTGGAATTTTATTGTAGGTGTTATTCTGAAAGTATAACAAATGCCTTTCTGGTCAGTGCCAGGTGATATCCCAGTCACCATGGTGAATTCAAATAATGTTCAGAACATCCAAAGTGCCTTACATTTGTGCAATTGCAGATCCATCATTTTTTCTTTAACTTCACCATTCTATTTAGAGCATTTCCTATCTTCATCTTGGACAGTTGGCTTTGTCAAAGTGCCCATCAATTTACTATATCAAAGAAATAAAACATGTGCTTTAATACTGATGTGTTTTTACATCTGCCATGCCATGAGGCATCTCAGTGGTTTAACTGTAGCATTGTTTAAGGGGAAAGTTGTTCACTTTGGCAAAAGAGGTAGATGACACAGCATTAATGTTCCCTCTGCTAAACTATGTTCACTTCCTCAAATTCTTTAAAAGCCTGTAAACTGGACCTCTGGGATCATCTAAGGTTGAAGCAGAGTGTTGTGGAGTGGGGCTTGGAGACAGAGCTGCTCTGCACAAAATGCCCAGTGGTTAACTCTGTGCTGTACTCTTCAGCCAGATTCAGGGGAAGTGATGCATCAAAAACCCTTTTCAGCAGAATCATGTTGAAAAGGAGATCCAGTGTAGAGAAATTAGCCTCTGTGGAGTCCATTAGCTGCATATTTTAAAAGCTAGTTCCACTTTTCTGGCTGAAGCAAATAACCTTTCTCTTCTCTCCCTATGGAAGAATGCATCCTCCAATCATGTGAGTGTAAGTTTCCTACTTCCTGTGCAGAAATAACCCATGTAGGAGACAAGATGGCTTTGTACACAAATTTATCCCACACTTAAGTTTACATTAACTTAAGGCACTGTAAGAGAAGAGGTCAGGATTTTGCTTCCACAGCTGAGTGTGCCCCAGTTCTTTCTTTTAAAAGGACATCTGATTTAAGTGATTTTTTTTCTCACTATTTTTAGAACTAGTTGAAGTTCACATTGACTCTTGATATAAGGCATCAGGCTTAAAGCATGACAGTTCTGGTGACAATGCAGTATTATCAAACACTTCTTTAGAAATAATATGCATTTGCCCTCACCTTGATCTGTAGTGTGTGTGTGTGGATGCCTCGAGAAGTAGGATCTTTATTCTACCTTCATCATTTTTAATTCCATCACCTAACTGACCTAGTGTAGTGTGTATAGGTCTTAGGCCTACAGCTTGAATTCCATCAGCCTTTGTGGGTTTTTTTTTTTTTTTAATATAGCTATGGCATTGCATTCTCAGATTGCCTTTGGCTTCTATGGCAAAAAAACAAAAAAGCCTTTCTACCAGAATACTTTTCAATTTCTAGCACAGAAAAAAGATAGAAAAAGCCAATAGAAATGGTAAAACTGGTTTGGCTCTCCTATTTGAGCTAACAGTGCCATTTAAGACAAACGCCATAACAGTATATGGTTTACACACAATCTTTCCTGTTTAGCTGATCCTTGCATACAAAGGTATGCAAATTTTTTTTTAATAATTCAAGAACATTTTCAGACCTTAAGAAAATTGGAGGTTATATCTCATTTGAGAGAGAGAATCACTTATGCCTTATTTAAACTCAGAGTCCTGACAAAGTTACAATTTAGTCTATATAACCAAGTTCATAACTTTTATCCACTGACTTGCTTAGTCTGATTAAAACAGTAACTGGTATATTTTCATTGACTTCAGTAAGGCCAGAGTGTCAAAATAGACCACAAATATTTTTAATTTTTCTCTGTGAGTAATATTAGTGAAGGTAGCAGGATTAATGTTCACCTCCATGACTTATACATGTTTGCAGAGCTTCAGTGGAGTTAACAGACCATACAGATGCAGGGACCCACCTGACTATTCCAAAACAAAGCTGTAGGACAAAAAGGGGGAAAAAAAAAACAAACTGTTCCCCTTATGCCCTACTAAATAACAAAGAAAAGTTAGGAGGAGCCTTTGTCACATGGAAGTAGCCTTTGTCACATGCCATTCTTCTAATATAGAATAATAAGTACAGTAACCTAAAATGTTACCTCCCATGAAAAAAAAATAGCAATAGATAGAAATTAAAGAAAAACATTAAATATTTATTTTAGGTCTTTAAAAATATTTTGTTCATAGTGTTTTAGCTATACATTATGCAGACAAACATCGAAAGTGACCACTAACACTGCGGGTATGTGAAGACATTCGCCATAACCAATCTACAATCGTGCTTACTTTAAACAGCATGATCATAGATCTGGAGTGGCTTGTAAAAAAATTGCTGGTGCTGGGAGCTGCATTATAAGCCTGATTTAAGTAAGTTGTGGGAGGCTAGTGGGTCTGTGGGAGGGAGAGAATTGGTCAGTCCCTGGGGAACAGGGGCAGATATTCAGTAGTTTAGACTAACCATGCCCAATCATGGGAACTAATTTAGATAAGGCAAGTCATTTTTGCCTGATCTAACCTCTATCAACATCTGCATAGATCAACACTTAGATCAACCTAATCCTAGTTATATTGATCAAAGTATATCATATGAACATTCCCTGAGTAGGTATGGGATTAAACAACAAAAACTGAGACAGTCTTAAAATATTCAAATAAACTTCCAGAATAGAGATACTACTAGAAATGATACAGATTTTAGAATAATATTGCCAAATCAATATTATACTTATTATATAGTTTTCCAAATTGTTCTTTATTTGCGGGAATGATAAATATTTCAGTCATCATGTTAAAACAGCCAGAATCTACCCTGTACAGATTCCTAATGAATATAACAGCTCATTACAGTATTTTGTTATTTTATATGGGGTTTTTTTTAGAAGTTTGCATCTTCAGTCAACATAGTAAGGTATAAAAAAGGAATTAATTTTGTCCAGAAGAAACAGTACGCAGAGCAGTCAAGTTAAATTATGACCCATTAAAGAAGCTATCAGAAAAAACTCTAAGGTGAGCGTCTTCTAAGAATTTGGGAAAGGTGTCTTCAGGCTAATGAGTAGGCCTGCATGAAACAACTAGTATTCGCTTTGGATTCGGATTTGACCGATTCAGCGTACAGTGTTTCACTTCGGTAATTTGAAACACTGTCCCAAATCGATTCAGCCGAATCTCTGAATTGGACAGGCCCCATCCCCTGCCTGCTCTCCCAGCCCCATCAATGGCTGCCCCACCTGGCCCTAGCTCCCCTCTTCTAAAAAAAACAAACAAAAAAGCCCTGAACTCACTGGTTCCTGCCAAATGGGAGGTGACCTCTGCTCCCCCCTACTTCCCCATGCTATGTGGGGGGCTCCTGGCATAGCCCCCATGCAGTGGGGGCAGTAGGGGGCAGCAGGGATCACCCCCCCCCCTGCCTGGCAACAGCCAGTGAATGGGGCCTCCTTTTTTTTTTCATAGCTGGGAGCTGGGGCTGTGCAGGGTAGCCATTGGCGGGGCTGGGAGAGCAGGCAAGGGTCTGCATGCTTGTAAGTGGGTGGGGTGCTCAGGGTGCCTGGGGGAGCAGGCAGAGGATGGGGCCTGGTGGGGGTTCCCCCATGGTCCTCTCCCCCCTCCTTCAGTCCTCCCCTCCCCTCCTCCCCCCCCCCCCACTTAGCAGCATGGAGTTCAGGTTGATTCAGAGGGGTTCAAATCATTTCAGACCTTTTTATTGTTCTCCTGATTCAATTTGGATTTGGAGATTCAGACACCAAACTGGGCCAAATCTTCTTCAAATCAAATCAGCACCCAAAGCTTTGCACACCCCTACTATTGAGTTATTTTGAAATAAACTGTCTGGAATAAAATATTTTCCTGTATTGTTTTGACTTGGTTTCATGGACAGTTTATTTTGTTTTCCTGTTGTGTACCTGTAGATAAGAAGAACAAACTTCAGTGAGACCCGAGGGGAAAGCTACACTACTAATGGGAGGAAAATCATGGTATAATTAGAAGCAGCTAGAAATACAGGTAAGACATTTATTCATAATAAGGACAATAACTACACTACCAATGTGTACTATACTATGGCAGCAGAAGAGGGATTGTTATTAGATTATCCACATAACTTGATGTAACAGGGAGCCAGAGGGTCCTGTTAATATAAGGGGAAAGTGCATTAGGTGAGGATAGCTGCTAGGAAGTAAAGGAGTAAAAGAGGGCCAAAGGGGTAGGTGTGACCAGGCTGAGAGGTGACTATTCTGGAGCCAGCTGTACTGAAATAGGCAGCCCTAAACTGGGAAGGCTGAACCTGGAAAAGGGTTTGAGGCCCAGGGAGCCAAGTTAATTGTCTTGCCCAGGGAGGCATTGGTGTGGCTATGGGGAGTGGCTGAAGCCCATGATTATAGATTCTAAGGCACAATTAGGCCAAGGGTCCACATTTAGGGTTCATACAATCCAGTTTCCTTCTGTTAAAGGGAAAACAGACTTTAGAGATGCATAAGGAGATAAGACTAGGGGGAATCCCCAAGACTAAATTTGGAGGTGAAAAATCCCCAAGGACTGAGCCAAGAGGGAGAGCACTGAAGAAGTTACTCTGACCTCTAAAGGCAGCCTCCCCTGTATATCGTGGTTAACATCAAAGGCACGGCAGGTGAGACAGGAGGTTTGAGAGAGGCCAGAGAGCACAGCAAGCAAGTCTGACTACAAGGGGGCATCAGACCTGGGGGATCCCACCCCCCCCCCGACCCTCTCATACTTGCCAATTGGATTGTTCAAGTACAGTTAATGGGTTGAATTTGTCTTACACCTTGTACAGTGGTCTTGACTTCAGCGAGTTTTCATGGATATAGATGGAGTTTTTTATAGTTACTTTACAATAATGACTAGCCCAAAACATTTTTGATCAGGTACAGTTGAATCTTTTACAAAAAATTCTGGAATCACCGTCATTAGAAATGTCCACACAGGCCAGCACGTGCGCTTCAAATAGCCCAAGTAGAAACAGTGCAAATTTGAGCCAGGGCTTTTTGTCTCAGCGCATGTGCCCGGACATGCACTTTGGTGTGGGGCAAATTGTGCCACTTGCGGCAAAATAATCCTGGTGGCTCCTCCTGGATCTGCAGCCAGGGAGAGCAAGAGCCCAGGGCCAGCACCTGTGCTGTCCCCATCAGTACAAAAAGCTGCCCTGGCAAGTAGCTCAGTGCTACTCAGGAGGTTCTGGGGCCCAGCCAGTTGGCACACTACCCCTTGTGCCAGCTGGCTCTTTGGGCTCTTTGGGCTCTTTCTGGCTCTTTGGGCCAGCTGCCAGTGGACTGTGGCTGCAGAGTTGGCCTTTGTGTGGCACTACTGTCATGTGTACCCCCTGTCCAGCCATCTGGGCAGCTATCGCCTGGAAGATGTTCCGGGTGCGGTGGCCTGCTTTGAACTGTCAAATATGTTTTCCTGACTCCAATTGGCCAGGTCAGCCACCTCCAGCTGGGTCCAAGGTGCCAGCACTGAGCAGGCAGGGTCCTGCCACTGGCGTCCCTAGCAGGAATACTGGTGTTCCCTACTGGAAAACTGAAAAATCCCTGATAAAAAAATATCCCAAACTAACTCTGTAAAATACCCAAAATCCATGATCCTCTGTTGCAAAACCCACAGTTTTTTTCTTTTTTTTTTAAAATACATAGCCCCCCCGCTTCCCCAACCATTTCTGACTTTTTCTTTCCCTCTCTATTCCCTATAGATAAGTATAAGTGAGCTAAGACATAGGAGAAGCTTCAGCATTTTATTTTGGTAGCAAGTTGTATTTGTTTTGTTTTTTCTCCTTCTTTATATTGTATAATTATTATGTTTATGTTTACTGTTCTATATTACTGTTTTACTGGTACTATATGATTTAGGCCTACATATGTAAGTTAGCATAAGTCATATCAAGTTTCCATTTTGTTTGTCAAGTCTCCATCCTGTCCCCATGCCCTGTTGTGTAACCCATGATTCACATATACCCCTCCTATGTAACTTGGTTCCTGAATGAATGGGGATGAATGAGGGTGCTTGAGAGACAATGGCAGTAGGTCTAAAAATACCTCCCTCTGAATGACCAAACCATCAACACCAATACCTGGACCAACGATCCAGCCCTTGGAACCACCCTCAGCATTCAAGAGACAAAACATGAGGCAACCCACCATTGTGCCAGGCTGCACATGCTCAGTAAGAACACCTGGAGCCCTCTGGAACAGGACTGACATTGCCTGGACAGGCCCTCCCCATAGGAGATCAGAGGTAGTCTGCCCCATAAAAAGGGGTAGTGAAGACTGACTCTTTGGGACACCCTTTCCATCTGTACCAGCACCTTGCCATACTGTCATGACCCAAAGGATATGATTTTGTGTGTGCTTCGGCACTGCAGAATTATTTCCCGCCACATGGAGCTTTCTTTGCACGGTGCAATTCTCAGTTGCAGGGAGAAAACCCCCAGTATGTACGCCACCCATATGTAAAATTGTTTCCCACTATTGGCTGTTTCTAAATTATTCCCAAGTGGCGGCTAGCGATTGGCTGCTAGCCGTATAAGAGGCTTGAGCAGTTTCCGCCCAAGTTGGAGGAGGAGAACTTCACATCCATCTCGTGAAGAACTCTAAGCATGCTGTGGAGCCTAACAAACTCCGCGTGTGCCTTAAAGGAGGATACAGGGGCCTGATCAACCTCTAGCCTCTCCCTGTCACCGCATGATCCCTCGATGTACCCCACCCTGCGTGCTTGTGGAGAGTCACCTTTTGGACTCTCATTTCGGACGGTCCACGGAGCCTAGCAAACTCCGTGAGTGGTATCCAGAGCTCTGTTCGTGTTCGTTTAAGTGGAGCCTAGCAAACTCAGCTCGTGTGTCTTCGGTGGAGCCTAGCAAACTCCACGTGTATGGGGTTTTTTTTATAACTGCAACTCAAGAAAGTTTTCCTGCCTGCACCATGACCACCTACGGTGTAAGTAAAATAATCTTTAATCAACCTCTACACGTCAGTGCCTAATTCTAGTTTGCTGTGCTGACCCTTTTCCCTGGCCCACGTGCCTGGGCTGCTGGCCACAGCCCCTTGGCCCCGACACATACCACCTATCCACCCAGAGGCCCTGCCGGTGACACCCCTCTAGACAACACCTACTGGACAAGGACCCCTTTCCAGCCTGGATAGGTAGATATCACCCCCTACTCCCTCTTCATCCAAGAACTTGGACTCTGCTTCTCTTCCCCACCTGGACTCCAACACTTCCACTGAGTCTCTTTCTCCTGCTGCCATAGTGAGCTCGTGTGTGTGTGTGTGTGTGTGTGTGTGTGTGTGTGTGTGTGTGCGTGAACCAATAACTTCATGGGGCTGTATGGTGTGTTGTCTGTTAAATAAACCTGTTATGTTGAAACCCCGAGTTGGGCTTTTGTATGTTTCCTGACTGTTTCCCCCTTGCCACCACTTATCTGCCCCCCCCCCCATCTCTAAGCTGTCAGCCCATTTCTGCCCCAAGCTCCCAGGTTTCTGCCTCTCTCTCTCTCTCTTTCATGGGTGTCTCCTCCTTACCACCACTTATCTGCGCCACCCCTCCCAATATCTCAGGTGTCTGCCTCAGTTACCAGCCCCAATCTACCTTAGGTAACCCCAAGCCTCAGTTCCTCAGCCAGCTTCTCTCTAGTCCACTAATTCTAATCTCAGTTCTGGCAACTTTCACTCCCTACACTTTAGTTCTCTCTTGTACCTTAACCTTCCCCCAAGTATCCCAGGTACCCCAAACACACACATATATAATGTGACATTTAAGTTAGGAACTTACCTATGTGTAGGTGGGTTATGTGTGTGAACTGGTGAGTGTGTGTGTATATATATGTCATTTTGTGTATGATATATGAATTTGTGATCTGTGTATGTGTACTGAGTGTGCGGGTATGGACAATTGATTTTTGTCTAAATTTTGGTGTGTATAGTTTAAGTGTATGGGCTTGAATTGGTGATAGGTATGGATGTGCCTAGGCTAGATTGGATGTGTATGTGCCTGAGTTCATAGTGTGTGTGTGTGTGTGTGTGCATCCAGTTGATTTGTTTGTTTGTATATGTGCAATTGTGTCACACCCTCCTGTCTAATTGCGCAATATTGAGATCCTGAAAGTTGGCCTGACCCCACAGGGCAACAGCTCCACAATTAAAACAAAAGACCACTATATATAGATATATATGCAGACACATACACACACAGAATGAGAGAGAGAAAGAAATCAGTTGGGCAATGTTTTATTGATATATCTACAGTGTTAAAGCAATTTGGAAGCCTACCAGTATCTCTATCATCATGATAAAATGAATTCTAAATGCCTATGTTTTGCTGCCTCCCCAATAGAAGCCACATGGCACCTGCAGGGACCCCCCACTCCCCCGCAGGGCCCACATGCCCCACTCCCCTGCTTGCACTCCCAACACCCTGATGGCTGCCCCATCCACCCCCAGAACTACATGGCTGCCCCACCCGGTCCCATCCACCGCTTGCACCTCTAACTCGCTGATGGCTGCTTCCCCACCCCCACCCTCTCAGTACCTAAAAAGAAAAAAAGCCTTGTACTTACCTCTCAGTAGCAGGGGCTCTGGGGGCTTTGGGGCCTCATGGAAGAGCCCCCACATACAGCATGGGGCAGAGGGGGACAATCACCCCCCCCACCTGGGCCCACCCCTGATGCCACCCCACGCCCTGCCAGGCCCTAGCCATCCAGGACTCAAAACAAAACAAAAAAGCCCCACATTCACTGCCAGTAGCAATTTCCATGGGGGTCACTGGAGCCTTATGGCAGTGCCCCGCCCCACCCAGCAGGGGAGGTAATGCTCAGGGGCAACCAGCATGGGTTCATTGAAGGCAAATCCTGCCTGACTAACCTGGTTTCCTTTTACGATCAGGTCAGAAAGTCCCTGGATGAGGGCATCAAGGTGGATGTAATCTTCCTGGACTTTAAAAAGACCTTTGACATGATTTCTCACCACATTCTCTCAAAAAAACTAGGTGACTTCAGCATTGATGCCTACACAGTCATATGGGTGGCAAATTGGCTAGGTAGTCACACCCAGAGAGTGGTGGTAGATGGGTTGTTTTTGAGGGATGTGGGCAGTGGATTCCCCCATGGACTCGGTCCTGGGGCCTGTACTATTCAACATTTTTATCAATGATCTGGATCTGGGTGTGGTAAGCACACTGTCCAAATTCACTGACAACAATAAGATGTGGTGAGGTAGGCACGCTGGAGGGGAAGGACAGAATCCAGCTAGATCTAGACAGGTTACAGAGGTGGCCAGATTAGAATAGGATGGAATTCAATGCAGACGAGTGCAGGGTACTGCATCTAGGCAGAAGGAACCAGAAATACACCTATAGGCTGGGGAACACACTTCTTCTCAACGAAGAGGCAGAAAGGGACCTTGGAGTCATTGTTGACTCCAGGATGAACATGAGCTACCAATGCGAGGAAGCGGTCAGTAAGGCTACCTGACCGTGTTGTGCATGTACAAATGCATCACAAGCAGGTCCAGGGAGGTGATCCTTCCCCTCTATGCAGTGTTGGACAGGCTGCAGTTAGAATACTCCATCCAGTTCTTGGCACCGCACTTCAAGAGAGATGTGGCTAGCATTGAAAGGGTCCAGAGGAGGGACACCCGCATGGTCAAGGGGCAGTGGGTCAGGCCCTATGAAGAGAGGCTAAAGGGCCTGAATCTATTCAGCCTGCACAAGAGAAGGCTGAGAGGGAATCTTGTGGCTATTTACAAACTCACCGGGGGGGCCAGCAGAAATTGCGTGAGACTCTGTTCCCCCAGGCACCACTGGGGGTTACTAGGAGTAACAGCCACAAATTGTTAGAAAGAAGTTCAAGCTGTACATCAGGAAACATTACTTTACAGTTAGGGCTGCCAGGCTCTGGAATAGACTCCCAAAGGAGGTGGTGCTCTCTCCTACCTTGTGGGTCTTCAAGAGGAGGCCGGATAGATATTTGGATGGGGTGTTATGACCCCAGCACTTGTTCCTCCCTGGGGCAGGGGGTCAGACCTAATGATCTGTATAGGTCCCTTCCAACCGTAAGCACTATGATATTATGACTTGAACAGGGACACGATTTCTCCCCAGACTTATTAGTATCCACATAACAGTTTTATTTCTACATTTGCAAGGCTCTGTACATGAATTCTTTGCTTAGCTTTGATTAAAGTCTGTGGTAGTGTTGGCTACAAATGTCCAACTCGGGATCCTTAAAATTCTGGTTTATTAGGCGGATTGAAACACTGTAATGAAGTTGAATCATAAACCTTGGGGCTGTCTTCCCCCCCCCCACACATACACAGTAGCAAGCTACAGGAGTCAGGTATACCTATCCTACAAGCACTGGAGTCTGCCATCGAGGCTTCTTTCAGCGTGGTGTTATCTTCCAGAAGGGGGTCGCCGGCTGGTCCTTCTGGCTGGACAGGTCGGGTGCTGGTCAAGTTGGAGATCAAGAGGGCACCACTGAGGGTCACTTTTCACTGCTTTTTATCTGTCCTTAGCAGACTTTGGTGACTCCCCAGTTTTCAGGTTTGCCCAATCCAGGGGTCATTGACCCTCATGGGACTTCCCCCCCTCAGTAGCTACTGGATGGCATCTGTCAGCCCCAGGGGTCGTCCACATGTACGTGCAGGTTTGGGAGTCCGTTGATGAATTTTGAATAGGGCTCTGGGAGCGGTCGATTTGGAGATACTCAGCCCAAAAGTTGGTCCCCGGCGTTGATTAACTCAGGCCAGGACTTCTAGCCCTTGATCAGTGACATTTAGAGATTTCCCGGTTGTTACATTGTCTTCTATTGAGTTCTTCCATTGGTTGATCTGCAGTTTCCTTAGGTGTTAATTGCTGTCTGCTGTTACAGTGTTACACATTCAATCACTGATTCACTCGCTCTTTCAGGGGCCAGCCTGATACAGGGAAGCGGCAGTTTGACTCCTGCCCTTGTTAACATTGTTACTAAACACATTTATAGTTGAAAGGTGAGGAGTATAAAATATAAGCTACAAATGCCATGGCGCACAAATAGATAAAAATACCAACATACAGGCGGAGATACAAAATGCACACATACACAGTTTTAAAACACAATTCCTTATCTTAAAGTGAAAGAAAGAGGAAGGAAGAAAAGGTAGAAGAGGAAAAACATATCCAAGGAAGGGAGAGCAACTGCAGGCAAGAGGAAAAGGGGGCTTTCTTCTACAGTAGTGACCCAGCATGACTCATATTGTTTCTGAAAAATCCATCCCCTTATCCTCATGCATATGCCCAGACTTACAATATCAATTTGTTAATCCTCACAAGATAGATAGAATCTTAGAGAGAAATATTTTGAACAATTGTATGAATTTATGAAGCCACATCTACTTGGGTTGAGGATATTTTTACAGCTGCAGCTCAGACACAATACGTAAGTTTAGAGTCAAGGAGTGCATTTTTCCCTCTCCCAATAAGAGAAATGCTCAATGCAACATTAAAGGCATACACTAAAAATAGGAATGTGAAGATGCTTACAATAAAATTAGATTTTAATATTGGCCTTGATCCAGAAAGATGTGTGTGTGGATTTTGATCACTTCATTGGAACTCTTGTGCAGTTGAGTCCATACGGGAACTTAAGATAAAATACCAGATCTTTGCATCTGAGAATTTTGCAATACCTATGATCTATAGAGGCCTGTGGAACCGTGTAAGAAAGTAAATAATTCCTCCACTTGACTTGTACCGATATAAAGATTTTCTTAGTTCCTGTTTTCTTAACTATAACCCTTAGGGCATGGTTGAGGCAAGTGCTTCTTATTTTTATTTGATAAAATGTATTTTGGAGTACAAGGGGAAAAATGAGGAAATAAGAAACTTTGTACAAATCTTAAATGCTATCTTCTTTGTATTACACTTTAATTGCATAATTTCAAACAAAAAGTACTATTAATTTAGTATTAATTAGCACAATTTTTTGAACAATGAACACTAGTACAAGAACTGAACCAATATGTTACATGATGGGACTCTAAATTGTTTTGCCTATTTAACTCAATAGGAAAACTATCTGCCTTTAATTTAAAACAAACTCTTATGCTAATTCTAGTTGTAGCTTGGTGGTGCTGGTTATTTGTAATGAAATGCATTTTTTTTTTTTATTTAGAGTATAATAATGTGCACTGGCATGGCAGACAATATTTCTGCCAAATGTAATATATGCTTTTGCTAAATGAATGTGTGTTAAGTACAATTCAGTTTTCTTGGAACTAAAGTATACATTTCTGTAGTTGATAAAGGACTGGTGTCTCAATAGCTCAATTGCTAGCAGAGACTGTACAGTAGTAGTGCTTTATGGTGGGAATACTGAACCCAGTGCTACCAAACAGGCCTTCACAACAGTGCTTGTTATGGGAAATGTTATTACTACTCCCACCCCCGCATCCTGTGAGCAGTATTAACCAATTGCAAGCAAGCTACTATTTATAGATCTTTGTTTAATTGAAATACCCACATATTTGTGGAAAGCAATTGTTTTAAGTAAATCATTGCAACTTCAGTGAGTACCAAATGCTGCCTAATACCATTATTTATCAACTGATGCAAATACATGAGGCAAAAAATTGGTGGCAATTATACATAATAATTTGAATGAAGTGTTTTTTGCATCTGTAAGCGTGGAACTGTACAAGAGCAGGCATGTTTATCTGAATGGACAGATTCAGCCTTGTCAACAGAGCAGTGTAACACCACTTTGTTTTTCCATGTGACATCACCTAAGTTATTTATAATCTTGGTTCTTTCATGCTCGACAAGTGCCTGGAAAAAAGATCTTTAAATCCTTCATGTCAGAAAATAAGCTCTAAACCAAATTTAATTTCAAAGTAGCTATATAATTGATCTGCCTGGCTGACAGTTTCTTTAAGATGTTTGAAAACAATTGCAAATTATCTTGAAGGAAAGTGCTTCTGTGCTCCATAATCATTGCATGTTCATGCTTTTTAAGGCGGGTTTTGTTTCAAACTGAGCTGGGTAAACTTCAAAGTCTTCAAACTGAGGCAGCATGGGTGAACCATTTACTTCTAACTGCTAAATATCACAAATTTGATTAGGCAGGGCCTTGAACAGTAGTCTTAATCAGAAGTCTGCTGTTGCATTTGCACTTGCCTAAGGCAGTCTTTTTTTTTTCTTCAGCCTTCTTGTTGTGCTGGCCGGGAGCGGTCCCAGGCTTTCGGGGGCGCGCGGCGGGCTGTAGCCAGCAGCCCTGGCACGTGGGTTGGGGAATGCAGGCCAGCAGACTAGAATTAGGCACGGACGCGTAGCGGTTGATTAAAGATTATTTTACTTACACCGTAGATGGTCACGGTGCAGGCAGGAGAAAACTTCACTTAAGTTGCAGTTACAAAACTCGTACGAACAAGACCCATAGAAAAACTCGAGCCTCTTGAAATAACTCAGAAAGAGCTCTGGATACACACACACACATGAAGTTTGCTAGGCTCCGTGGAACGAGCGCACAGGGAAGGGTACGTCGAGGGATTAGACGGTGACGGGGAGAGGCTAGAGGTTGATCAAGCCCCTATATCCTTCTTAAGGCACACGCTGGGTTTGTTAGGCTCCGCAGCGCTTAGAGTTCTTCACAAGATGTGAAGTCCTCCTTCTCCTCCTCCAGATGGTTGTGGAGTCCTCCCTTGCGGGGTTCTCCTTGCGAGTTCTCCTCGGAAACCGCTCAAGCCTCTTATACGGCTAGCAAGCCAATCTCTAGCCGCCACGTGGGAATAATTTAGAACTAGCCAATAGTGGGACACAAATTTGCATGCGAATGGCGGGAACTCCTTTGCACCGGGGTTTTCTCTTTGCAACTGAGAATTGCACCATGCAAAGAAAGCTCCTCGTGGTGGGAAATAATTCTGCAGTGCCGAAGCACACACAAAATCATACCCTTGGGTTATGACACTTGTGACAGATTTTTAGCCACTGGAATTTGGGTAACATCCCAACAGCTGCTGTCCAGAAGACTCTAATGACCACCCTGTTTGACCTTTAGCTACTTTATTCACCTCTTTTTACTGTTTCCTATAAGAGAATGCCATGAAAGACTTGTTCAATCTCACTGAGGAGACCTTGAAGAGGACATCATATTACCACAATTAGCTCACATTCTGCATCCCCTAACAGCTAGAAATGCATGTCAGCACAAATAAGAAAACTCAAGACTTGTGTATCAAAGAGGTTTCCTTATACCTAAAGGTATATTATCCTAATGAAGCTAAAAATGTTAATATAAGTATATATTTTCATATGATGAAATGGGAATAGAGTTCCTTAAGTGGACCCTAAGAAAATTCTTTAAACTTATCTGTCAACTACTTATTGGTTAATAATAAGGGCAAGTTAAGTGGTCAATACTCTGTTGACCACAGTCTGTGGGTATTTTTCATTTAAAAAAATAGCCTGAGTCAAATTGTTCTGCTCCGGGAAAATGAAGGAGGAGTCAGTTTACCAGGCTACAAGTGATTTTTGATTTCTACAAGTGATAGATGCTGGTTCATTGGTAGCATCTAATAAAAAAACAAAAAACAAAAAAACAGATGGTGAGAGCTCAAATCTCCTAAGCATCGTGCAAATTCAGTGTAGCATGCACATCCTTGTACACAGGCATTCTGTAAAGGGGACTTGCTGAAATCTGGTTGGTTAGAGGATACATACAGAGGAAGTTGATCAGCTCAGCATTCTGACCAATTACAGCTGGTAGGAAATTCTATCACTAACTTCATTTTGCCAGACATGGGCAGATCTAGGATTCTGAAAAGTGTGTCTGTGAAGTGGGGAGAGGGGATGAAGATAGTATGGCAAATCATCACATAGAATACAACACACTTTTTTCAGGATAGGTTGTCATTCTAAATGTGCCTGCAAAGAACTGACGGCAGATATGGATAGCATTCTTATGTTTAAACAATGCAGCAGGAAAAAAATAAAGCATGAGGCCAAGCCTGGAAGACAGGTGCTATAGAATCCTACTAATGTGGATGCATGCAACACTGTGATCTCGTCCCCAGACATATGAAGGACTCACTAATCAAAAGCTAATGTTGGAGGAGTCATTTGGACTGCTTGCTTATATATTTTCCATAGGAAAGTGTGTGCATCCATGTGTGGGTGTAATGAAGCTATGGTTCTATTTATTTCTCAAAGGTGCATATGAATGGTAGTTCCATTGATTGAAATGTGGTGCTTGCAACCATTCAAGGCTGCCTATACACTTGCTCCTTGATGTTCTAATTAGAATGCATTGGAGCAGACTCAATTAAATCAACTCTGTTCTGCATTCTAATTTTAAAATTGCTGTGGGGCACTTGATTTAAACCTCATTGAATGAGGTTTAGATAAAGCGTTCCATGGCATTTTAAAATGCCCAGGGGCTTTAATACATGTGAAGCTGTAGCATTTTAATTTGAGTGGCTGCCTGGAAGCCTCTTTAAAACGTTCCCCCTCCCCACCCCATCCCGAAGCATGTGTATAGACACCTCAAATCACTGCAGTTTTAAATTAAAAAAATGACTGACAGCAGACATCTCTGCTGCGTTGGATGAGGTTCAACTGCTAATTGACTAGTGAACAAGAGTTTAAATGAATGTTTGCCCACATTTCCAATCAATTGCTGCCTCCATGGTGTCCTCCCGCACCCCAATGTACAGTGATCTCAAGCACCCTAGGGGAACAATCTATGGCTTGGGATATACTCTAGTGCTACAGCCTAAGACAGGGGGATCAAGCTTCTACCCCAGATAGCTGAGGGACAGAAAAAGTTGTGAAGCTGTGCAGATGGGCAGGCAGGGGAAATCCACTTGCCAGTACCACCTGGATATGTCAAAAACCCCTGGATCTGCCAGCATCTTCAGACCCAGACCCCACACCCTACACTATTCCCAGAGCTCCCTTTTTCTCTCCCAGCCGCAGATTGATGTGCCAGTTCCTAACTCCATAGGCTGGGGGCACATCAGTATATCAGCATGGGGCTCCCATGGGGAGGGTAGCAGTTCAGGGAGCCTGGGCCCACAGCAGGCAGCCCACATCTGCCTCTGTGTAAGCTGCTATGGGCTGATTCTGGGCAGAACGAAGCAGGGTATGTTTGGTCAAGATAGTAGAGCTGACCAATTTTACTTTTGCTGCTGACTCTGGCCAAGGCCCTGCTGTTCAGGGCCCTTGCTTTTGCTGCAGCAACTGAGGCCACCCCAGGCTTGTCAGCAACAAAAAATGAACAAAGGAAGATAAACAAATAAAGTATCACCTAGCTGTCTTCCAGCAGTTCTTCCAGGCTTCACCTCCGGGTTGCCTTTTATCTTTCAGAGGCTTTGCAGAGCCTGTGGGGTTGTGCAAACAAAGCAAATGACCAAGCAAAAAAAGCAAACAGATGGGAACCCTGCTCTTGACCCTCCTCGTGGCTGCTTAACTCTAGGCAGCCTGCTGCAGCCCCTTGAGGCTGCTTTTAGCATCTTTTAAACCTTCCCCCTGCAGGGCCACACAGCTAACTGTCTCTCACTCACCACACCTGTGTCGGCACCCTTGCTGGGAGACTCATTACATCCCAGGACCTGGTTCCCCAGCCTTCAGTGAGTCCCTCCTGGTCTGGGGTGGGTGTGCGGAGGTACTTCTGGGGAGTGGGGCTGTTCAGACTCCCCTACACCCATAGTAACAGGGCCCTGCCCTGTTACACCTTGCCCTGCACACAAATCTGGGGGGTGCATGCAGTGGCAGGGAGTTGCCTCCCCCCCCCCCCCATATATCTAGTCACCTGGATGAGCCACCTGTGGTGCTGTCCCGCTCCATGCCCTAGGTCTATGCACTGCCCTGACTGGGCAACACCCTCAACCCCTGCCCCATTCCCTTCCTCACTGTGGGAGCCTCGATCTTCCCCCCATTCACTTACCTGAAGGGGACTACTTTCTATGCTGTCTGGCTTTATTCCCAGCCATGTTCATGTGTGCAGGCACACACATGTACATGGTGTTCTCAGCAGCCCCAAACTGCCCCTTGCAGCCTGTAAGGGGAAACCCACCATTTCCCATGGATCCCTTCATGATGCTGTTACTCTTGGACAAATGCTATCCCCAAGTCATGCAGCCTGGGACTGGGACTTGAAGTTCCCATTCCAGGCCTGTCCCATTCAGTTAAGGATGGGTGGTCACCCTAGGTGAGGTTGGTCTTTACCAATGAAGTGTTGCCCTGTAGGGTCAGGCCAACTCTCAGGATCTCAGTATTGCGCTGTTAGACAGGAGACTGTGACATAATTGCACATATACAAACACACAAATCAATTAGTTGCATACACACACATACACACACACACTACCAGCTCAGGCACATACACATCCAAACCAGCCTAAGCACATACATACCTATCACCAATTCAAGCACATACACACTACACACTAAAAATAAGACAAAAATCAATTGTCAATACCTGCACACTCAGTACACACACACAGATCACTAATTTGTATATCATGCACATAATATACACACACACACACACTCACCAGTTTACACACATAGGTAAGTTCCTAACTTGGATGCTACGGTATGTATGTGTGTGCTTGGGGTACCTAGGATACTTGGGGGAAGGTTAAGGTGAGAGAGAGTGTTAAAGTCTAGAGAGTGAAAGCTGCCAGAACTGGGATTAGAACCGGTGGACTACAGAGAAGCTGACTGAGGATCTGAGGCTTGGGTTTACTTAAGATCAAGTGGCCCCAGGGTTACTTGAGGTCACTGCTGCATGGGAGGGAATAAAAAGAAGACTGGTGGCAAAGAGGATATGGCCAGGAAAGAGAGACAGACAGAAACCTGGGAGCTTGGGGCTGGAAACTGAGGCAGATAGCTGAGACATTGGCAAGGGGCAGATAAGTGGTGGCAAGGAGGAGACAGCCAGGAAAGAAACTGAGGCAGAAACTTGGTTGCTTAGGGGAAAAGGCATCGGGGATAAGACAGTGGCAAAGAAACAGGTGCTTTGGAGGCAGAGAGGAGCTCAGGACAGGTGTTGGAGGTGGCAGTGAGCCAGAAGCAGAATAAGGAGTAATGAGACAGAAGTTAGAGAGGCGAGGAACAGAGATTGGAGCAGGGTCTAAACTATAGTAAAGCAAAACCCAACTCAGGGGTCCAAATAACAGGTTTATTAAACAGACAACATGCCACACAGCCCCATGAAGTTATTAGTATGCGCTCGTGCGCGCACACACACACACACAAGCACTCACAATGGCAGCAGGAGAAAGAGACTCGGTGGAAAGGTTGGAGTCCAGGGGGGTAAGAGAAACAGAGTCTAAGTCCTTGGTTAAAGAGGGAGTGAGGCGGGATAGCTACCTATCCAGGCTGGAAAGAGGTCCTTCTCCAGTAGGTGTTGTTGAGAGAGGGGTCGCTGGCAGGGCCTCTGGGTGGATAGGTGGTGTGGCATGGTGCTGGTCCAGATGGAGAGGGCATCCCAAGGAGTCAGTCTTCACTACCCCTTTTTATTGGGCAGACTACCTCTGATCTCCTGTGGGGAGGGCCTGTCCAGGCAAGGTCAGTCCTGTTCCAGAGGGCTCCAGGTGTTCTTACTGAGCATGTGCAGCCTGGCACAATGGTGGGTTGCCTCATCTTTTGTTTCTTGAATGCTGAGGGTGGTTCCAAGGGCTGGATCGTTGGTCCAGGTATTGGTGTTGATGGTTTGGTCATTCAGAGGGAGGTATTTTTAGACCTACTGCCATTGTCTCTCAAGCACCCTCATTCATCCCCATTCATTCAGGAACCAAGTTGCATAGGAGGGGTAGGTGTGAGTCATGGGTTACACAACAGGGCATGGGGAACAAGATGGAGACTTGACAAACAAAATGGAAACTTGACATGACTTATGCTAACTTACATATGTAGGCTTAAATCATATAGTACCAGTAAAACAGTAATATAGAACAGTAAAATTCAATATAAACACAATAATTATACACTATACAGGAGAAAAAAACAAAACAAATACAACTTGCTACCAAAATAAAATGCTGAAGCTTCTCCTATGTCTTAGCTCATGTATACTTATCTATAGGAAATAGAGAGGGAAAGAAAAAGTCAGAAATGGTTGGGGAAGGGGAGGGAATGCATTTTAAAAAAACAAAAAACAAAAAAAACTCTGGGGTTTTGCTACAAAACTACTGGGGCTTTTTCTACCCCCAGACCAAAGGGCTCTCAGGTGCTAGTATTCCCACTTGCAGTAACAATCACACACATGCACGTACATGCACGCGCGTGCGCGCACACACACACACACACACACACACATTCTTCTACCAGAGCCGAAGATTTAAAAACATATTAAAATGGTGCAGGTCCTGCTGTCTGAGCTTCCTTGAGGGAGGCAGGGGATGTTTTGGGGAGGGGGTTGTGGTCCCTTGAGTTACCAGGACATCAACCCTGATATGTGGCCTGGGCCTCTATCTCCTATTTCCAGATAGACAGGGAATCCTGCAAAGCATTCTGGAATCAAAACTTATGGTAGAAGCGATATCTTTTATTAGACCAACTAGATAGTTTCAGAAAAAATATCTTTATTTGCAAGCAGCTTTCTTCAGACATAAGATAAAAGATTGGAAAAGTTCTCCTAGGCAGAAATGAAAGTTCATATTTCATAGCGGAGTTGGAGGTGTGGTGAAATCTCCATGGTGGTCACCTACTGTGCCACACTTACCTGATAAAAATAATCATCAACCAACTGCATCTTATGCTCAAAAAAGATCAGGCTTTGAGAGAAATATCCCCAGCCCTGCACATAAAATGCACATTAAAAGTTCTTCTCCCACTTCCAGTTAAAAATGTGTGACTTTTGGACAAAGGGATATGTAAAATCTATCTAACAATATTGCTGGTGTAAGTGGATTGTGACCTGACTTATGTTGGGGATTTCTTCATGAGAATTATTGATCCCATCAGTTGTGTGGAGCATTGAAGCATGGCTGTTTCTTGATGGTACAAGGTTCTGGGCAGTCATAAATAACTGCTATGGCCTTTGCTTGTTCAAAAATCATTTTGATCTGGGACTTTAGTAAAGAGATCAGTTGTTGGCTATACAGTGCAATAGTGACTTTTCTGGTTCCAGAAATGAAAAGAGGTACACCAGCATAACTTTGATTACAGTACCATTGCATGGTAATCACCCTAAATAGAACTACTTGTTCAAATACTATATTGTTTGAATTTCCAAGAACAAAACAAAAAAACAAAAAGGTAGTAAACCATAGATTATCTCCTTGACTCCATATTTTCCTTTTTCTCTTCAGTGCTTACAACACTTAAATATATACAGCCATCACAACATGTTTGTTTGGTACTTGAACTTTGTATTATAATCTTCAGTATTCAAAGAATGATAAGTGCTGTATTAATGCATCTTGAAAAGAAATAACCTTTGTGTTGATATACTTATATTGTAATCTTTGTACTGTAAATGTATTCACTACTTTCTTTGACGTTCTTTAAATAGGTTGCTGCTACTTCTTTGAAAGTTATTGTTTTTTATGGCTATTGACTATCAATTTATTTTTCTTATGAAATTCTGTTTTTTATTAAGCATTAATCAAATGCATATAATTTATGAACTAGAAGAATAAAAATTCTAGAATAACTAGCTAACTTAGTGTCCTATCTAGTATTTGTCACTGTAGATTTGTCACTAATTTGTCACTGTAGATTTATCGGATGTTTGCATTATAGAAACAAGAAAGCTTTCAGTTTAAGAATCAGACTTGCTTGAAATTAAATATGCCAACTGAGAAATTTCTTTCTTAAAACATTGTAAAATTTAGTTAAGACACTTTTATTGCACAGAAACTGTGAACACTATTAAGTCAGGATTTATGTGTTTGACATAATAGCCCATTAAAATGAATGTAAGATATAGCTCTGTACAAGTAACATAAAATCAGTTGATATCCCAAGAGAATGTCTACTAACACAATTTCTTGCAAACCTAATGGTTCTGGCCATCTGACTCAATCAAACCTTTATGCCAGTCCACTACATTTGTGGAAACTTGATTACATAATATTGTACACTTCAGCCAGGCTGATCACTATGGAATTTAATTAGCATGGCAGAAGAAAGGCTAAAATGGCATGTGTGTATGACAGGGGGAAGGGAGTAGAGGAGATAGCAAGGGTTCTGAATGCCAAGTAATTTTATAGAAAAAAAATGATGCAAAATTTATTAGTCTAGAGCAGGGGTTCCCAAAGTTTTTATGCTGCAGCCCAGCAAACCGCTGCCCAGCAGTCACAGCTGACCGCAGCTGGAATTTCCAGCAAAAAGACAGGTAAGAACACCCCCACCCTGGGTGGGGGCTGGCTGCGGCTAAATTCTGTGCTGCTGTGCGGCCTGCAGAAGGAGCTGTGGCCTCTCCGCTTGGCTCTGGGGGGCCGCAGCCACTTCCGGTCAAGCAGCCAACCATGCTGTGGACTGGCAGTCGAGCCCCCGCAGCCTGGCACCAGGTTGTGGCCTGAGGATTGAGAACCCCTGGTCTAGAGAGAGCAAGAAGTCATAGGCCATGTCTCAGTTGTCACTATGCAGATTTTGGGATGTAATATTCCACTCTCCTTCCACTATTTAAACTAAATTGGCAATAGCTTCAAGGATGCTAGATATTTATAATTAAAGATAAACAAAATAATCATAATTAATAACCTGAGTACTGTATTGTTGGGCAAGAAAGAGGAAAGGACTAATTAAAGAAAACAGAAAAAACGTTCCTTCAGATTTCTTGATTTTGTTTTGTTTTTGGGGGTTTTGTTTTGTTTGTTTGTTTTTTGGTAAAAATAAATCTAGTAAAGCTCACCAAGACTGTAATGCTTGGATAGTGATGTAAATGAAGCTGAAATTGAGTTTGTGGTTCTATTGTTAAATGAAGATTATAATGAGTTTTACCTTCCTCTCTGGAAACCCCACTACAATAAGCAAAGAGATTAGCCATTTCAGTGGTCTCTCTAGATGTGAAAACCTGTTAAGCCATAGGGATGCATTTTACAAAAAAACAGTGACATAACAAGATAGGGCAACTTTGAAAATCTGAAGTTACATTCTAAAAATAAACTTGTTAGACTTGTGTTGCAATAAACGCTGACAAATCACAAATATATTGTGGGCCATAATTCAAGGATGGTGTTTGGAAAACGGCCTCAGTTGCGTGTCGAGTGGGGCACTGAGTAGTGACTCCAACCCAGACACGCTTGGGGATGCCAAGTGTGAGAGAGGAAAAAAGCGCGACAACTAGTAGGTGAAGAAAATTCATAAGTTTACTTACAAACCAACAAGATGACTAACGAGTTGAATCAACTTGATGAATACAGGAACTAATTACAAGGACTATTTACAGTAGCAGGTGGACACAGACGACGTGGTGCGGACAACGAACAGATGATGGGTAGTGGCGAGTAACAAGCAAGGTGTAATCGTGAAGGTTGACTGCAGCCGAAAATACTATCAGTACAAATATGATGCCTAGTTGGGCAACACGCAGGGCGTTCCAGATTGCGTGTGGTCTAGCTATAAACTGTGGTAGCCTATGCTAGGAATCTAGCTAGAGGCCTAGGGGTCGGTCCAGACAAGACAGGTGATCAGGCTGTCTTCCTGAGTTCGGGAGCATCTGGGGACCCTATGCTGAGGCACGCAGTCCCCTTTATAGACTCCCTAGCCAATCAGGGTCCCCCCTTGATGGAACATTCTGGAGGCCTCAGCATGCTGGTCCGGCCAGTCACGCTCTAGGGGCAACTTCTGATTGGTTAGGCTACTAGCAATCACGCACTGTCCGCATGATAGTGCAGGTTAAGGTCTCATTCCTCCACCACTGCATCACTGAATACCAGTCACGGGTAGCCATGTCACTTAATGTCTTAAACAACAATCTGGTGGAGTCACATCACCTCCTGATATATATAAGGGTTCATAACCTGCTATTGAAGATAATTCAGCAGCTGTCTGGCATAACATGTGATCGTCCAGAGTGAATCTTGCTGGAGATCTCAGGAACTACTGACATCTCCAGTCTGCTAGGCAAATATATTTTACCATGTCTGGATACAGTGGACATAAACCACAAAAAGTCTTGTCGCCCTTAGTGATATCATGTATTTTTCCAGTCAAAAATCATGGTTCTCTGGCCTGGGAAGGGAAAAGATTAACAGATTAACTCAAATATTAAAGTGTATCAGTGAAACAAAATTCCAGACTATGACTTAAGACATAAAGTAAAGTAATTCATCCTGTTAACCTCAATAATCAGTTTCTTGGCCTCTGAAAATGCTCCCCACAGTGGCACATTAAATTTAACAGCAGAAGGCAAAATGTTTGCCTAAAACTTTTTTCTGAAAATATGAGCATTTATACATGTGCTCCAGGAGGCATTGGGGGGAAGGGGTGCTTCAATTAGTGGAGCTCTGAGAGCAGTGCTAATTAAAAGCACCCAGAGCATCACATGTATCAGCATCCTCACACTGAAAAATGGCAGTGGGGTGCTTTGAACTAAAGCTTGTTTAACTAGCTTTAGTTGAAAGTGCCCCACCACCATTTTTCAGCATGGGGATGCTGATGCACATGATGCTGGAGGCTGCTGGAGTATGTTAATTTCCACAATCCAGCAGGTTTGATTAATATGATTGATTAATCGATTAGTATGGATTAGTCTGTTTGATTAATTGATTAGTCTGCTCCAATGCACTGGAATTAAGTATAGGAGCCCTATATGCCTACAATACATGGGTATCCTGCTGGAAAAACAAACAAAACAAAGAAAAAATCCTCTAGATATTTAAGAAACACCTTCTCTTCTATAAAAGTGTCACGGTCATGAGAAATATTAATATTCTGAATAGTAAACTAGGTGTTGGAAGCATATCCAATTAAATCTTAGATCCATAATCCATTAGCAGTAAGTTCTTATCTTGATAGTGTTCTAAGCTGGAAAAACTCAATCAAATCCAAAATTGTTGACAATAGGAGATAACCACCCAGAACAGAGAATGACCATCTAACTGCCTCAATGAAATTTTGAACAGATTAGACAAGAATGCTTTGTTGATTAAATAAGATGAATTATTGCAAACAGGCTAGATGTCTTCATGTCCACATCTATTTCCAGGATTTTGCTCCTCATCTAGAATAACACTCCCCCCTCCTCCCCACTATTTTTTTTTATATTGACTTTCAAAATGAAACAGCTGCAGCTGAGCAGTGGCACATCATTTTCAGTATACAGATTCAATACACAAAGAAGACTGGAAGGAGCTCAAGTGGAAGTGTTTTCAGAATACACTATAACATTTGTGAAAGGGTAAAAATTCTTGGACCATCATGGCTACAGCATGACTTAAACACTACTCATGAGAAACAGTGCTTCACGTTCTTTACAGTAGCACCAGGGAAACACAGTGGAAGATCAGCAGTCCTGTTTTGCTAGAGATGCTTAATATCCAATACAAATATGGACCTTGCCTCAGAAGCCTATAATCTAAATATTAAACATAGTGCCACAGGTAAATGAAACATACTGATACAGTAGGTAAGACTGAGGTAAGAACAAACCAAAATAT
The DNA here is from genome assembly GCF_030867095.1 of Alligator mississippiensis. NCBI lineage: Eukaryota > Metazoa > Chordata > Crocodylia > Alligatoridae > Alligator > Alligator mississippiensis. Next base: position 107,882,287 of record NC_081828.1, on the reverse strand, counting down.
TTGGTGTAAAAGCAATACCATTCATTTTCCATGTGCCTAGCAAATGCCAAAACAACAATACTTGTAGGCATCATGACAGGTAGGCTGAAAGAAATGTTTTAAAAACAAATAAGGTGGCAGCTTTATGGATTAGAATTGCAGTTCTTTTAATTTATTTATGCAAGTGTTACTGCTGAAGTTAATGTGGGTAAAGTTTTCAAAATCAGCTCCTTGATGATGCAGCATGTATCAAGGGCAATTATACTAGGCTGCTGATTTCTCCTCAAACTCCTGTTCCCTTAACTAAAATAGCAAATTCAAGGTGAGGGGAAAATTCAAAGTCAAATCCTATTTTTAGTTCTAGCATAAAGAAACCCTACAGGCTAAGTGCACACAAAAACAGAGGACTATAAAAATGGAGTGTTACTCTATTCAAATTTATAAATATTTTGTGCTGGCAGGAAAGTGCCTTTATATATAATTCTATATTCCTTAATAATATTCTTCATTAAAATTCAGTTTTGTTGCAGGAATGTAACTTAATGGAGACAATATTATTCTTGGCTTTGGGGGGGGTTTGTCTTTTGGGGGTTTTTTTGAAAATCCAAAATTACTTGTAAATGCAACATTCAGGAATAGTGTCAGCATTCTCATGGAAAAAAAGATGAAGGTACAATTGGAAAATGGAAGTCTGTGGTTGCTGGGGTTTTCCAAACTGATAATGCATTTCTTTTATAGTCTGCTGACTTCTTGAAACTGTCCAGAGCATGATCATTGTTCAACTGGGAAATGGGAACTGTATCCCATTTCTGACTTTAGCCTTTGGGTATCATGTAGACTATTTCATGCATACCAGAATCATAAATTACAATTTTATACTAAAAATATGAGTGCCTTACAATTTCTGAAATTTTAAATAAATATGGTTCCTATTTTTTTCCCTGCCAGCTTCTGAGTTTTTAAGGTGTACTGAGTCAGACTTATTTTTATTTTTTCATTTTTAGTCTCTTCCTCAAAACCATGAAGGCTAGTAACTTCTAAAAATAGATTTTGGATCCTCTTCTAATTACATGCAAATTGGACAAAGAGCTTCAAGTCCAAATACCTTGAAAGTTGCAATACAATTTTGCAATGGTAATGTTCAGTCTAGTGTTTAAAATCCCTTCATCCAAAACTAATGCTACAGTACAGGGCCCCGTAAGAGCTTTAAAAATGTCTTAGTAAATGTTTTAAAAGATCACAAGCACAATGGGATTCATGATGGGAATGAGGGCCTCCTTTGGGAGGGTGGCAAGTTCAGAGAAGCATATAGTGAAGACTCCAAAATGCTCTGCTTTTAATTGAATTTCATTCAAGTTTGACCAGAGGCATGCAATTATTTTGGGCAGAGGGCTGCTTACTGAGTTTTGGCGAGCCTTAGATGGCTACATGACAGGTAGCCAGGGGCAGATAACTATTAATTATTTAATTTTTTAGCAACCCCACGGACCAAATAGAATGGCTTGGTGGGCCACATCTGGCCCGCAAGCCACATTTTGGCCACCCCTGAGTTTGACACTGCATTTCCTACCATACCAACAGTTGTAGTCACTTTAGTTCTGCAGTTTGCTTATTGATGGTCTTGCTCCTGAGTTAAGGTTTTATATCAAAGTGGGTGGGCATTTTCCCTTATAGTGGGTGAGTTGCTGTGTATTTAAAGGCCAGCATCCACACAATAGAATTCTTTAGACAAAATAACTGGAAAAATACTCTTTAGTAGAATTCCTGTTTTGAAGTTGTACTATTAATATTAGTCACTGTGTACTACTGATTGTGAGGGCTTGTGTGTAGAACCTATTATTCCAGTGGTGCTCTAAAGACCTTCCCATGTTGTCTGCTTCCTTGATTGGTTCATCTATTTATGTTGATTTATCTTGATTGGCTCCTTCCTCCTTCCTTGATTGGCTCATCTATTTACCTATTTATCCCCACTTGTATCAGATAAATGGATATTTCCTTTCTGTGAAAATATTGGCATACAAACAAGTTTGGCATACAAATGTTGGCATACAACCAAGTTAACAGGTAGTTTGTACTGTGCTATATGTAGCAGTATGCTATATCTTGTGCACCTAGTGAAATCCATTTCGAGGTCCTTAATTCCCTTCCCTCTCAAAATGTTAAGATTTAAGAAACACTGACGATACAGTAGCATAAAGTGTGTGTGTGTGTGTGTGTGTGTGTGTGTGTGTGTGTGTATGTATGTGTGTGTATATATATATATATATATATATATATATATATATATATTTCAATTATTGCTGGAGGAGTGCATGAATGATATTACAAAGAGAATTCCATACAAGGCATGATCAAAGCCAAGGGGGAGGAGCTTCCAACAAAGAATGGAAAAACAGTACCTCTGACAGTGCTCAGGTATATCCATGGTATGAGAAGTTGGATTGGATTTTCTAACCAGGTGCCTATTTTCACTCTGCATTATGAAGGACAGTGGATGTTCAGGCCATGTATCTGACTCCAGCATGGACTGAGTTTGTGACTTGCTGGAAGTCAGAGCCTCTTTGTTGCACAAAATAAAGAATCAATCACAAGGATGAAGATCCCATGTCTTAATCCCCTCTCTGACTTGGAAGACTGTGCAGAGTCAGCAGCACTGCAGAAGGCACTGGTAAATATTACTTAACATTTTATTAGTTAAATGCTTTAATTTACAGAATTTGTTTTCTTAGTGTGTTGACCTCTGCCATATTGGAAAAATATGAACTCAAAGTTTTTTCCAAGTTCTCCCCTGACCTCTGCCCACAACATGCTAAAAATTATGGTTACAGCAGAGGGTGTCTGCTCAGAATCAGTCCTACCGTGTACATTTCTTGCTCTGCCCAAGCCCTTTGCACTTCCACAGACAAGAACCTTTTTCTTTCTGGTTTTCCTGCTGGACCTTCTGCAGTGGAATTCTACTAACCTGACCTTCACCCAATGTATATTCAAAATGTCAACCATGGCAGGGAAATAGGACACACAGGATTATTAATTACGTAACAGCCAGTCATCTACCCAGCTACTTTCTTTTTTTCCCAAACCAAAATTAAAAAAAGAAAATACTTTCATAGAAATGTGCTTGAGAGGAGTCACAGCTAGGAGTGTGTCATATTTTATAACAGAAATAAATTTCAGAGTGTGGTAGCAGAGTGAGCAGTATTTTCCTGGCTTATTTTTTTACAAGCATGGTATTTAATCGGCACAAAAATGCTCTTCTCAGTACAAAGCTTAGCAAGGCTTTTTCAATACAAAACTTGGCACTGATGCGGTAAATAAACTCTATTTAGGAAATGCAAGAAAATGCAGTGAGATAGGAGCAAGGTACCAATAATGTTAACCCCAAACATGTTGATAAGTAATTGAGAAAATACATTTATTTCATTGTGAACATTTTTGCATGTCTGCAGAAGAAATTCATTGGTACTTTGGATATAAAAAGTGTTTCAATACAGCTCTAACATTACAGTACAAAACAGAGTTGTCATTGTTATTTCTAAATGTGGAGATATGCCCTTCCAGCTACATGGAACTTTTAGTGGGACCATTCTGGTAGACAAAATCAATGTACATTTTGTTGGATATGTTTAGGTTTTGTAAATACACATGCTGGCCTCATGGCTGAAGAATGTCTTCCAACATTAAGTCTGTCTGAAGAGGTGCAGGAAGATCTTTGTATCCTGAGGATGCTGTGATCACAAGCCTAATACTCTTACATACAATCTAAAGGATGTCCTAACAAATCCAGTCTGAAAGCAGTCCAAAATTGCTGGAATGTTTAGTAGAATTCAGATGTAAGGCTTGTGGAATGGCTTGTCATCTGTAGAGTTTACCAAGCCTAGGGAGAGGTTTTGGAGATGGCATCTGTTGGTACCAATTTTACTTTATTTCCCTCCAATAATCCTTCTGATTTATAATAGAATAACATTTTCTCTGTGGAAAAGGCATCAGAAGTTGTACAGGACTCAAAAAGCTGCTAGAGCTGTGTTATCACCACTTTTACATAGTGTATGCTTAGGAATGCATGGATGGAGATTCTGAAGAGTTTTTTCAGCTACCTCTGTGCAGGAAGCAACTGCACTGACTTCTTGAAAGGAAAAATTCATACCTTGACACGATTGCTCAATTTTCCCAGGCATAGAGTATTTGGCAACTAGCGGCTTGAAAAAATGTTATAAATAACCAAAAGTATAATATATGTTGGAGGCCACCTCCAATAGAGTAATAGGGTCAGTGGTAGGCAGTTCAGATTAGATACATGATTTTGTAAAATCTTATCGTATTTTGGCTGCTGCTTTGCTGCGTAGTATAACGAGTAATATTTGTATTGTGGCTTATGTTTACCAGTGAACTGAAGTTACCAGTGAATGCAGAACATTGTAGAATTGGTGGCAAGATGTTCACTAAAGGAAGCAGCTAGGTTTACCACTTCCTTTTATATGGAAGTTGGAACATGTGGTAAGTTTTCCTCTATGCCTAAGGCAGGAGAAAAATAGAAGTGAGATTCATTTCTCATTCATAATCTGCAGTTTGACACCTATCTCAAAAACATCCCTATTGGCATTTCCATTGTTCTCTTGTTAGATTTTTTTTTCAAGCAATTGCCTTCCTGCCTATTTAGACACTGCACCATCAAGCCTGGGAGGAATTGTGTGTAGCCTTTTTTAGCCTAAGTAGCCTTTTTTCAACCCCTTTCTTTGCCCCAATATCTGTCAAAATCTTTACAAGAATTAAAATGCTGATGTTCTATAAGCGTTGCCTATTATGATGGATAAATATTGTCTCTGTCTTCCTTCTCTTGTCTTTTATACTTAATTTGTAAGTTCATTAGTGAGTGGATTGTTGTCTTGCATTTCTAAGGAAATTAGTACAACATTGCCTGGTAAATCACCAAAAGTCACAAAAGCAGCAGTGAGAAGGATGATTCACCCATCTTTCTTCACTTAACATTTTTTTCAAGGTCTCAAACTGGGTGGATCAAGATTGAAATGAGACATATGTGGGGTCCAAATCTGTGCTACTTGTTAGGAATATATGGACCTAATCATATAAGTATAATTCTTCTCTATTTTACGTGAGTCTCTGAAAATACATTAATACGTCTACCTTTGTAACAACAACAACCATCTTACCTCTAAGATTAAATCACAAAAAACAATGAGGAAAAGGAAGATCTGCTCACCTTTCATATCCTGTTTCTCAGGCACTTAAGCACAATGAATAGAACTGATCTTAGGACCCTGCTACATATTCAAAGATTTCACAGACTTCATAGATTTCATAGACATTAGGGCTGGAGGGGACCTTGGAAGATCATCAAGTCCAGTCCCCTGCCCCAGGGGCAGGAAGTCAGCTGAGGTCAAAGGATCTCAGCAAGATAAACATCCAAATGTCTCTTGAAGGAGTCCAGAGTAGGTGCTTGCACCACCTCTGGCAGCAGTCTGTTCCAGGCCTTGGGGGCTCAGACAGTAAAGAAGTTCTTCCTTATGTTCAGCCTGAAACAGACTTGGAGGAGTCTGTGACCATTGTCATCCCTTGGGGCACTCTGGTGAACAGGCGTTCCCCCAGATCTTGATGTACATCCCTTATATACTTATAGGTAGCCATCATGGTCCCCTGGAGCCTGCGCTTTTCCAGGCTGAAGAGTCCCATAGCTCTCAGCCTCTCATCAAAGGCCTTTTTTCCTGCCCTCTGATCATGTGCGTGGCTCTCCTCTGGACTCTGTCAAGCTTCTCCACATCCTTTTTAAATTGTGGAGCCCAGAATTGGACTCAGTACTGTAGCTGCAGCCTCACCAATGCTGAGTACAGCAGGAGGATGACATCCTGGGATTTGCTAGAGAAGCATCTATGGATACAAGCCAGAGTTTTGCTCACTTCGCCAGCTAAAACATCACATTGGTGGCTCATATTCATCTTGGGGTCAATCATGACCCCCAAGCCCTTTTGGCTGTGGTGCTAGCAAGCATAGTACTGCTGAGACTACAGGCATGCGGCAGGTTTTTCTTCCCAAGGTGGAATACCTTGCATTTTTCAGAGTTGAACGTCATCAGGTTTTAATCTGCCCATTTTCTGAGCCTGTCAAGGTCGTCCTGGATCACCATCTTGTCCTCGGGTGAGGATGCTTTACCCCAAAGTTTGGCGATATTGGTGATCTAGGCCAGTCTGCTTCTGTCACCAATGTCCATGGAACCTTGGGTGACCCCACTGGTCAAGGCATACCACAATGATTGACTTCCATTGACTATCACTCTCTGGGTCTAAACTCGGAGCCAATTCTCCAGCCAGTGGACTGTGATGTACCTGAGGCCACAGTTGGCCAGTTTTTCTATGAGATGATCATGGGATACCAGATCGAAAACTTTTTTAAAATCAAGATATATGATGTCAATCTCTTCTCCCTTGTCCAGGTGATATGTCACCTGGTCATAGAAGGAGATGAGATTGTTCAGGCCAGACCTACCTCCAAGAAACCCATGCTGGCACCCATCAGGATATTGCCATCAGCCAGTTTGTCAAGAATGGTCTCCTTGATATTTTTTTCCAAAATCTTCTCCGAGATAGAGGTCAGGCTGATGGGCCTGTAGTTCCCTGGATCTACTTTCCTCCCTTTCTTGAAGATAGGCATGACATTTGCCTTCTTCCAACCTTTGAGCACTTTGCCTGAATGCCACGAGTTCTCAAAGATCCATGCCAGTGGCTGCGCTATGATGCTTGCCAGCTCCTCAAGTACCCCGGGGAGTAAACTGTGTGGGCCAGCTGACTTGAAGGTGTCCAACCTCTCAAGGTGTCCCATCACATGGTCAACATTGATGATGGGTAACAATTCTCCCTTGCCCTGGCTGTCCTGTACCGTATTGAGCAGGGCCATCCCTTGGGGCTGGTGAAAAACCAACACAAAATACCCATTAAGCAGGTTGGCTTTTTCCTGGTCGTCAGTTGTCAGTTGTCCCATGTGGTTTAGCAGGGGTCCAATGTTACCCTTGCTTTTGCTCCAGCTCCCCACATATCCAAAAAAAGACTTTTTATTATCCTTGATAAGTGTTGCCAGTTGGAGTTCAGTCACATCCTTGGCTTTTCTGGTTCACTCCCTGCAATTCTGGACCAGTGCAGAATATTCCTCCTTTGAGGTGCATCCAGCCTTCCAACCTTTACAGGTCTTTCTTTTTAGATGCAGGAGGTCCACCAGTTCCCTGAAAAGCCCAGGGGGCTGCTGTGCCCCTTTGCTGCCTTTCCTCTGAGATGGGATAGACATTGCTTGTGCTTCCAGGATCACTCCCTTGAGGAGCAACCACTCATCCTGAACTCCCCTCCCCTTTGGGTCGTGGTCCCTTAGGGCCTCGCCAACAAGCCTCCTGAGCTTGTCAAAGTCAGCTTTCCTGAAGTCAAGGACTTCTGCATTGCTGACTGACTTGCCAGCTTTATGGTGGGTGGTGAAGGTGATCAGCTCATGTTTGCTGTCTCCCAAGTTCCCTTCAATCATTAGGTCACTGATTAAGTCACCCCACATTGCCAGTACCAGGTCAAGCAGCACTTTGTTTCTTGTCAGTCCTAGAAACCAGCCATAGATTTGTCTCACATTTTCAAGCTCTAACTTTGTACCTGGCTGGTCCTTTTTATAACTGAATAGACATTTTTATGGTGTGATAATTACTTTGTACATGTGGCCAGTATTAATTTTGCACATTTGGCCAGTCTAAATTTATTGTGTGATTTACTGATTAATTGCATAATATATGTAATGGGTGGCAGGGGCTTTAGGGACCTAAGTCCATCTATATGCCTAATATGTGGAATAGGATCCATAATGTCTCACTACAGATTCAGATTATGAATATTGCTGGTTTTGTGTGAATATTAACTTTTGGTCATGAAGAACAATTTGAATCTGGCCTCTGGTCATTTGGACATAGTTATTAAAGGAGAAATTGACTTACAATATAGGAATTCATGATTAGTTATTAATCAAATCCGTTCATTAGGGGTTGAGTTTAGATGGTACTGCCCCATATTTTTCCAGAGTGTGGGAACTGACACCTATGGAGTGAAATGCCTTAAAACTACAATAAAACAAACAAAACATAACTGTGATAATAAGGTCTTGCTTACAACAAACCCTTTAATTTGCAGCAGAAAGTAAATCGAAGCTGTTGAAAACCAGAAAATGCAAAGTAAAGTTACTGCTTCATGTACACTTCTCTGCTCCACCTTTTCATGTTCTCTGTCTGTGGCCCCTGAACATGAACATTTAGGGTTCCTATAGAGATGTGGAGAGCCTGTTCCAGTGTGCTGGAAATCCAGTGCACTGGAGCAGATTTGATTAATCAAGTCTGCTGGAGCATGGAAATGGATGCACTCTGGCAGCCTTCTGCTTCAGGATTATCAACATCCCTGCACTGAAAAAATAGTGGTGGGATGCTTTGAACTAAAACATGTTCAATGAGCTTTAATTCAAAGTACCCCACCACCATTTTTCAGAATGGGGATGCTGATACAGGTGATGTGCAGGCGCTGTTAATTATTCATAGATTCATAGATGTTAGGGTCGGAAGGGACCTCAACAGATCATCGAGTCTGACCCCCTGCATAAGCAGGAAAGAGTGCTGGGTCTAGATGACCCCAGCTAGATACTCATCTAACCTCCTCTTGAAGACCCCCAGGGTAGGGGAGAGCACCAAATTAGTGTGGCTTGCTAATTGAAGTGGCCAGTGCTGTGTCCCACAGCACATGTTAAAATGCCCATACTTGCTGACCTCAGGCTTGCTGTTCTCTGGGGGAAAAAAAAATTAAAAACAAGTTTGAATGGGAAATTTCAGAACAAGAAATCATCCACAAACTGGATAGTGTTAAATATGGTTTAAACATGGACTATGAATTCTTATTAATTTAGTTAGTTTTTGTGACTCTCTTTGTTCCTATGGTGTACTATCACTTACTTTTTTCTCCTAGCATTGCCCCCTCACCCCCTTTTTCCCTTTCTCTATTCCCCCTCCCTTATAGTCTAATTTCTTTCTCCTTCTTATACACTGCTTTCACACTATCTAATTAAGTGAACTTGGGATCATGAAAGCTTATGCTTTCTCTATATATAACTTATTTAGTTAGTCTATAAAGGTGCTTATTTACCCTGCCTTCTGACTGACTTCAGACTAACATGATGAATTGCCTCTTTCTGCCTTAGTGATGATGCTCTAGAAGCTGTTAGTGGTGATGATGGAGATGTGTGAAGGCTCTGATGCTGGTGTACCTCAGAACAGGACTGGGGGTGGTCTTGTTGTCTAGTAGCATCAGTGAGCAGAGGAGTGGACTGTGCCTGATTTTTCTTTCATCTTGGTAAGAGTACAGAGCATAGGTGATGCTGCTGCTGCAATGATATTGGGGCTGAAGGCTGGTAAAAACTGAGCAGGGAAGGAAAGACAATGGTAGGGGAATATTTGGAAAATGTAAAGGTACCTGTGATCATAGAAGACAGCAGATTTGTCCGTGTAAAATGCCTTACAGACTCCAGTGCTTGATGGACTAAACCAAATGAATTTCTGAATGCAAATGGATGCAAACTGTACCTCCTTTATCTGTGATAGCAAATATGCTGCAGAAACCTTGAGCCCTGGGGGAAGGTGGTATCAGATGCACTACTGTTCTATTCTAAGGTATTTGCAGAAAACTCTATTTGACATTCTGGTTGGGATCCACAAAGGAACTATGTTCCGGTAATCATTATTTGCCACAGTTAGGGACATGTATATTGTAATGTGTGGAAGCTGAAATATAAGATAAAGTTGATAAATATAGTTGATAAAGATCAGTGTTTTGATTTCAGTATATCATTGTGTGTGATACAGGTTTCGGATGGCTACTAACTCATGAGAGAATCATGCCAGTTACTTCAAATGAGTATCAATCAAATCTTTATACCACATCTATACTGTACTTGACAAGGAGAAAAAACTTTTTTTTTAAATTCTGAGTTTTTAAAATTCATATTAGCACTGTTTTGTATCTTGACATTTTGACCCAGTTGATTTATTAACTTGGACTGAGTAAGGGAACTATTAAAAACCTATGGAAAGTATGAAATACAGCAAAACAGGTTAGTTGCATAACTATAAAGCACCTATGTGTCTGGGTGTTTCTTCATGCCTGAAAAGTCTGCAGATTTCTCAGGCCTAGATAGAAATTCTTCTGAGCCCTACCACAAAAGTATTTATTTATCTTTGTCTAATAGTAGGAAACACTTGTCTGTACAATGTAGTCCAATGGGAGATTGTTTGGTAGTTTGTTGGGAGAAATCAGCAGGTGGAGTGGTAAAAGGTGCACTTACCAAAGTGAATCACCTCCACAACATGCAATTATGTATTTACATAGAATAACTGGGGGAAAAGAAAAAACATAACCAACAATTAAAGAGGAGAATGGATTCTACACTACTTTGCATTGTGAAGTGGTATATATCATTGTCACACAGTGATACACTAAAACTAAAACCCTGTACTCTATATAGTATTATATTTTGACATCTACTCTGATGAAAGGGGAGCTTTAAAAGCAACATCTAGTTAAAATGGAATTAAACCTCTTAGAAAAACCTCTATTTCATTTCAAAGAGTTGTGCATTACTGTTACAGTAGACATGAATTGCAAAACGTGTAACTTTCTCATTTCTGCTAATTAGATCCAAAATAATTCTATTCCCCCTTCATGCTACTTCTGAGATATTGCTTTGTGTTGCTGATCTTTAGGTGTTTACAGGCTGATTTTTTGAAAGCAATGGTAATTTGACAGTGCCTTCCTGTAACCATATGGGGACCTAATGAAGAAACTAATCCAACACAGTTAAATGAATTATTTAAACTCTTATGCTGGTTCTGCATAAATACTTACATGAACCAATATAGTAAGTAGACTGTAATAGTGCTAAGTCTCACCAAGACACAGTGAGTGACAATCAACAAGAAGGCAATAGATGTGACCTGGGAACAATGATGGGATAATTGGATTAAACATGTGCAGAAACAGAGATATGAAATGGCTTCCTGAGAATTTTTAACAGACACTTTTTCACAAGATTAATTCTGGGTTCAGAAAAAAATGAAGAAAGCAATACTAATAGTTACCTCTATAAAGCAAGTTACTCATTTTATTCATGTGAACTAAGTCTGAAAAAACCCATATTGTTTTCTCTATTAAAAGATAATAGTACAGCAAGAATTAGCATAGATGTTACAAATTCTAAAGAGATTTTTCCTTTTTATTGATTCTATTTAAATGCAAAATAAAATGAGAAAAATATATCAGCTATATATTGGGTGTGTCTACACATGCACTTTAATGCACAGTAGCCTATTTTACTGCACATTAAGCATCACTTAAACTGAGCACATTTGGTATTGCGCATTAAGATAGCCTAATGTGAATTCGTTTAGTACCTCACATTGGAGGTATTATATTTAATTTGCATTAGAAAAAGCACCTTAATGCCCATGTCAACACACCCATTAACTATAAACTGTGTACATACATATATGTTACAAAAAATAAAAGGAGAAAGAGAAAAAAAGAGGAGGGCAGGAGGACAGAAGAAGAAATAAGTGTGTGAGGACTAATACCAAAATTTTCTAGAACTCATCACAAGATACACTAAATGATTTTCAAAACAGTTAAGTCTGCTAAACATGATTCTATCCATAGATGCCAGCTGTGCCATTTATCATACCAGATTTCAACCTTAGGAGATGCTAACTCTAGTTATAATTCTTTCCGAAAAGAATCAATAATAGGGCATGACCAGAACATGTGCCCAAGCATTGCTTGTAATGTATCAGATTTCCAGCATGTATCTACTGGATGTGTATTTCACTTAAGTTTAGAGGGAGCCCAGTACAGAAGAAAAATGGTCTTTTGTTGTATAAGACATCCAGAAGCAGGACATGTCACACACATATGTGACTTATATATGTATGTATCTCAAAAGGCATGAGGACAATTCACAGACACACATGCACACATGCACACACACACATTAATATATGCATATATATTAATGTGTGCGCATGTGTGTGTGTGTGTGTGTGTGTGTGTGTGTGTGTGTGGACTGTCCTCATGCCTTTTGATAATAAAAATGAACTATTTGGGGTCAAGAAACAAGCTTCCTTACTGCTGATTCTTCCATAACGGTTACCTACAGACCCTCGCTACAGTAACTGGCTGTTGTTAGATCAAGATGTGCTTTTTGCTTCATTCTGCATGGAGTCTTCTATCTTTTCTTTTTAATAAGTGTCCTTCTATGCAAAATCTGAACACTTCACTATTCCCTTCTCTACATTGTAAAGTGTATCAACTTTTCCTTAAGCTTACTATTTAATAAGGGAGTGCAAATCAGACCATATTTGATTCAGATTTGGATTCAGCCCAATTTGGGGGACAGTGATTCAATTTGTTGATTCGGATCACTGTCCCAATTCAATTCAGCCGAATCCAAATCTGAAGATTCAATGCAGATTCAGAGAATAAGTGATTCGGCCTTAGACACAGCTTTAAGTGTTTTTTGTACATACCTCAAGGTACCAGGCACGGCTCATGAACACTGAGATGGTGGAGTGGATGGAGTGTCCCACGGGGGGGGGGGAGGGGCAAGGGGGCCCGCATATGCTTGGTGGTGGTCCCAGGAGTGGACCGGAAGTACTTCCAGAGCACTCCTGGGTCCGTGGCTGACCCTCCCCAAGTTCCCCCCCAAGTTCAGCGATCCACCCAGATCCAGGAGGCACCAGTCGCTGAGCCGGGGGAGTGGCGAGGTCCACTGCCAAGTGTGCTGGGACCCTCCCGTGCTCCTGTGGGATGCTCCATCTGTGTCAGCATTCACTAGCCACTTGGTACCTTGACATAGGTAGGAAAAATAAATAAATAAAACTGTGTCTATGACCGAATCATCAGATCTCTCCAACTTGATTTGGTGGATTCCAATTCAATTCAGAAAGGTTAAAGGGTTTCTTGATTCTATTCGGATTCAGAGATTCGGCTGCTGAATTGGGCCAAATCTCTGCTGAATTGAATCAGCGACCAAAGCTTTGCACAGCCCTACTGCTTAAGTCAGAACAATTCACCTCATAAAGGAAAGCTACTAGTCCAAGTTCACTGTGCTCTCCTATCTCAGCTGTGTTACCAGAACACCTTTGTGATGTGCCCCTTAAAGGAAAGCACTTTCATAAAGTATTTAATGTTCATAAAGTAGAGTGGAGAACTATGCATTGTTTGAACTTTGCTCAGAAAGCAACCTCTTGTAGCATGACTATCACTAGTTAAAACTTTTAAGACTTTATATCCCATCTAAGGAATATACAATCACATAAGTAAACGAGTAGTATTGTGACATTGAAAAGGCCTTCCCTTTTTAGACAGAGATTTGAAAGGGAAGATACTTAAAGAATTTGTATATGAATCCAAATTTTGAATTTGGCCCTTTGTCCTTTTTACCAACCTGGAGAAGATCTTGGATCCACACATTTGGATTTTTTAAAAACCTTTCACTAAATGTGGCTTTTGAATTCATCTATAAGATATTCACTATCTTCAGGACTTTTTTTCACTTCTGTCCCATTTTTCACTAGGTGAACTACCATCAATATTCAATGAAAAGCAACCAAATTTTATTTGTATGCGTATCCTAAACTTCCACCTGAAAAATTTAATTTATTTTCTCCCTAACTCTTGCCCTTATTTTTTTTTATATTGTTCCACTGAGAAATCTTACAGTGTTTCACAGTTCAGTATTTCAGTAGCCAAACGTCTCTCAAATTATACTTGTTATAGGATACTTCAGTGGCTTCACATGGTTATGAAAGCATATTGGAGACACTGAATCATGATATTGCTATTTACCTAAAGCTGATTGCAGTGGGACATTTTTTGGTTACTTAAACTCATTGTATTTAAGTTGTAACATATGGGGAAGCAGATGTATTAGTGAAATATTTGCCTGTGGGAGTAGTGGCCCATCATTCCCCACCCGCTTTAATGCACTAAAGATGATGGAATGCATTATCTTTTACAGCCAACTTTATCAATTTATGATCCCTAAATTACTGTACAAACTAATGGTTTAAATAATTAGTAATGGGTGTAGAACACTGTGCCCTGACTGCCCCTGGAGAACTGCTGCCATGGTTATGTATTTTACTTGGAAATGCAAGAGGGACTCTATGGTGGGAGGAATAGAAAAGAATGATTTTTTTCCTTGCAGTATTCTATGGTTTGTACAAGGTGATAAGTGACATAAATATTGCGGCGAGATTAGGGAGAGAAGCATACATTTAATTGATTATTTTGCTATTTGATGATGAAATTTGAATGAGAAACCAAGATATTTACTAATATTAAATCTAATATGTGACTTTTTGCAGAGCAAAATGTGTAGCAGTAAGAGTTGATGCTTCTCTTGGAAAATGAACGCCTGGCATTATTTTCATGGTGACCCAAGTGTGGGTTCTCTTTCTTTATTCTGTACCTGATTCACCTGAATAGATAAAGAAGGACTTCCTTTTAGGATATAGGTATGTAGTATGAAGCAATCTCTTCTTTGTCTGCTATTTCTTTGGGCTTTTTTCCTCCTGGTTACTAGGTCAGTGGACTGGTTTGTGCACTGTGAATAATGGTGATGCTGTTGTATCAAATGTGAATGTAGGTGATTGTTCACTGTATGATTGATATTAATTGACAATAAGTTTAGATGATTGGTTGGTGAGAGAGGTCTGATGTTGGTTCTTATATACCCACATTTAGGTGCCTAAGAGTTGTTTGAGCATGGTTGTGGCATGTGTGAGTGTAGGGTAGCTAAGGAGTGGTTCATGCATTTTGGCTTTGTGGATTTGTGAGCTTTATGTGTGTGCATGAGTTGGTTTGTTTTTATATAGGTTTGGTTTGTGAGTACCCCTAGTGTTGTGGTGAGTATTATTTAGTGTAGGTTGATGTTTTCTTTGTGTACCTAGTGTGACTGTGATTTGTACTTTGTGACTGAGACCCAAGAATAGAGAGAATTTTCCCCTCATGGAGAGGAAGGAGTTGCTTCAAAAACTCAGTTTTTGGTTTTTGGAGATTTCTGTACTTTGACTTCCCAGATTCGTGGCTAATGGACCTGTTCATTGGATTTCACTCTTGGTTTGCATCTGTTCATCTTCTCAACTGTTAAAATCCTGTTCAACCATGACAGTGTCTGTTTGTCTACATCAGCAGTGTTTGGTAATGTATTTTGTGTATTTGCTATTCTTTGATCACCTTCTAATTGTTATCCTTTCCCCTTTTATTATTCTAGTCCTTAATCAATACATTTCCCTTGTTCTGAACTTTAACAGAATCCAGGCCAGGTGCCTCTGGTCAGCCTAGTTATTAACTATAATTCTTTATACTGCCAAAATAAAATTTATCTGTAGATCACAGAAAATGGGATGAGTTCCCAAAATGTTATCCTGATACAAAGGTATTCATGAAATATGGTCAACAGAGACCCTACATCTGGACTGCTGCCATTTATTTACAGCTATGATAACTTTTCACAGATGAGCCTATGAACTTCACTTCATCAACCTCCTGGATACAGAAATACATGAACTCAACGTAGACATTGGAATTATGACACACTACAACCTGCTGGACATCTGACTCCTCAGGTACCTCTCCATTTTTACGTGCTACATCCACCTTCCCTTCCCAGCCCAGCCTGTTCCTCAGCCCTTGATGCCTCCATTTCCATTTTCACTGACTAGTTTTCTTGCCTGCATTGCATGCCAGCCTCTGGCTTCTTTACTATTCCTTCCATCCAGGAAGAGCACACACACAAAATTCAGATGCTTCCTCAAACTGACAATTAGTTTTTCAAGCCAAAATCTTGCTAAGACGTGTTTCTCCAACTATTCAATTTGTCTACTAAAAGATATCGGATTGACCCAAAGAACCTGGTCTGCCTGCTGTGTGATTCCACAGCTCCATACCTCCCCTACACTGTGGCCCATGTCTTGTAGATGGCATCCCAGGCAGCTAAGGTGAGCTCACATGGAGCCTCACAATTCCACTGCAACCAGCAAGCCTCAGGCCTCTCAAAGATCTTAGGGGTCTAGGATTTTTCCAGCCAGGATTGTCTGTGCATGTGGTGGCTGGAGGTTATAAGGTGACTCCTACCCACCTTTCCCAGGAAGGTCCTCGGTCCTGGCATTTCCTGGGGGCTGCTGCACCATTGGCAGTCCCACCAGGCCTCCCAAACCTGGCAAGGTGCAGTTTTAGGTCATGCCCAGGACCCGGGGCATCCACCTTCCCTGTAGCCCTAGTCTATGCCTCCAAGTTTGTCCTGGCGGTGCATTAAATGGTTGTCAAAGCAAATGAAAAAAGCAAATAGGTGCTGAGTGAGGACAGTGGCACTCACTCCATCTGCAGGTGGAACTTGGGGAACCCCAGCAGTGGGAGGTTCACCTTCAGGAGCACCAGCTGCTCCACCAAACCAGGATCCAAAGAAGCATGATGGGGAGTCACAACATCACCAGCAATGGTGAACACCCTCTTGCTTGGCACACTGGTTGGTGGATAGGACAAGTGTTCCTGGGCAACAGTGGACAGATCCTGCCACATATGGCTGTGGCTTGCCCAGTAGGCCAAGGCACAGCAGCAGCTCCACGTCCTTGGTGAGATAGGCAGCCATCAAGGCCTGAACACTACCTGCCTGATGGTGGGGTCTGGTGCTTCTGGACCCCACCATGGAACCCATGCCCGTGGCCCATATTGGCAGTGCCTGTGATGGAGGAGGAGACTGGCTGGTGGATGGCATGCTAGCACAGGACAGTGGAGCCACCACTTCCATGTCCCCCCACCTGTGCCCTTCTGCCTCCCAGACTCTGTTCAGAAGGACCTCTATCCACTGATATAGGGTTTAACTGCTGCATATGCTCCCCTTCACGATTGGGTTGCACATAGCTACCAGCAGGTGGACCGTATTGGACCACAATGGATCCAGCCATTTCTTGATGCCCTCCTTCAGCTGCTTCACCAGTGCCTGCACCTCTGGTGATAGCATCTTGCCCCAGCCAGTAACATTGATCCCTTGGAACTTGTGCATTTCATTTTTAAGTTCTCTCACTACAGGGATCTCCTAGCTCAGGAGGGCATTTCTACTCTTGAGGCTCTCAGTGGCCTCAAGGAAGGACTTGAGGACTGCCAAGATCTGGAAGATGGTATCCCACTTCACTTTGTTAAGCAGGCCACTGATCCCAATCTCCCCATGCAAGGCCATCTTAAGGATGGCCTTCTGTTGCTCAAGCAGCTTTTTGGGCATCAGGTATGTGGAGTTCCTCTGAGTATCCACATCCTGCATGATTTTCTGCTGCAGGTTCATAGATTTCATAGACATTAGGGCTGGAAGGGACCTCAGAAGATCATCGAGTCCAGCCCCCTGCCCAAAGGGTAGGAAGTCAGCTGGGGTCATAGGATCCCAGCAAGATAAGCATCCAGTTTGCTCTTGAAGGTGTTCAATGTAGGCGCTTGAACCACCTCCGGTGGCAGGCTGTTCCAGACCTTGGGGGCTCAGACAGTAAAGAAATTCTTCCTTATGTCCAGCCTGAAATGGTCTTGGATGAGTTTATGACCGTTCGACCTAGTTGTCATCCCTTGGGGCGCTCTGGTGAACAAACGTTCCCCCAGATACTGATGGCCACCCCTGATAAACTTATAGGTGGCCATCAGATCACCCCTGAGCCTGCGCTTTTCCAGGCTAAAGAGCCCCATGGCTCTCAGCCTGTCACCGTAGGGTCTGCTTCCTTGACCTCTGATCATGCGTATGGCTCTTCTCTGGAGTCTCTCAAGCTTCTCCATATCCTTTTTGAATGGTGGAGCCCAAAACTGGATGCAGTACTCCAGCTGCGGCCTCACCAAGGCCGCGTACAAGGGGAGAATGCCATCCCGGGATTTGCTTGAGAAGCATCTATGGATGCAAGCCAGTGTTTTGGTCACTTTACTAGCCGCAGCATCGCATTGCAGGCTCATGTTCATCTTGTAGTCAATGATGACCCCCAAGTCTCTTTCTTCCATAGTGCTAGCCAGCAACAGAGGTTGCTCAGCTCTGTCTGTTTGTCCAGCAGCATCTTACCCACCTTGATGCTGTTGTGGAAGTAGCCCACCACCACTTCCCTGTATTTCAAAATCAGGTGACTGGTTGTGATGACATCCTCACCAGCAGCCCTGTCCCCCTCCAAGTCATCCTTCACTATGAGGTGCAGTTTGTGTACCACACAGTGGATGCCAACAAAGTTGGCATCACAGACAGCCTTAACCATATTGGCCCCATTCTCAGTGACCACGGACCCGTGGATGAGCTTGCCCTGCCAAATGAGCGACCCCTGCACTATGAGGTTCATGGCCCCCATGATCTCCCTTGCCATGAGGGACTCATTCATCACCTCCACTTGAAAGAGAGTCCACCTGACTGACTCCACAGAGTTGCCTGACTGATTGCACCAGTGCCTTGTGAGGGAGAGATAGGCATGATCTCCACCCCCAGCTGTTCCAAATGTCCAAGGTGAAGTGTAAGGCCACATGCAAACCTGCCTTGCGTAGCTCCTTTCTAAAGTACTCCCTGCATGCCTCATACAGGGAGGGTACCACTGTCCTGCTGAAGGTGGTGTGTGCAGGCACTTTGTACAATGGGGCCATGAGCCGCCTGAACCCTGGCCACTCAACAAAGGAGAAGGGCTGGCTATCCACAGCAAGCATCTTCCCAGTGCTCTGGGTGACCTTGCTCGCCTTGGGAACGTGAACCCCCTGTGTGCCCTCCTTTCCCCCACTGTTCCAGTGTGGCCTGCCTCTGCTTTAGGGGGCGGGGGCTTTCAAGAAAGAGGGGGACTTCTTTTGGGTCATGCTCCCACTGATGCCAGGCTGTGGAGCAAGGGCAAGGGAGTGGTGCCTGCATCAGCATCCCTGTGGTTTCATAGATTTCATAGACATCAGGACTGGAAGGGACCTCGGAAGATCATCAAGTCCAGCCCCCTGCTCCAGGGGCAAGAAGTCAGCTGGGGTCATAGGATCCCAGCAAGATAAACATCCAAATTTCTCTTGAAGGTGCTCAAAGCAGGTACTTGAACCACCTCCAATGGCAGGCTATTCCAGACCTTGGGGGCTCGGACAGTAAAGAAGTTCTTCCTTATGTCCAGCCTGAAATGGTCTTGGATGAGTTCATAACCATTCGACTTTGTCATCCATTTGGGGCACTCTGGTGAACAAACATTCCCCCAGATCCTGGTGAACACCCCTTATAAACTCACAAGTGGCCATCAGGTCGCCCCTGAGCCTGTGCTTTTCCAGGCTGAAGAGTCCCATAGCTCTCAGTCTCTCATCATAAGGTCTGTTTTCCTGACCTCTGATCATGCATGTGGTTCTTCTCTGGACTCTCTCAAGCTTCTCCGTATCCTTTTTGAATTGTGGAGCCCAAAACTGGGCGCAGTACTCCAGCTGCGGCCTCAACAAGGCTGAGTACAGTGGGAGAATGACATCCTGGGATTTGCTAGAGAACCATCTATGGATGCAAGCCAGCATTTTGCTTGCTTTACTAGCAGCAGCATCACATTGAAGGCTCATGTTCATCTTGTGGTCAATCATGACCCCCAAGTCCCTTTCACCCATAGTGCTACTAGCGTAGCACTGCTGAGCCTATAACCATGCTGCAGGTTTTTCCTCCCAAGATGGAGAACCTTGCATTTTTCGGTGTTAAACACCATCAGGTTCTCATCTGCCCATTTCCTGAGCCTGTCAAGGTCAGCCTGGGTCTCCCTCCTGTCCTCAGGTGTGGATGCTTTACCGCAACATTTGGTATCATTGCGAACATGGCCAGTCCACTTCTGATACCAATGTCTACATCGTTAATGAAGATGTTGAACAAATTAGGTTGAAGGACAGAGCCTTGAGGGATCCCACTTGTTACAGGGCACAATGGCGATTGACTTCCATCAATCACCACCCTCTGGGTCCTACCATGGAGTCAATTCCTCAGCCAGCAGATTGTGGTGGACCCAAGGCCGAAGTTAGCCAGTTTTGCCAAGAGGTGATCATGGGGTACCAGATCGAAGTTTTTTTTTGAAGTCAAGATATATGACATCAATCTCATAGTTTCATAGTTGGTAGGGTTGGAAGGGACCTAAGCAGATCATCAAGTCCAACCACCTGCCATGAGCAGGAAAGGATGCTGGGGTCAAATGACCGCAGCTAGGTGTCTATCTAGCCTCTTTTTTAAGACCCCCAGGGTAGGAGCAAGCACCACTTCCCTTGGAAACTGGTTCCAGCTTCTAGCCACCCTGACTGTGAAGTAGTGCGTCCTGATGTCTAGCCTGACTCTACTCTCAGTCAGCGTATGGCCATTATTCCTTGTTACCTCTGGTAGTGCTCAGGGGAACAGGAACTCTCCCATTGCCTGCTGGTCCCCCTTGGCAAGTTTATAGATGGCCGCCAGATCCCCTCTCGGCCTTCTCTTGTGGAGGCTGAACAGTTCAGGTCCTGTAGCCTCTCCTTGTAGGGCCTGCCCTGCTTCCCCTGATCATGCAAGTGGCACTCCTCTGGACCATCTTGATGCTGTCCATATCCCTCCTGAAGTGCAAAGCCCATAACTGTATGCAGTACTCCAGCTGTGGCCTGACCAATGTTGCATAGAGGGGGAGGATCACCTCTTTGGACCTGCTTGTGATGCATCTGTAGATGCATGCCAAGGTGCAGTTAGCCTTCCTGACAACGTCCCCACATTGGCAGCCCATGTTCATCTTGGAATCAGTAGTGACTCAAAGATCCTTTTCTGCCTCTGTGCTGATGAGAAGGGAGTTCCCCAGCCTGTAGGTATGCTGCTAGTTCTTCCTCCCCGGTGCAATACCTTGCACTTGTCAGTATTAAAAACCATCCTATTCTCATCTGACCACCTCTGTAACCTGTCCAGATCTAGTTGTAGCCTGTCCCTCTCTTCTAGCATGCCCACTTCTCTCCACATTTTAGTCAAGTTAATGTCACATCACCTGGACAATCTCTTCCCCCTTTTCCAGGTGGTAGGTCACCTGGTCATAAAAGGAAATGATTGGTCAAGCAAGACCTACCCACAACAAACCCATGCTGGCTATCCCTCAGGATGTTTCCATCAGTCAGTCTGTTAATAATGGCCACTTTGATAATCTTTTCTAAGAACTTCCCCAGGATAGAGGTCAGGCTGATGGGCCTGTAGTCTGTCAGATCCACTTTCCTCCCTTTCTTGAAGATAGATACCACATTGGCCTTCTTCCAATCTTTGGGCACTTCATCAGAGCACCAGGACTTCTCAAAGATCCATTCCAGGGGCTGAGCTATGATGCTAGCCAGGTCCTTGAGTACCCTGGGGTGTAGACTCTCAGGGCCGGCTGACTTGAAGGTGTCTAGCCTCTCAAGGAGTTCCTTCACAAGGTCAGCATTGATGGAGGGCAAGGAATCTCCCTCACCCGGGCCTCCCTGTCCCATAATGGGCAGGGGCATCCCATGGGACTGGTGAAAAACCCATTTAGTAGGTTGGCTTTTTCCTGGGCATCAGTCATCAGTTTTCCCATCTGGTTTAGCAGGGGTCCAATGTTGCCCTTGCTTTTCCTCTGGCTCCCCACATACCTAAAAAAGGACTTTTTAAATTATCCTTGATACTAGTAGCCAGTTGGAGTTCCGTCACTTGTGTTTTGCTCCCTTGCCCCAGCTGGTTTTAGCTCAGCAATGCAGGCAGGTAGCATATGTGGAATCATCTGCCAGCTCAAAATGATTCCAGACTTCTCACTTCTGGTGTGTGGGTGCATGTCCGGATGCTGCCTTTTCCCCCCTCCTCAGCAGGCAGAGGAACAGCAACAGGAGGAGCGGACTCAGCTGAGCCACTTGCATCCACAACCTCTACCTCAGCCTCCTCTAAAGTGCCTTCCAGGGAAGGAGACCTGGCTCTAGGGGAAACTTGAGGGAACACAAACTCAGCTGATCCCTGCTCCTTCCCTAGAATTCCCTTGCTATGGCACTCCGATCCAGATCCAGCTCTATCTCTTCCTCTGGCACTCAGCTCAGGCTGAAAATTGAAATTGGTATGGAGGAGACTGTCATACTGGTGCTGCTTGTTGTTGTCATGGTGGTGGTGCTCAGGGTTGCTGTTATTATGACAAGTGTTAGTGGAGAGGCTGCAGACACTGCTCCCATCTCCTTGGTGCCACTGGCAGCAGAAGTGGCATGGCTGTTAGTTGTTGGAAAGAGGCTGTGTCTAAGTTTGTTTGGGGGTTTTTTGGAAGGGGGGAGGGGACTTGGAGCTCTCCCTCTGCCCCCCTCTTCTGGCCTGGCCACAAGAGCGGCTACCTGCCTTTTCATCATGCTTCATATTTGTTGTGCTGGAAAAAGCTGTCTGTATTTCTATAATGTAATGTATGTATTTATGTAATATATAAATATAAGTTCTGTAATATATGTTTTGCTTTCCTACACAGTCAATGCTGACTGTCAGGGAAAACACAAATTTATTTTATGTGGAGAAAAAATTACAGAGAATAATAGAAACAAAAAGAGGAATAAATTGAAAGCAATGGATTAGGAAAGGGTATTAGGGTATTTTGGAAAGGATTGGATACCACTTGCTAGGAACAGACTAGAAAGTAGGAAGTGAAAGCCTTTCTGATACTCCTGATGCTGCCAGAGGACACAGCTCAGTAAGCTGACAAAGGCACAGCTGACAAAGCTCATTTCAAACAATGCTTTTATGCTCCTTCTCTGTCTCTCCCCCAGAGCACTGGGATTGGAAGGGACCTCAGAGAAGGATGACAGTCACAGCCCAGCTACACATGTCCATATCAGACCAGTCCTTCCCCCCTCTTCCCCCTCCCTCTCCTTAGTTTCTCTTTAGCTGCAAGCCTGGCTTCAAAACTCTTCAAAATTTTCAAAATGTTTTGAGTGGCCTTGTTTTGTTTCAAAGCTGTTTGGATGCCTTGCATTTTGTTTTAATTTAAGTGTTTTGACCTCCAAATGCATCAAAACACCTTCAAAACAAAAGTACATTGAAATTTTGCACAGCCATATCAGCAACCTTACCCGGAGTCCTGGGGGCTAGGGAAGCTGCAGCTGTGGTGTGTGGCACTGCAGATGGGTCTGTGGTGCGACATACAGCATGGCCGCACTCATCTGGATATGGCCAGAAAGTTGTATGCCACAGAATGTAAAGAGAAACTCAACTTTTAATGCATGAGCTGAAAGATCCACACTGCAAGCTAACAGTGCCATGGCACAAAACATACTGTATGAACTTTTCTTGGATCTTATTATGGGATTCTCAGAATCTTCTAGCCCACTAAGGATCTTCAGCCAACAACCTTTTCTTAGGTTTCCAAATAGCTTTGTTTTTGTGCCATAATTAATTATTACTGTCATATGTTTTGGGTATTAGATGTGCCAGGAATTGCTTTAAACTCATTGGATGTGAGTGTTGCACCACTAAAAAAAGTCTATACTAAAATCATTGTTTCTATTTCAAATATTAAAGCTTCTCAAAGACTTTAAGTGAAGACTTTGAAAATAATATTAAGAGTAAAATGTCAAAGCACAGCAGGAAATATTATGCAGTTCAAAATTGTTCTAGTCAAAATATTAGCTCAGTATATTTAACTTACCTACAACCTGACAGCAAACTAATTCCCTAGCTAAAGTAAAAATGATGGGTGAACCTTGAAAATGAACAGCAAAACGGTGAATTACATACTCCCTCCAGTGTTTGAGTGGACCATTTTAAGTTGTGAGGGATAGTTTTTAATGTTGACCAGTTGTTAGCTTTGCTGTGAATTCCTGTGTGATGTGTTCCAGAAACTAAAGAGGAAAACCATTTTTCATAAAGAACAGAAAAATGAATCTCAGGGTGGGTGAGTCTTTGGGGGGAGGGGGGCTATAATTTGAAATTCTGAACTAACATTATAGTCATAATAACATCTGATTTAATGTGACTAACCCGAAAGGCTATCAAGCTTAATGGGGTAAAGGTGTTCCTAAGAACATGAGTACAAGGGAATCTATTCATCAGTGGCCTAAATGTTAGTACAAATCTAACTGATAAAGTAAAAGAATTAATTAATAAATAATTATGATGTGTAATCTTCATGTAAAGATTTCCCCATGTACAAACTCACATACTTATGACTACTGAGATTAGTAGATATCTCTGCATTTAAATATTATCATATTTTGGAAATAATGAATCATGAGGTATGTCATACTGATTAATTTGGAACTGAAGACATGAAAATATTGACTGTATACTGTGCTTAAAAATTATAAATAATACAGTAGTCTGTAGTGCACACTTAAAAATAAGTACAATCAAAGCTAGTACATTGTGGAACAATGGTGTGTTGTACTTTCTTTGGAAGGCTCCCCTGATATAAACAAATTCATGTCTTTCAAAATCCATCAGCTGAATTTCTGACCTGCTGCAAATTTTTTTAAAGACCTCAGGGGAAAAAACAAATTACTATATTTTTGCTGATTCCATATATAGTCAGACCTTTGTTCCAAGCTTCCTTAACTTGTAGTGACAACATCAAAAGTCTGCCTTACCAGTGTGCAAGATAATGTTGCTCACGAATTATATGCCATTATGACAGCCAGTGTGGCAAAGGAAAAACAAAAAACAAACAAAAAGCTGGAGAGAACTGTGGCAGCAGGAGATACGATGCTATTTCTTTTTTAAAACTTCAGTCTAATCTATTCATGGCTGGGAATGCATAAGCCAAATATTACCAAAGTTATTCAGATAATGTCACATTTGCATAAGCCATTTCCTGTTTGTTGGGTTTCTTATGGCTCTGTGTTTTATACTCTTGCTGGGCATTTTATCTTGACTGAGAGTGGGTAATCACTATGGATATGACTTTGTTGGAGATTTCAGCAGTGTAGCAATAACTGAGTTAGCTTTAAACAAGCTATTTGCACCAGTTTAACTGCAGCAACACGGAACTAAGGCTAATTTACCCTCCTTCTCATTGGTAAGATCATTTTAGCTCCCTGAGTCTTACAGTGAATTGTGGCTTTTCTCTGAACCATCTCCAATTTGTTTTGAATCTTTTTTGAATTTTTGGAGACCAGAACTAGATTTATTACTCCAAAAGCAGTAGTTTGGGGCTATACAAGGTACTTAATGTGCAGTAGAGTAATTATAGTGTGCATTAGCATGTATAGCAAAGAATGTGCTAATATACTAATAAACAGTAGTATTAGTCTTCTGTACATTAAGTGTCACACAAAAAGCATGCGCTCACACTAATCCACAGCATGGCAGCCTACTGCAAATTTATGTAGTACATGATTATACAAGTACTAACTTTAATGTGCATTAGCACTGCAAATTAATGAACTTGTAGATGCACCCTCTAGTGACAAATACTTAGGTAACAGCCTTCCCACTTCAGTTCCTACCTTCAAGGTTTCTTTTAATCCTTGACTGCTGACATCATCATGGCATAATGTGGTATTACAGCCCTGCTGCATTCAGCTGTCTCTTGGGTTAGGAAATTTGGAAGAAAATCACCTCTTCTTGTGTGTCAGTTTTAAAGGTAGTAAACACTTCTTAATCTCTTATGTTTGCCATTATTTCCGGGCATGAATGGTAATTTACATTAGCTGTTTCCAAGTTAAATAGTGCCATAGCCATGTTTCTGGGTTTCAATGTGATGACTGAGAGTGGGTAACCAGTATGTCAATTTGCTATCCAGAGGATCAGGAGTCATACAGCCCACCTTCCAGGACTGTGCTAATTCAGGCCACCTGCATCACAGATCTAGTTTCCTTCAGGAGGCCCATTTCCATTGAAGTGTCCAGCAGTCACGACTCATTGTTCTCCTGATAGTCTTTCTGTACTATGAAAGAGGGGGCAGAAGGTTGCCTTCTTTTTTTTTTGAAAATGTTCCTGCTTGGCTAGAAGAGAAAATAGCCTTGCCCCACTAAGCTTTACAAATCTCCTGGTTACTTTCTTAAAAAGAAATAATAGAATGGGTTTTCCTCAAACTCAAATAATCCCTTTTTTTAACATCTTTTTCTGCCATTCCCTAAACCCTCAAGTATATCATACCTCTGGATCATTAAAGGGTCCATGCTGTGGTACAGGGTAGAAGATGGCCACAAACCTTAGTATTTAAAGACCATCATGATCTCCATATTCCTTCTCAGAGTCAGTACTTCCTATGAGAGAGCAGCTCCATCCTGAAAGTTGATGTTTATTCTTTGTTACCAGTTATAGTCTTTGTTACTAGTTATAGGGGCCTAATATATGTCTGCATTGAAAATCATATTGCTTGCTTGTATTCAGTTCATCAAGCAAACCAGATGGCTTTGAGTGACCTATTCTCTTGACTCAGTACGCCTATGTCTTCTGGAGACTTTACCAGTGATAATTTTTGCGGGTGATTGTTTAACTGGTATGAGACCAAGACCAGTTCTTGCAGGATATCACTAGAAACCACACATACCTGATGATGATTCTCTATCTACAGTTACATACTAGGATCTGGCAGCTAGCCTTTTAATCCACTTGATGTATGCTATGTTGATTTTTCTTTGTACTCTTCTAGCTTCTTAATCAAAGTGTCATGTACAAGCAAGTCGATGCCTTCCAGAAGTCCAAGTATATAAAATTTATGCTATTATCTTTATCAACCAAACTTGTAATCTCATTAAAAAAATGACAGGCTCTATTTTCCATAAACTCATGCTGATAGACATTAATTAAATTTCCCTCCTTCAATTCTTTATTGAAAGTCTTGTATCACTATTTCATTATTTTGCCTGGGATCAATGTCAAGCTAACAAACTGTAATTACCTGGGTTGTCTCATTTACCCTTTACCCTTACCATCTTCTGGAATTTCTTCCATATTGCAAGAGCTAATGAAAATTAAAGTTAACATTGAACCCTTTAGATGCAAATGTATTTGGATCTACTGAAAATTCTGTTTCAATCTTGTTACTGTTGGAAGGGAAAGTATTTAGTAACCATTATGTGATATGATAACAACTGGCTCGCTCCTAAATTTAGGACAGAAATATGTACTGGATAATTCATCCTTTCCCACAGGATTATTGACATTTTACTCCTTTTGTCTAGCAACAAATCAGTATCATTGTTAGGCTTCCTATTATTCTAAATTTTACTAAAACAAACACCCAGCCCTTTCTTAGTTCTGAGGACTTGAGATTTTTTATGCCATTTTGCTCCCCATATTAATTTTCTACAAGTTATACTACTTTTTTGTATTTCTTACTATCAGTTATCCTTTTTCACATGTTTCCTCTCTTCCCTTTCTAGAACAGCCTTCTCTTTTCCCCACAAAAGGTAGTAGTGTTATGGGTTGTTTCCTCCCTTCCCCTAAAATATAGCCTTCTTTCTCAAAGTAGGATCTTGTTGTCTTGGGTGTCTGAGGACATTTTCTTAATCAGTTCCCAATTATCATTCACATTTTTCTGATTAAATCCCATTCCCTAGCTGATGTTGCTAATATTTTTTTTGGCTTTGTGAAATTGTCCTTGTTAAAAACCAGAGAATATAAGTTTATGGATTTTATTGCATTTGTTCTGTTTGCACACAAGAATGGCAAAAATGAAAACAAAGACTGAAGTGCTTGTAAAACACCAAGGTTGTGATACTATAGAAGGTGAGAAAAAAAACATTATATATTATTTTGTCTTCCATCCCCGTCTCTTCCATCCCTATCCCCTGATCCAAAATTTTTCCTAACAAAAAAACAAACCAACCCAGATTTAATAAAGGGCGCTTCTTTTTTAAACATTCAGTTTTATTTGCAGATCAAATCCATCCTTCTGGGGCTTAAGAATTCATGATCAAATGAGCAAAAAAGAGTTTATTCAAAAATACCAAAAGACACCCACATAAGAAGATCTTCTGAAGCCAAAAGCTTCTGAAGCAGTCTATTTGTCTGCTGAAACAAAACCTTTTAGGTGTCACTTTCTCCAAGAACAAATAAAAGGAAAATTCTTCTTCACATATGCAAAAACTAGTGGTATGATCCCTGTTGCTAAACAGTGGGCACTTCTAACACATAATATATATTTATAAGACTTGTCTTTATAGCAGGCATTGAGAAGCTTTACATGGTTAGCCATTCATGGCAGTTTGGAGTATGGATAGTGCAGGTTGGCTCTTGCATGTGTACATCAGCTCTAGAATAAGGTGGTCACAATGCAAGACTTTCTGGACTTTCAGTTCAAATAGCACAGATGTTCCCAGTGAATAACTCTGCCTCAGGAATTGATTTTAGCAGCAGGGGATTAAAGCAGGGAGTGCATAATGGAGCCTTATTCCTTGTCACAGTTTTCACAAAATATTGTAACAGAATACCCTACAACACAGCACTTTCTTCAGATTAAAAATATGCTTATGTTTTAAGAGAACCTTCAAGGCAATATGTAATAGCATCATATGCAATGTGATGAATTAGTTATATGAAACTATTAATCATATACCTTTCTCTATGTGATCTCCCATTAATCAAGTCCTGCCAGGATTTTAACATTACAAATCTGTAAGTCGTTCAAACTGGGGCCATTATTTTAAAATTAGCCTGCTACAAAAATTTTACCTTGACTTTGAGGTGAAAAGTTCATCCTGAGACCCAGAAGATACTCAGTAGGTGTGTCTACACATGCAATTAGCATGTAGAAATAAACTCCGGTGCAATTTGTGCCCAATTTTATTGCTCCTGGGCTCAACGTTTACACATACAGCTGGAACCACAGCACAATGAGCCGGGGTGGAGTAGTCCTGGCTGGCAAGGGGCCTGAGAGTTCAGCCCACTCCAACTTAACATGATTGCTTGTATTTGCACTCCCCTAGAGATGACCTTGCCACCATCAGGGCACAGAGAAGTATCAGGTGTCACTTACCAAAGGTGGCATGTAGCATATCATCATGTTCTCTTTCGAGTCACATGTTGCACGGGTGCAGGCATCAAATAGCACTAGAAGTATCAGTGCACCCCACTTGGGCAGTCTGCAGTCTTCTTGAACACTGGATTCATGTTGCTGTGCCTCCCAGGGGCAAGTCTCTTGATTGGGCTGAGTCCTTCTCTGCTCCTGCTGTGCTGTCATCCCTCACCCACCTTAAACCTCCCTCATCGATACAGTGAACACGCACCCCAACCTCTGCTCCCCCAATGTATAGTCTTTCAGTGGGGCAAGCTCCTCCCCTGCCCAGCAGCCTTGTTTTGGTGTGGAAAAAAACCCCAGACACTGGTGCTGGGCTGGAAAATAGTGAGAAAATAAGGCAGAAAAGTCTGCAAAGTCCCTGGGTTTGTGTGCAAGCAAAGCAGGTCTTAAACCCCATGCTGCCCCACACCCATAGCCTTGTTTTATTGTTCCAAAACAAAGGAGACAGAAGCTGGCACCTGGCTGGAAGAGAGTTCAAAATGAATCTTGAAAAAGTGCATTTTCAAAGTTTCTGTCTAGGGAAAATGCAAGGGCTGTGAAACGTGAGTCAAAGAGCCTGGGAAGGCACGACGCCTCATGAGCGACTTTGCAAAGTGGCTGGTGGCTTGCAAAAAAGGAAGCCAGGCTGCTGGGTGGGGACACACCATTTCCTTTCTCCCAACTAAGGGAGGTGAAACCAGAAGCACTAAGTAAGTATGGCCTCAAAAGTGACTTTGCAATATGGGTGCTGCCTTTGCCAGATGCTGGTGTGCAGGCCAGCACTAGTGTGTTGCAACCAACCCAGGCAGCCCCCTGTTTACCTCTGGAGCCCCCTGTGTACCTGTGCAAGAGAGATTGCCAACCCCTTCCCACAGCCCTATGCAGCAAGCAGCAGGAAAAATGAACAGACAAATGAACCAAAACAATTAATGAAATCCACCTTCGCAACCAAGCAGTGTAAGGGAGGGTATAGAGGCAGACTCAGGAAGGCAAGAAACCATAAGGTGTTATTGTTTGCCAGCCACTATTATAAGCAGTTACTTGTACTGCTTTGTCTTCATCCCACCATGAGTCTGAACTGCCCCTGTCTACCTGAAATGCAGTGGCACTTTCCTGGCCCTGCTGGCAGTTGTATGGCTCTCCCATGACCCCACTGAGTTATGAAGAACAGGCTCAGCTGTAATTCTCCATCTGGGTTTTTCCTGCACAGAGGCAAGCCATGCAGACCAACTTTTCCCTTTTGGTTATGGTACCCATTTTTTTTAAAAGGTAATTCTGCACATTCTGAAAGGCATCACTGAAATTGTCCTGTGATCTCTGTAATTGAACATGGGACTCATTAACTATGTCTTTCAAATTCCACATGGTGTCTCGCTGGGCATCTGTGTGTCACTCTTGCTAGTGAGGACTCTGCCAAAACCTCAAGCAAGGTTTTGCAGGCCCATCTCTGCTTGCTGTGAAAATCTCTGCAGCGCTTTGCTGTAGTGTGAGCGGGGGGCCGTTCTGAGCAGCCATGGGTTGCATTGGCTGATAAAGAAAAAAGCAATGTTTGCCGTCCTCCCAAGAGGAAGAATATACACACCCCAGCCCCCAACCCCGCTCACACCATGCAGTGTACAAAATGCCAGCAGGCACAGAAACAGACCCCACTACTTTGGGGTACAACTCGTGCTGCCCAACTTACAAGTACCTGCTTCAGAAACAGGTCCACAGCTGCTACTGCCCATGCTAGCTGCAAAAACTTAATTAAAGCAAATAATTAGTTTGGTGTCTGTTACGTTACAAGCTATCGAACTCATCATGCACCACCACCGAAAGAATATGGTGACCCACCTACAGGAACACATGAATTTCTCCCCCAAACCCCAAAACCCTACCAGCATGAACCCTGGAGTTGCCTGGCAGTGGCAAGAGGCACATTATAAGAGACTTACAAGCATGTTCTTGTGTCTCAGTAGCACATAGCAGTAAATTATGTATCAGCCACATGAGTTTCTTCCTGACTTTCCACCTCCACTGCTCCATCATCTGTGCTGGTCCATGGAATGGAGGGACTATGTGGCACTAAGTGTATGGTGACCGATGGTTCTTCCTACCAGTCATGGTCATCAGGGAGCAGGGAGCGGTCTCCATACAACTAAGACATGCTCATGGTTTCACCCTTAGGAGGGGCTGCTGCCTCCTCCTCCTCCTCTTCCTCCTGCCCAAACCCGGTGGTGAAAGTCTCCATACTTGGGGTTGTCACCCACATCCTTGAAGAGGATGATGGACAGCTTGTCATAGAAGGAAAATTGTGTGATCTGCCCCAGAATGAGAGTTCACATCTTTGGTTCTGTAAAACACTGATCTTAGGGACTTGAACTTACACTGGACCTGGCTCCAGTCAAGATTGTGCCCTCTTACCTGCATGCCTTTTGTGATCTCAACATAAACAGGCTTATTCCTCCTAATTTACAGCCTGTAACCAAATGTTGGTTAAGTCCTCCAGTTCTTCCTGGTTCCAGTTGGGTCCAGGGGTGTTGGAGATATCAGTCTCCTGGGCCATCGGTTCCATACTGCTGGACTTGGCTTTCTGAGACATGGCAAAGCAGTTTGTGGTCAACAGCATAAACTGATTTGTGAGAGGGGGCTGGCAAAATTTGGTGTGGGAGGGTGCCTTTATACTCAGATGTGCTTGCATGAGGGTCTGGGAAAATTCCAAGAATTGTGAAGACCTGGTGATGAGGTAAATAAGGTCATTGTACTTTGGGATGACTGCTCAATGGCTCAGAATGTTGCAAAAATTGATACCTACCTGTCTGCTTGTGCAAAATAATTTTATTGCAGAAGCACAGCCTGAAGTGGCAAAAGTTTTGAGTAGCCTAACAGGAGAGGAGTAGGCAAGACATTTTTTGTTTGCAAGCTTGATTAGATCAGAACACTAGTGGCTGCTAAGCTCAGGATGAAAGGATGTGCAAAAGCCCCAATGTCCCAGGGTACTGGGGTCAAGTGTTGAAAAATCAGTTACACCAAGCTCTAGACCACAGAACACCTTATAGTCCCTGCCCCCCACTTAGGGCAGATGGGTGAGAAGCCACTGCTGATAGAGGGGGGCAAAATGGAGAATGAGAATGAAATGCCTGATGATGAAGAACGATGCAGTGAAGAGTCCTCTGACATGGAGAATATGGAGGATATGGGTGAGTAGGAGGAGGAAAAGGAAGTGGCAGGCAGTACTGCTTCTGCAAATGCTGTTTACCTGGTGATTACTGATGCAACACTTGAGAAGAATAGGAACTGTGTTAGAGTATTCACTGGCAAGTTGTGTTCCTGGTTTAACAGCATTAATGAAAATAAGTAGAAGATACAGGTACCCAGAGGACTTATCTTGTACTGACAAGGCTAACTGGATGGGCTAACACTAGAAAGGAATGGCTCTAGAGGTTTCAGAAATTATATTTGGAATTTATTGGTTTAGCTAGGCAGGTCACCAAGACCAGTGTGATGACCTTAAATGTAATACAAGTTTGTAGGTCTTAAATGTAGCAATAAATGGATACCTGCATTTATATTTCCTGACATAGTATTAATGTAAGAATCAAATTCTTGAAATTAGTGTAAAATATGGAAGAGCATGCAATATCATCCTTTAACTTCCCTTGCATGACTGCCAATAGCATGTCTATGAAAACAAGTGCGTGGACTGAATGGAGTTGATTATAGAAAATAAATAATAGCGTAGAGTGGTAGATGGCTCTCTCAGTGACCCTTTGTTACCTTAGGCCACTATCTTCTGGAGCAATTGGAAATGGAGATAGGATATAGGAATCTGCTCACTAAAATGAGAATGTGCTGTGTTATTTGTTGGTTAGTTTGTTTTCCTATGAGAATAGGTTATAAAGCAAATACACCAAATAAACTGGTGTTCCTTGAGGTATGAAATACCTTGTTTCCTATATTTTAGGAATCTCTGAATAAGGTACTCTGCTAAGTTCTAAAGACAGTGCAAATGTACTGACAAGCAACCCTGATGTAAAAGGTAACCATTATCACCCTGCCAGATTTGATTAGATTTTGGATTGGGGCCTGATGCCAATTTAAAAATTCTGGTCTCTTTTATTTCAATATGTCATTGCTGTCAAACCACCAAGCTGACTGTCAGTAAAAGCTCTTGCTGTCATGTGCTCTGAATGAAAAAAATATGACAGAGAGCTACAGCAGACTGATAGACCATATAACAGCAATAAGAACAGACTGTGATGCTCAGGAAAACTGAGCAGCAGTAAAGCACTGTAAACAATGAAAAATGCAGTTTTGAAGTAAGAGTTCTTTCTCCCTACATGTATATCCATAACTTGAAAATATGACTTTTCGGTATAAAAAGTACCGCAGGCCTTTTTTTTGCTTGAAAGAAATCTTGCAAATATATGCAGTGAAATTCTTTGAACTGCAGTTGCTTATGATCTCTTATCACAAATAGTGGGACATCATGCTGATAATAGTTAACTTTGCCAAAAAATAAATATGAGTATAACTGCAGCAGCAGGGTTCCATAGGGATCTATCAATGAAATAGAGGTATTTTAATTGTTCATTGATTAGATTTCATTAGTTTGCAAGGACTCAAAAGCAACAGTTAGTGCAGTTGATGTAGTTATTGTTCATTTGGTAAGCTTTATTCATTAAGTAAATTAGAAGCTGAATTGACTTTTGATGACACATAATTGGTTTATCTAAATTACTTACTGAAAAATGAACCAATGGTAAGTGTTCTGGAACTGTCTTGGCAACATTATTGGATTCCAGGAACTGTTTTCCCCAGAACAACTTTCTAATTTTATCACTGATTTTCTAAACATTCCTTAGATATGGGTTTTTTTTAAGCAGTAACCTGGTACTTAATACCTGCCAACTGAAAATTCAGTTCTAAACAAAGTCTTATGTTAACGATGAAATTACAAACATGACTTCACAGACGAATGCACTCAGTGCTCAACTTGGAAGTGGGCATGGAAGTCTTGCTATGCTTCTAAAAGAAACATAACATTCTGAAGATTCCCTTTCCACTTACCTCCCATCCTCCTACTCCACTGACCTTGTTCCATCTTGGTATTATTGCATTTACAGTTCAACAAATTGTTGGAATATATATATATATTCAGGATTAATGTAGCAATGTTGTAGAGTTGGTCTAATATCAAGTATTATCTTATCTCATAAATCTTGCTTCTTTCATAGTCAAGACTTGGATGGTTAGTGAGGATCATTCCTGTTTTTCTTTCTGTACTTTCAGTTTTCCCCTTTATTCTTTCCACATTCCAAGAAGTTTGTTGTTGTTTATTTCTCCATAAGACTACAAGCATTCATAACATTAATTACATTTGAGATCCACAAGTGAAAAAAACATAACATAAAAAAGTAGTTTACAGAGGCAAGTAGAAGTGCCCAGGTGGTTTTCTCTTCCATCCTACCAGTGACCGGACGAGGAAGACGGCAGGAGAACTGCATCAGAGAGACCATCTGGCGGCTTCAGCAGTGGTGTCTCGAGGCAGGCTTCGGCTTCCTGGACCATGACCCGCACATCACGACGAGGGACATGCTCAGCTGGGATGGGCTTCACCTGTCCCCCAAAGGTAAGCGTGTGTTTTCTTCTAGGTTGGTGGATCTCCTCCGGCGGGCTTTAAACTAGGCTCGTCGGGGGGAGGGGAGTACGAGGGCAGGGGAAGCTGTGGACCACCAAACCATGTGGCACCCACAAGGACAGCCCAGCCTGAAGAAGGAGAACATTGGGAACCTGAAAGCCATGGGGAGGCCAGCACAACAGAGCAGGTAAGGAACAAGAAGGTAAGAAACAATGGGCCCCATGGGACTGGGAGCAGGGGGGCAGCAAAGGCGCCAGTCGCAGGGCTCAAGTGCCTATATACTAATGCTAGGAGCATGGGGAACAAGCAGGATGAACTAGCGCTCCTGTTTGCACTAAACACCTATGACTTAGTGGGGCTAACAGAGACCTGGTGGGATTCATCCCATGACTGGGCGGTACATATTGAGGGCTATAGATTGTACAGAAAGGACAGGTCGGGGAAGAAAGGGGGGGGGGGTTGCACTTTATGTCAGTGAGCAATATACATCAACCCTCATCAAGACAGAATCCGAGGCTGAGGAAGTAGAAGGATTGTGGGTTAGGCTACATGGGGGGCAAGGAGAAAGGGATTTGGTGGTAGGGGTCTGCTACAGACCCCCACATCAAGGGGAAGAAATAGATGCGGGGCTCCTGAGGCAACTGTCGGAGACCATAAAAGCTAAAGAGGCGGTAGTCATGGGGGACCTAAACTACCCGGACATCTGCTGGGAGACGCAGACAGCAAGGTCCCATCGCTCACGCAGGTTTCTAACTTGTGTACAGGACCTCCACCTGACACAGGAGGTGTATGGTCCCACTAGGGGGAATGCCATACTGGATCTGGTATTGGCAACGGGAGATGACATGATAGGGGACCTCCAGATCGGTAGCCATTTGGGAGACAGTGATCACCTTATAATAGAATTCAACATAAGACGGCGAGTGGGTAAGGTAACTAGTAGGGTGAAAGTGCTAGACTTTAGGAAAGCTGATCTCATTGCACTCAGGCGATTAGTCAAGGAAGCACTGCAGAGTAGGAGTTTTGATGGGATGGGTGCCCAAGAAGGGTGGCTGTGCCTAAAGGAAACGATCCTTTGGGCACAAAGCAAGACGATCCCCGAGCGAGGCACAAGAGGGAAAGGGGCCAGGAGGCTTCCATGGCTGACCAGAGAAATCCAGGGCAGCCTAAGGGCCAAAAGGGGAGCACATAAAAAGTGGAAACAGGGTGAGATCACTAAAGATGAATATACCTCCTCTGCTCGTGCTTGTAGGGAGGCAGTTAGGCGGGCCAAAGCTACCATGGAGCTGAGGATGGCAACCCAAGTAAAGGACAACAAGAAATTGTTTTTTAGATACATAGGGAGTAAAAGGAAGGCCCAGGGAGGAATAGGACCCCTGCTAAATGGGCAGAAGCAATTGGTGACAGATAGAGGGGACAAGGCTGAACTCCTCAACGAGTTCTTTGCCTCAGTGTTCCTAAGCGAGGGGCATGACAAGTCTCTCACTGGGGTTGTAGAGAGGCAACAGCAAGGCGCCAGACTTCCATGCGTAGATCCTGAGGTGGTGCAGAGTCACTTGGAAGAACTGGATGCCTTTAAGTCGGCAGGCCCGGATGGGCTCCATCCCAGGGTGCTGAAGGCACTGGCCGACGTCATTGCAGAGCCACTGGCGGGAATATTCGAATGCTCGTGGCGCACAGGCCAAGTCCCGGAGGACTGGAAAAGGGCTAACGTGGTCCCCATTTTCAAAAAGGGGAGGAAGGAGGACCCGGGCAACTATAGGCCGGTCAGTCTCACCTCCATCCTTGGTAAAGTATTTGAAAAAATTATCAAGGCTCACATTTGTGAGAGCCCGGCAGGACAAATTATGCTGAGGGGAAACCAGCATGGTTTTGTGGCGGGCAGATCGTGCCTGACCAACCTAGTCTCTTTCTATGACCAGGTTACGAAACGCCTGGACACAGGAGGAGGGGTGGATGTCGTATACCTGGACTTCAGGAAGGCCTTCGATACGGTATCCCACCCCATACTGGTGAACAAATTAAGAGGCTGTGATGTGGATGACTGCACAGTCCGGTGGGTGGCGAATTGCCTGGAGGGTCGCACCCAGAGAGTCGTGGTGGATGTGTCGGTTTCGACCTGGAAGGGTGTGGGCAGTGGGGTCCCACAGGGTTCGGTCCTTGGACCGATACTCTTTAATGTCTTCATCAGCGACTTGGACG
This sequence comes from Alligator mississippiensis, assembly GCF_030867095.1. Classification (NCBI taxonomy): domain Eukaryota; kingdom Metazoa; phylum Chordata; order Crocodylia; family Alligatoridae; genus Alligator; species Alligator mississippiensis. Next base: position 107,845,502 of record NC_081828.1, on the reverse strand, counting down.
TGGGAGTGAAATGTACTCTGTCCAAGTTTGCAGATGACACAAAGCTATGGGGAGAAGTGGATACGCTGGAGGGCAGGGAACAGCTGCAGGCAGACCTGGATAGGCTGGACAAGTGGGCAGAAAACAACAGGATGCAGTTCAACAAGGAGAAATGCAAAGTGCTGCACCTAGGGAGGAAGAATGTCCAGCACACCTACAGCCTAGGGAATGACCTGCTGGGTGGCACGGAGGTGGAAAGGGATCTTGGAGTCCTAGTGGACTCCAAGTTGAACATGAGCCGGCAGTGTGACGAAGCCATCAGAAAAGCCAATGGCACTTTATCGTGCATCAGCAGATGCATGACAAATAGGTCCAGGGAGGTGATACTTCCCCTCTATAGGGCGTTGGTCAGACCGCAGTTGGAGTACTGCGTGCAATTCTGGGCGCCACACTTCAAGAAGGATGCGGATAACCTGGAGAGGGTACAGCGAAGGGCAACTCGTATGGTCAAGGGCCTGCAGACCAAGCCCTACGAGGAGAGACTAGAGAAACTGGACCTTTTCAGCCTCCGCAAGAGAAGGTTGAGAGGCAACCTTGTGGCTGCCTATAAGTTCATCACGGGGGCACAGAAGGGAATTGGTGGGATTTATTCACCAAGGCGCCCCCGGGGGTTACAAGAAACAATGGCCACAAGCTAGCAGAGAGCAGATTTAGACTGGACATTAGGAAGAACTTCTTCACAGTTCGAGTGGTCAAGGTCTGGAACGGGCTCCCAAGGGAGGTGGTGCTCTCCCCTACCCTGGGGGTCTTCAAGAGGAGGTTAGACGAGTATCTAGCTGGGGTCATTTAGACCCAGCACTCTTTCCTGCTTATGCAGGGGGTCGGACTCGATGATCTATTGAGGTCCCTTCCGACCCTAACATCTATGAATCTATGAATCTATGAAAGTCTAACCAGGAGTCTCGGCACCCTGGAAAACAGTGGATGCCAAGAGCCATAGTGCGTGGTTGAGCCTTGCTTCCTCACGTTATCTTCCCATTCTGATGCCTCTCCTAAATTGGTACCCAGAGTTGGCGCTATGCTTTCACATCCCTTGTTATGCTACTGGAGCCATTTATTACTATCTCACTTTTTACAGTTAGGGAGACTGAGGCACATGGAAGTTTTTATTTGAGATTACACGGTGAATTAGTGGCAAACCTGAAAGTAGAACTCAGCTCTTTTGAATCCCTGCCCTATTCCTTTTCTATTCATTTATCTTCCTTATATAGAATTTGGATGTGCTGCCACAACAGCTGAAATTATCTGGCATGCTTTCTTGTAGACTTGTACATGCCTGTGGGCCTGGAAACTGAAGCAAGATATATTTAGGAAATAGACTTTGTCTCTTGAGTTGAATTCATTTGATTTATAAGTAATAGATATGATGACTACCTAAGACTGCTGTAAGATCCTTGTATTTTTTTGGCTAGATGATCTTCTTAAACTAAGTGATAAGGGATAATGAAGTATTTATTTTTAAAACATTGTGCATCTGAGTCTTTACAAATATATAGAATTATGTAAGTGGCTTTATGGTAGTCAATAACATGTAGATGAAGCATGCGGCTGAAAGTTTAGATTTGGGTTTGCCTGATTCTGCTGCTAACTTTCTCTGTGAACTTAAGCAAATCTGGTAATGTGGGAGTAGAATGCTGCATTTGTAATATGGAGATAATGCCAATTATACTTTTCTTGGATAACTACAGGTGAAAACACTGTACAATGTTATCAGGTCCTGTATATGTATAACTTGATGATAAAAGCCAGTAATGCTACAACTCCATTATTTGCTATTACCTCAACAAAAACGGGTAAACCTATTAATCAGGTATTTCTGCTAAAATGATCACTAGAGAAATGGAAAATAATTGACTTAAATGGGATTACCTGCAAAGGCAGGTGTCTGCTATGTGGAACAGCTTGCAGGATCAATTTAATAAGCTGTTGTTCCTAGTTGAACTTTGAAATGAAAGCACTAGTTTACTGGGAGTGGGAAAAAAAGTTTTATGCCAAAGTTGTTTTATATTGATAACTCTCATTTTGCAATGGCTTGTTTGTCAATCTTGTTTCTGCTTTCTTAGCTAATTCTTTTAATCTAGTTTTATTGTCATTTCCTCTCTCTCTTTTTTTCATATAAATTGAGGTGTTGCAATAAAAACACAAAGAATTAAGAAGAAGGATGTGAGGAGAGATCTTAAGGTAGCTATGGGGAATGAAGATATCTGAGAGAAAGGTGGTGATCTGGGAGAAGAAGAGAGACATCAGGCCAAGAACAGGTTTTATTGTTAGAGTAGGAGTATCTTTTAATAGGGATATGATGGATAAGTAAATGGAAGCATCATGGATCAACTAAATAGCCTTCTAGGAAAGCATTTGTGAATTCTTAGCCTTTCAAATTGCTTAAAAGCATAGTTTTAGACAGTCTATCATATTAGTTCAGGATGGTTTCAGTGGCCTTCAGAGACCTAAGTTCTCTAGCTACTATCAGGTTTTAACTACAACCCACCCATCCTTGCCCCTGGTTCTTTTATTGAATGAGTTATTTAGTGGTCCCTTCACACTCAAAAAAGCCATACTCATGTCCTTAATCATCAGGAATAGGAGCGCATTCGCAATACGATTCAAGTCAGTGGGACTATTTGTGGAGTCGAAAACATTGTCTAATATGACCAATGGTGATGGTTCCTATGTTCATAATGATAGCTACTTTTTTTTTTTTTTTTTTTTTTTTTTTTTTACACATTCTTCAGATCCCAGAATAATTGCACTTAAATAGTAGTTATAATCTGTAAAATGACTTTAATATTTAATATTTGGGAGGCAACCTCTGCTTTCTCAGTGATTCTCCTTGAAATGTGCCTGGTGGATAAAACTTCCTTTCCATCTCAAACTAATAAACAAACTTAATCTTGCAAACTTTACTTTGATCTGAAATCTGTGTTCTTTGTTTCAAGCATCAATAATAAACATTCTGAAGTCACACCTTAGTTGATATTTTTACTATTGCTATTCAAGAAAGAAGAGGATCTAGCTCCCTTTTTTCTATGGCTGCAGTAGTTACCACTTGCCTATAAAGCAAATAAAGGAGTCCATGAACAACAGAATAGAGTTTTCAATGTAATGTCAAACAGTGTAGGTGAACATGTATATGTATTCCAGATAGCAGTCTAAACACTTCTGTGACCTTTTGTGTTTGCCTTTCTAAAAGTATTTCTGCAAGCTGTTTTTTATTAACAAAAAATGTTTAGGGGATGAATATGAAGGCAGGTAATTGCAAGAGAAAGGACAACCTCCCTTACCCATGACAAAATTGCTTGCTCCATTTATCCAGCTGGAGCAATTAAATCAGGGAGCAAAAACAATAATGTGGGATTTAGATCACCTATTTCTAACAAACAAAGAATGGTCAAAGAGAGCAAGTGAAAGGAATGCTAATTCATAGGGGGTAAAGGATTCAAATAACTACAGACAAATAATACATTTGTAAAATATTCCTCTTGGTACTTCTCAGGATCTGACCCTCACCTGCTCAGCGTGCATGAAATATTCTTACTTCAGGCCATGGCTCAAAAAATATACACACACTTAAATCTGTGTTTAAATTTTAAGTGCAACTAACACACTTTGCTAGGTGCCTTATATTTTCCAAATGACACACCTATGGAAAGTTATTAGTTATAGCTTTGACGTGTCTGTTTTAGGGGTCCAAGGTTATAATCAGGGTATTGCAGTATAAATACATATCAAAGTTTGAAATTAAACCCAAAGTCTGTCCAAAAGCCTTCTGATCATGTTTAATCAGCTGCATAAGAGCAGTCTACTCCCTTGTGTGTTTTAGTTAGCTAAATGTTATTGCTTAGATAAACATTTTACCTATTCTGATTAGATTTATGTTTATTCATAGCATCAAATAAATTAAAGACAGAAAGACCTCATAGGTCATCCAGTCCAACTCCTTATCAATGCAGGCCTGTCCCAATAGGATACTATTTTTTACAATCCAGCTTTAAACAACTGAAGCAATGGGGCTTATGTTACATCCTGTTTGAGATTATTACACAGTTTAATAGACTTCACTCTTAAGAACATTTTCTTTATGACACAGTTTGCAGTTTTCTTTGCTGTTTCATACCGTAATATAGACTAGCCCAAAGAATGACCTAACTTCCATGTGAGTGGTAATACCTTGTGGGAACATCTGCAGGAGATGGTTACTGTGCATTAGCCTAATAACACTGCACAATAGCATGGCAGTTAAAAACTGTGCTAATAGCCTGCTCACAGTGTTATTAGGCTAATGCACAGTAAACATCACAAAATAACTGTGCTGGTGCTACTGTTCAGTAAGTCTAGTTACTGTGCATTTAGCACTTCATTAAGCAACTACTATACTAAATGCACAGTAACTTAGGTATGTTAATGAACATGTAGATGTACCCTGTAAGTACTTGTAGAGTGTTATCAGGTAAAAAAAAAAATGGGGGGGGGGAGGGCATGGATTTAATGATTTATGTATATTCCCTTTTTAATTTTTTTTCTTATAAATAATGTCAAACTTTTTCCTTTTTTATATTATGGTAGCAAAAATTATTCATGACATTATGATAGTAACCAGTATGATGCCACAGTTAAAACTGCTTCATAAATGGATTTAAATTAAGCCATATATTCACTCTTTTTGCCCTGGAAAACTGTATATTTTTTTGCTTAGATATTTAATATAGAGTTAGTTTCTTACACATCTAAAATGTATATTGTTTAGTTACTCCTTAAACATGTAATGCACACACTTGCCAATTGGTCTCTAGATGATATTTGTTCTTAGTAACCTGACCCTTCATTTTTGATGGTTCTCATTTTTAGAAAATGCCATCTATACAAAGTTGCTAGAAATATGTATCTTGAGTAGGTCTGTTCATATATGTACCTTTCCTGATTTTTTTTTCAGGTTGGTTTTGGCTGGTAACTTTCATATATATGGGAGATGTAATCTGGCAAAAAATAGTAGGTGCTGATGGAGTTTTAATCAATCAGTTGCACAAAATAAATTAAAATCTGACAGAAGTTTAATCTCTCCACAGCTATGGGTGTATGTGTATGTGGGACATGTGGGACTTAGAAGTTGGGCAGCTCTGGGTTAGGTCATATACCACCATGCCACAATATAGCTTAGCTTCATCCCAGAGGCTTTTCCTGCTTACTGTGCCTAACTTCTGGGATCTGGCTATACACTGGTTGGCCCTATAGATCAAGACTGGAAAGGAACTAATTTTACATGTTAAATATTAAAAGAGAGGCAAAGATATCTTAGGGTGATGTATTTTATTGGGCTAACTGCATAGTCAGTATAGAGTTAGACATGCTTTCAATTTCAAGACATTCTTCAGGTCTGAGGAGAAAAGCCACCACAGCAATACTAAAAAAAAAACTGGAAAATCTTGGGTGGGGGAGACCGACTTCCAGAACATCATATTTGCAACGAAATATCAACAAGAATGTGGAGCACTTAGATTTGCAACAAAATGTTGCAAAAATTGTCTATTTCATCCTCACGCACAATACCTTCACTTACCAATCAACACTTCCTCCAAACTGAGTAAAGCAATGAGTACCAAGCTAGCTCCTCAATATGCCAACCCCTTCATGAGCCACCTGGAGGAAAAAATGTTAGGAAAACTGTACCGTCAAAGCTGCACTTAGCCTGTGTTATGCAGACAATATTTTAATCATTGGGACTGAACACTTGGCTTCACTGACTTCTGTTTCAGGTTAAACAACTATCACCCCTTGATCAAACTTTATCTGGAATAATCCTGCACTAACATAACTTTCTAGATCCACAGTCCACATCCAGGATGGTACCCTATAAACCACCGTATAGAAAAAACTCACAGACCACCATACTTATGTTCACAAGATGAGCAATTATCCCAAGCACACCAAAAATGCTGTAATCTATAGTTAGGCTGAGAGAACACTTGTAATGTCTGCCTGGCCAGGCTAGAATCTTCCTTTATTGAACAAGATTGCTCCAGTAGAGAAACAGATGCTGCACAGTAACCTGCTATGAAATAGGCCTGTGTGAAGCAGCCAGTATTTGATTCAGATTTGACCTATTTGGGGGGACAGTGATTCAATTTGGTGATTCAGGTCACTGTCGCAAATTGATTCAGTGAATTGGATTTGAAAGATTCGGTGCTGATTCGGTATGATTCAGTGATTCAGCCATGGACTATAATGGGGAATCACTAAAATGCCGATAACTTTGTCATTTTTTGGTAGAATTGAATGAAAATGGCAGGGATGTTAGCCCCTTCCAAGGGCATGAAGTCTACTAGGTTTCAAGGAGATAGGTGCAGGAGTTTCTGTGAACATGCACCATAAACCATTGAAAGCAGAACTTGTGTCTCTTGCATGTGTTAACTGAGTTTTTGGTTGTAGCTGTGTTAGTCTAAGGAACAGGCAGGTAAGGTTCTTTGAGTAGATACGATATCTTTTATTAGACCAAACAAATAGTTAGAGAAATATATCTTGGTAAGCTTTCGGGTTTAAAAACCCTTTGTCAGGCTGAGGAAGCATCTGCAGTTAGTGTGTGCGCTTTCCTGAATCTTTTCCAAATTGATTTGGATGTTTCAAATCAACTTGGAACTTTTAATAGGTCTTCCAGTTCTATTCAGATTCAATGGTCTGGCCACCAAATTGGGCTGAATCTTCTCTGAATCGAATCAGCAACCAAAGCTTTGCACACCCCTACTATGAAACAAAAAGAAACCCCGCTGTGATTGCACCCCCTCCCCCTGGCAGTGATTGCTTCTTAAATATATATATTTTTATGCATTCTAGAGGCATTTGCAGGAAAACAGAATATTTTGTTTTCTTCTCTGGTGATGATGAATCATAAACTCTATTAGTAATTCTTGTTTTCATAAGATGAGGGCTCAAGACTAAGGAAATGTTGCCTAAATATTCACTTTAAGTTACATGAGTTGTCTTAAAGTACACGAAAAATTTTATGGATAATTGTTCTCTAATTCCATTAAATGCCTAACCATAAATTAATTTTAAGTAAATAGTGAAGTACTTTTTGTGAAATGGTACTGTAGAAAGAGAGAAAGTTGGAAATTAATATGTTCTGTATGCAGTTACAGATCAGGGAAAAGTAGATGGCTTTTCTTAGATATTAATTTTCATTGTCTACTATAAATATTTTCTCTGGAAGCAGGGTTTAATATGTACCTTTTAAATAAGGAGTCCAGATGAGGTCCAGTGGTGAAGGAGCAGTTCCTATGGATGTGGGGATTCTGGGATAATTCTTCTCTTCAGGTGCTAAACTACTTTTGAAATATTTGACTTAAGAATTAAGGACTTGCACAACAATATGGATATATTCTGTGCACTTAAGACTTACCTATCTTTTTTATATTGGTTTTCTTATATCCTGATATCAGTTTCACTATATGCAGTTTACTTTTGTGTAGCGTAATAGAATGAAAACCCGTATATTCATCTTGAACTTTAAGGACAGACAGGCCAAATTACAACACAAAAAATGCAGCAGGAATTCAGTTGAGGAATTATGACAGACAAAGAGGTAGCAGATTGAAATGCCAAAAGTAACAAGGAACATTATAGCTTAAACTGTACGACTCTTAGGTTGCTGAACATTTCACAACAAGTCATGTGAGCAACTGGTCACTAATAAGGTATAGGTTGCATAAATAAACAATAAAAGAGGAAACTAGTATTAAAATCCCCCCAAAGTCAAGGGAGCTCATTTTGAGGCAAGATTAATATATAAAAATATAATCGATGTAAGAATGTATTACCAAGTGCAGAACACAGTTTCTAACAAGGAAGGAAGAAATATTGTATGCAGTTGTAAATAAGAGACAGAAAACAAGAAAAGGAAAACTCAGCAATATGTTTCCCTAGAAGATAAGGAGAATTAACTGGCAATAAATTCTGAAAGAAGTAGCATAGCTTTGTAAAGCTTTCAAATGAAAAAAGTCCTTTCAATGAAATTGTAACCTCAAGAAAATAAAACTGAAGAGAGATGAAAAAAATATATATATTCATACTAGAAGAGGTGATTTAGACAGCAGTAAGAATAGGAAGACAACCTGCTCATTCAGCCTTTGCTGATATGAGAACAAGGCATCTGATGATTAAATAGGGCAGGGTGAATACTGAAAATAAGATTATAACTAATTAGAGATGGAGTATGTTAACTTCAGTTTCCAAGGAGGAAAAAGTCAGATCTCTTGCTGTTGCTGTCAGTATTTGGGCATGTTGTTACCATGCAAAAATGTAGGAAGTAACAGTAAACTAGTGATGTGAATTGGAGAAAAAGTGAATATTCTGCTGGGCTATAAAAAAAAAAGTTCTTTTTAAAAATGTTTTTCAGACATGAGACATCACAGACCTATCTGCATAGTCTGACAGAGAACTGAAGGGAGAGAGATGAGATGAATAAAAATAACATCTCCTTTCCTTACTTATGGCACAGATAACCAAAATGGAAAGTGAGGAAAAATGTTGAATGCTTAAAGACTGGTACTTGGGAAATTATCAGCATTTCAGCTGCTGTCAGTTTTTATTGTATTCCTACACAGGTTGGACCACATGCAGCAAACAGAGTGCATAAAGAAAAAAAAAAAAAAAAAAATATATATATATATATATATATATATATATATATATATATATATATATATATATATATATATATAGTGAAAGCATAAACATTTCTAAGCATAATTGCATAGAATGCAAATAAATGTCTTCTTGCAGTAACACTTCTTTGGCTCATACTGCTTGTCAAAAAAAGATATAAAATTAAGAAGTTTGTTATGTGTTACAATGTGCACATGCCAACTCTGTAGAACGTTGTGCAGTATTAAAGTAAGAATGTGAAATGTGTAGCCTCATGTTAACACATAATACCATATCTGACCTGAAGCTCTGACCTGCTGCTAGAGGACTGGTGAGTGAGGGGTGGCTAGGAGCCAAGTTGGTAGGGTTCTATCCCTGCTCTGGGAAGGTGCAGGTATTAAAGCAGGAAAGCTTCCCATATTTCCATAGGGATATGCAACGATCCCCTTGCTTGGGGCTACTCCAAAGGAAGTGTGTTTAAAAGGCTTGAAATGTGTGTCCTGGTCCAAATTTCCATGGGATCTAAGGCAGTGGAGGAGAATCACCTATCTTCATCCAAGTTTGAGGTCACATACACCAACACAGAGGAGTTGGGAGAGCTGGTCTCACTTCTTTTTTAAAAGAAAAATTGTTACAACTTGCAGTTCCCCCTTTCAGAGCCATGTCCTGTAGTGTCTGTCCACAAGTTAGGATAATGAAGTTACCTGGTTTTGTTCTGAGGCTGACCTTCATAACTGACTGCTGTCATGTCGTTTATGTGACAGGAGAGATGACAGCTGTCCAATCTCATTCGAAGAAGAGGGGTCTGGGCTGCTTCTGTCTGCAAGCACTAGGAATTGAGCTGCCTGTGCTGTCTGAATGGTTGTATCATTGCTATATGGTCCAGGAGATTGCAGTACAAAGAACATAGGAAGCTCCGTGTTCCTGGCTGGCCCCACTGCCACCTGCCTGCTGTGCAGGAGACTCACCCAAGGTCCCAATTGCTAACCCCTCTGTCACGGCGGGGTCCTGGCGGAGGGCCGTGATCTCCTTGAGGTCCTCTCACCGCGCTACTCCGGTGCGAGGGCACCCTCCATTTTTGCCCGCCACGTCTTGATGTAATATGTAATAGGGAGGCTGCCTTGTGTTTCCTCGGGCCTGTCAGCTCCTGGACCCCTCGTGGGTCTCCCCGTACAATGGCGCTACCTAAGCGCCCCAGCCTTATGGGCTATGCATGGCTCCTACCTCCCCTGATACCACGCCCCAAGCCTCGCAGATGTAATGGACGTTGTCCGGTCTATACGCCCGCTTCCCGGGCCTCCTCTCTCATGTGGCCCACTCTGGGCTCCCTCTCTCGTGCCCAGCCTCTTGCTGGGACTCTTGTCTGGCCCACTCTGGGCCTCCCCTGCCGGTGTGGTTCCGCTTCGGGACTCTCTAGCGGGCCCCCGGTCCTATGGGCCAACCGCACGGATACCCTCCCTGACTCTGGCTCCCCGCGCTGCTACTTCCTGTCTTCTCAGGGGCAACCGCCGCGCCCTGCCTTGGTCTGAGGGGGATTGCCGCACTAGCCTGCGGCCGGGCTCGCTATGCCTGTGCGCCCACACTAGGCTACTCACTAATACACAAGGGCATTCCCCCTTTCTGGGGCTCACCGCGCCCCCACTGGGCTACTCAATAACATGCAAGGGCGTTCCCCCTCTCTGGGGCCTTGCCGCGCCCACGCTGGGCTACTCAATAAAACCCAATGGCGTTCCCCCTTTCTGGGGGCTCGCCGCACCCACACTGGGCTACTCAGTAACGTACAAGGGCGCCCCACCTCTCTGGGGGCTCGCCGTGCCCACACTGGGCTACTCAGTAATACTGCCCCTTTCCTGGGGCCGGGGGCTATGTTCCCCCCCCACACGCAATCCGGGGTCTAGGTCCCCGTCTGCAACCTACAGGTTGCGCCCGCGACCTACTGGCCATGCTCCTCGCCGCCAGTTGCTCATACACTGGCGTGTGAGCTGCGCCTTCCCTGGCGCTGTGTAGATAATGCGCCCTCTTGGCGCTAGGGCACCCCACACTCTCTGGGGTCCCTATAGTTGAGGCCTCCTCCAACCCCTACAGCCTCACCCAAGCCTCCGGGTGTAATAACACAATGCAAAACCACAAGCCCCTAGGCTGTAACACAAATGCAAGCCTCATGGCCATAACTCATCATCATAGCTCAAGCCTCCAGGGCTATCATGAGCTGTACTTGCTACTTAGGCTCCTTCCCATCTCTCAGCCGAGGAAGCTCTTGCCTCTCCGGCTGCTGGCAGAGAACTGCCAGCCTGGCCTCAGCTCTGGGCTTTATAAGGGCCAGGCCCTGCCCCCTACAGGCAGCTGGCTCCGCTTGGTTGCTCCGGCAACCTGCAGCTGCGCTCATTACCTGAGCCAGCCTCAGCTGGGCTCGTCATGTCAGGCCAGGGCGCGCTCACTCGCTCCCTGGCAGTTTCTCCTCTATAGGAGCAGGGGTACCGAGGTGAAGCAAACTCCATGTTCCTGCCATATATATTTTCCTCCTCATGGCTCTATGCTCACATTTCCACTACAAGTGCAGAGTTGCAACTGCTAGGATGGGAGTTTTCACAGTGGGAGAATGGAGCTTGCTTCTCCCTCTTCTGGTGACTCCATGCTCCATGTAGGTCCAACATCCCCTACCAATATACAGCTGCAGCCACCAGCTGTTATGGAGGGAGCACGGAGCTACCAGGAAGGGGAGCATAAAGCATACTCTATGTTCTCGCCATGGATGAGTCTGGTTTTCCTGTGAGTGTGGAGCCAGAGATGCCTGAAGTGGGGGTTGGTGCAGCAGGAACATGAAGTGTTGGGGGAAGCCCTCTTGCCATCTGCCTGCTCAGCATAGGGCTGCTGTGCTTTATAGGAGGACTGGATGTAGCAGCCATGGCACTAGCAGGGGTCTGCTTGTCCCTGGGCGGTAGCAGCCTCTGAGCAGCAGTGTCTTAGAGGATTGATAGAGCATCCACAGAGTGGGATTTTGGGTGGTGTGGCAGCAGGCTGGGAGTGTTGCTAACTGGGAGGACTGCAAATTGCTTGTTTTACCTTCAAATTGCTTGTTTTATCTTCACAGACCAGACTGATGTTACTGCAGCATGTGCTGCATAACACCAGCTGGAACTAGATGTGCTCCTTGTCCAAAGTGGCATAACTTTGAGATGTTCTAAGAACACTTGGCACATGTTTTCCTGCTTTAACATGTGGATGCTTGAGCTTTAAGTGCATTTAACATGTGTCAAGGGTAACATAATAAGACCCTAAGAGTGAAAGTCCATTTACTTGCCTTTGGGTGGAACAGTCCTGAATTCTGGTCCCTACTCCCATAATTTTTTATGTCTTGCCATTAAGCATGTCAAAGGATGAAAAACAGAAGTTTTTGCCCAATCTTAATGAGCAGGCCTTGAAATCTAGGACTCCACCCATCCTAAGTCACTGACCTAGCCACTAAGCTTCTCATTCATTGTCTCTCTACTTCAGTCTAAGAATCAAGCGTTCCTTTCAGCACAGTATCAGCTTCAATGGGGTGGGTGAAGAGTGCTCCTACTCAGCCTACCAGATTTTCTTGTGATCACAGCAGTCTCATTGAAGGTAGAGATGTGAGTATGAATTGCTTCAGTGTGAGGTCCTGGAACCCAAGTGTCCCACTTGGGCAAGTTCTGGGCAAGTTCTCACATTTCTAGGGTATTACATGAAAGGTGGCCTGCTCTTTTTTTCCTCCAGCCATGTTTTAAAAGAACACTTTTTCACTCATTGTAGGCACCTTCACTTAGGAGAGGATTCTGGGATGAGCAGCTTTAAAATTTTGAAAAGGTGGTATAGATGGTGTGGTGCATCATTACATATAAAACAATGTACATTTTTCTCCAGTTAAAAATAAAGTATTAGCTTTACTAATATGCTAGGGGCCTAGTGATGTATTAGGTAGCTGAAGATGGAAGCAAAAACTAATATAACTTGAATGGAATGAGTTAAAAACAAACTATTTGGCTGTGAAATAGGAGCTTCATTGCCAGGAGCACCTAACAGACAACAGATTTACAGAAAAAAGGCTAGCTTTATTAGTGGAACATCAAGACCATTAAAAGAAGAGAGGGTAATTAACACCTGTGAAATGAAGAGTTTAGAAGCGATCAGGTATATTATAGTGAGCTATGAAGTCAATTGATTCCTTTAGCACTGCCTGACAGGAAATGCTGCTGCTACTGCCAGGCAGTTGGTTTTCAACTTTGGATGAGCAGAAATCAAAGTGGGGTACAAGTACACCAGTGGTACCTGCCCCCTATATCCACCCCTGCATTCTAGACTCTGAATCCAAAGTGCATGTTGCCTTCACTAAGGTTCCTAAAACATAGAGGAGCAAGAAAAACACCCTTTTACTTAGCATTACCTATTTGCTAACTCAAACACTTCCAATTTAAGACTGTATTCTTGGCTTTTTCTGCTGCTTTCAGTGGAGCTGATCCTCATTTATATTAGTTGTAGGCAAGTGAATGGTTCCTTGATTTTATGTAGTACACTTGTTCTTTGTAGTCACATTTAATCCTCGTTCCTAAAGTATAACCTGTTATTTCTTAAGTGCTTACTAAGGTGCAAATGGAAACACTATTTAACCCATTTAAGTAGTTGCTGTTAGTAAAACTCAGTCTGGTATTCTCCTTGTATGAAAAGTGTTTCTCTTATCTTTTGGGAGTCAGTAACTGGTATTTTCTGTTATATGTCTATAGCAGATAATCTGTTAATAAATAGAGTTCCCTTATGGAGTCAAAACAATATAGTTTAACCCTCCTTAGCTTACACCCATGTAGGTCATTTTTCAGTCATATTAAATGAAGCAAGCAAACACTTACTACTAAATTTGGCTTAAAATATTCAAAATGTCAACCCCCAAGATGTGGAAGAGTACCATTAGAACATTTTTTAATAAATATTTGCAGTACTTGACTAGAACACCAGAGTCATGCCATTAGCATAGGAAGAATAGGAATCACTGGTCTACATAACCTTTGTGAGGGGCATTTTATAAAAGATACTTGGCTCTCCTGTGTGTTCTTTTCTTGTTAGGTCAACACTGACCATCACCCTAATCTGCAGACACACCCTGCACCAAACTTGTTACTACTTCCTGTGTTCTTTTCATTCTTTAATCTATTTTAAGAGGAATAGACTTCACCAAAAATAATTTCCTTCATTTTTCCTGTCAGCACAAATGTTTCAAAGTAAACATACAACTAAACAGATCATATGGAAATAAAATATCTAGGAAAACTAAATAACTAAATCATAATTTGTTTGTCATTAAAAACTCAACAAAAACCATTAGATTTTTTTTTTCAGAACTCACTATTTTTATCTTTCCAAATTTGTAGTAGACAGTAGATTTTCACAGAAAAAAAACCATATATATATATATATATATATATATATATATATGGTATAAAATACTTCTGGGAAAAGAAAAAACCTTAGTTACATATATATATGTAACTTCTTTTCCCAGAAGTATATTTTCTTGCACTAGAAATCAGGCAAATCTTACAATATGCTGAGCTTTCCAAGATTATCCTGGAATTCCAGACTTTTCAATGTGTCCTAGAAAGGAAACCAGGGCACATGTTGCAGTCGTATAGTCCCTATTTATATTAATTGAGGTCAATGAGATTACTTATGTTCTATAATTAAGCATATGCTTAAATGATCTGGAACAAATTCAAAATACATACCTCCCATGTTCATCTGCCTTGTTTTCTTCAGCAGCTATCCCCTGTCAAAGCTAATGACTCCTTCCTTTGATGATGACCTTTTCTCTTGATGACTTCTTTCTGTAGGAGAAAACCTTTTGTGATGTAAAGCCTTGGTTAGTTTTTGTCTTTATTACTTAAAAGAGAATGTTTCAAAGTGGATTTAGAGAATATAGTGCTTTTCTCTTTAAAATAAACCTTGTAATGTTGGGAGAAATGATAGACAATGGAAATGTAAAAAAAAAAGAGAGAGAAAGTGTGTGTGACAGGAGGGGATTTTGGGGACCAGAACAAGAAAAGAGAAGGTCTTTTCCTAGCAAACTGCAATATTTGAGATCCTTTTCTATTCTTTAAGCATCATATAATCTGTGATAGTTTTGTATATAGTTCAAGATCAAAGACTGGAATATTACTAAAACCTTACCATGTTTACTCAAAGCTAAGACAACCCCAGATTTAAAATGCCCCCCCAATAATTAGATTCTGTATGTGGGAAATTTATAAATTTGTTATAATTTTCTAGGCATAGAATCTAAATATTGGAGGCTTGTCTTGAATTCAAATCCCCTGCCTCCCACTGCTACAGAAGGGAAAGCAGTGATTGGGGGTGTCAGGTGCCTGGGAGGGTCAGGGAGCCAGCCTCCTGCCCTCTGACTCCATCTTTTCTTCCTCTGACAGACTTCTTCCTGCCCTTCCACCTGTACCTCTCCATCCCCAACTCTCCACAGCCTCTGACCCTCCACCCCACTCATCCCAGGCTTCCCCACTTCCCCCATTCTCTTCCTCTTCTCCCCACTTACTGTCAGATGCTGTTCAGGCTATATTTCCTCCACAGTACACAGCATATGGAAGCACAACCCTTGCCAGGCCATGCAGCAGTGCTGGCATGTGTTCGGTACCCAGGAGGAAATACAACACAAGCTGCAGTTGAGCAGTGCCTGACAGTAAAGTTTGGGGGGAAGGGACAGAGAGGGGACAGAAGCTGCAGATGGCAAGTGGAGGAGGAGGACAGGAGGCTGCTGTGGAACCATGGGTGACTGGTGCCTCCTGAGTCTCGGGGGGCACACGTAGAAGTTGGTGGCAGCATTGGTGTTGGGGATGTGGCTGGCGAGCACCCACAGAAGCTGGCAGCAGCATCAGCAGTGGGGACAGGGCTGGCAAGGACCCGCAGAAGCCGCTGGCAATCTTCACGGTGACGATGGGGCTGGCAAGCACCCACAGAAGCTGCCAGTGGTGTTGGCAGCAGGGATGGGGCTGGCAAGCACTTGTAGAAGCCTCCAGCAGCATTAGTGGTCAGGACGGCCCTGTCAGGGGGGCATGTGCCCCCCCATTTTTCCCTACCAGTCGCCTACATGTAGGACTAACTCTGGTCCTGACCCAGGCTCAGAGTCAGAGGTTCAGCAGCCACCCCCCCCCCCAACTTTGTACATGAACCTAAGACAAGAGGATTGTCCCTTCATCATGAATTGGGGGGGGGGGGGCCTTGTCTTAGATTTGAGTAAATGTGGTAAATTTTGCTATTTTACTTATATATGGAATAGTTTGGTAAATAATTATTTAACAATAAAAAAAATGAGATTCCAGACAAGGGTTGAGGTAGGACACTCCTACCTAACATCATCAACATAATATATATAATGTATAAATACATATTAATTTTGTATCTTCAATAACAATACATTTGTGTATATACATTTACAATAATTATATATGTGTGTATTTATATGTCATACTCATATACGTAATGCAGAATTAACTATGAAACATTACAATCTGTCCATTTTTATCCTTCAGCTCCACAATATGTATAACTTTCCAGTTACGTGAAAGTTATCTCATAATTAATAATCGGGATATTTGACCTGTCCCATAGATGAGTTGTCAGTGAAATCACTACTGGAGGATTTTAAGAACAGGTCTCACAGATTTTAATTGATTAAGCCTCAGTGCAAGTGATTGGAATATATGTTTTCTTGAGGTTCCTTCCAACCCTACATTTCTATTATTCAGTGGTCCAGGAAGTTCCAAGGAACTTGATAATAGGAAGGAACCTTGGAGAGCATCTGGTCCAATTTATTAAGCATAAAGCTGAAAGCTACTTGCTCATGACTTTTATTGTTGCCTTTGTCACTGGTCAGTGTTAAAATGTTACCACTTCACAAAATCAAACATCATAACACTCCAGTAAAGCAGATAGTTAAACTGAAGCATATTGAAATATTATGTTCCAAGGTCATAAAAGGGAATTTAGAAGCTAGGACTTCTTGCTTTATTCTTGACATTGTCATTAAAGAGCATGCATTCTGTACCTGACTCCTCTCTCAATTACAAAACTTAAACCTTATCACCTCAGTTTTGTTCAGCTTTTTTGGATGTGGGAAGCCACTTTTCATTATGCCTGGTTTTATCATCAGTAGATGTTAAGCCAGATTAAAAACATGCTAACTTTTTTTCTTTTTGCGAAAAAAATATATTTGTGGAAACCTTTAATTCAAATCTTGCTTTTCACTTTTTCCCTGGAACCTTTCCTGGATGGACAGATAAAGGGATAGTGTATTTCTGTCAATGTTTTTTTGGTGTTGTTTTCTTCTTTTCCATAATAAAGATGAGTTACAATGAGCAGTCATCAGTATCTGCTGTTCCTAAAACTATTCTTAAAGTAATTTGTCTTCTGTGGCTTGTGACTAACAGCTTAAACATGACAACAATCACAAGTGTGTATTTCCATTTTACAGTTTTATAAGGGAACTAAATCTGTTCTGTGTAAACTAAGAAAAATGAAATCCACGTTTATGATCCATGTATAAAACTGAACGGATAAAAAATAAAAAACAGTGACATTGGCTTAGAGCCAAAGTGTGTAACTGGAAACTAGTATACTTCTGATACTCAGTTTTACCCCTAAAAGGTGCACTGAATCCCATGAGACAGTTTTAGAAGTGTCTTCTTATCTCAGCTAACATTTCTACAATGACCTTTTCCCCCTCTAAGAAAACTATTTTAAATCCATGTTTAAAAATCTATTCTTTTAAATACTTGTTTAGTTTCCTAATATAATCATTTTCACATTAGAGTTTGCATAGCTTTAGAATTTGAATGGAGAAAGGGTACTCTAATTATTCCAAGTAACAATACTTAGAATACTGTTAGACTAACATCTGGGATGAACTATTAATAGCCTATTGCTGCCTATTGCTGTACCTCTTCCAAACAGACAAAAAGTATTAAAGGAAATGTTATGTAACCAATACCCGAGGAATTGAGGTCAAGATTAACATTATACGATAGCTAGAACTATTGTATAATTAAATATTGTATGAAACAACAAACTTTAGCATTCACATCATTTTTTTTTTGGTAACTTCAACTTAGCTTTGTAACCGATTAATTTTACAGTATGTGTGTCTATCATGTAGTCCTCAAAACATCCATAACTGAAAAACTTCCATGTTGAGGACTGACTTTTTATGTGGTCTTGAACTTTCTTACAGAGAGTGTGTTACAATTCTTTTAAAATATTGTGTTAGTTAAAGATGTCATACATTTCATATGATGTCATGGGAAAGTAGTTTTTGTCAATATTCCTAACAAAACAAGTGCATCTCATTTTTTAACTTGTTTTGTTAGGAAAACAGGTTTCTTTCCCAGAATAATAAACAATCTGAGATGTCAACAGCATATTCGCCATCCTAGCTCTCTAAATGAGTATAATTAATAGAAGATCCTTGAACCTGAACAAACAGACTGGAATAAGAAGGCCCTAATGAATAGAAAAAAAAAAAAAAAAAAGCCTTGATATACCTACGAATATCCCCAAGGTTTTCCTACTACATTATCCAAAAAGATTTATTAAAATTCTCAACACACGGTAAATTTTATCCTGTGTTCATTTTGTGGTTTTGTGCAGAAAACTGAAGATTAAGACAGCAAAGTCTGACTACTGAAAATCTAGAGGAAGGTTCTGGAGCTCAGAGTATCTGGAATCAAGATGGACATCAAGCTCGATTTATTGCATTTCCATGGAAAAACCAGTAGCGTATAGCACTAATACAAAACTGCATTAAAAGAATAAAATATTCTTAATTAATTTTGCCAAGACAAGCACTCAAAATAAGAAAATGACATTATTAAAGTGGCCTATGCCAACTTAATTAATCCCATTTTGTTTATGCATTATGATACAGTCTTTAAGCACATGGTTTTTTACTATATATCAGTAGAACCCTTGCACCAGGAAGAACTCAGAATGGGGGGAGAGGGGGTTTCTTAAGTATTAAACAGCAATTCTATATATATCTATATCTATAGATAGATAGATAGATAGATATTTCTCTATAGATATAGGTATGTATCTGTAGATGCATATATCTATCTATAGAGAATATAGATATATCTATAGATATCTATAAATACAAATCTATATCTGTATCTATCTAGAGATAGATAGATAGATGGATAGATAACTAGATCTATATCAATGTTGATATCTATAATCCTTATTGTTTAGTGTGTAGCCCCAAGATCTTACTGCCTATGCTACTGTTATTTTCATCATGCACTTTTGCATAGTGCATATCACTACAATAGCTGAATGTTTTACAGATATTAATGCACTGATTTTCACAGCATCTTTTTCAGTGAGAAGGTTGTATGATCCCTCTCTAACAGAAATGAGGTAAGTAAGGCACAGAGAGATTAATGCCATGACTTTTCACTCATTTTGATTGTCAAATTGGAGTTACCTAGGACCTAATTTTTTTTCTGAATTATTAATGATATATAGCATTTTGTGCGTTCAGCTGCAGAACAAATGGATTCCATTGTAGCTGCAAATGCTCAGTGTCATTTTGTGATTCAGGCTTTAGAGTCTCACATAGTCACTTGGGATATCAGTGATGTGTATGAAAATGTTGGTTTAAGTGACTTGCCTTTGGTATCAGGTAAGAACTGCAAGGATTAGAATTTAATTCCAGAGCAACTTTTAACTGATTTAAGCATGAGACTCCCCCTCCCCCTCCCCCCTGTCTCAGTGTAAAGATTTTTAAAGCAAATGTGGCAGAATTCATTTGTGCAGTACCAGATTGCTGATGACCCATACAAATATCAAAGCTGGAACCATTTGTTCCACTACACAGACTTGTGCTAATGAGGTAAATGATAAAAATAGCATGTTGTTATTTTTTTTTTCTGTGTGTGGACTGGCAGTAGAGGGGAATCAGACACTTTACCAGTGGGTTTTACCAGTGTGTGTTAACAGCAGAGGATTAGTGATTTTTAAGGAATTTGGGTTCTATTCCAGCTGTTGGAGCCAACTGTGCTGTTATATTCTTTTGCCCATATTTTCCACTCCCAAGCTTACCTTCTTCTGCCCTATATCCTTTAATTGCTCTCTTCCCCACCCTATGTCCTTGTCTCAGCTCAATTTCTTGCTTTGCTGGTGCCAACCTCAATCTTGGGCTTCTTACAAAAAACAATTCTCCTATTTCAGTTACCTTACC
This sequence comes from Alligator mississippiensis, assembly GCF_030867095.1. Lineage (NCBI taxonomy): Eukaryota > Metazoa > Chordata > Crocodylia > Alligatoridae > Alligator > Alligator mississippiensis. Next base: position 107,825,575 of record NC_081828.1, on the reverse strand, counting down.
AGGCTTTCTCTTTGAGTCTCAGTGGGTGTGTCTACACATGCATTAATGTGATTTTACAAATGTGCATTAAATTGAGTACCTCCACTATAAAGTACTAAATAAATGCACATTAGGCTGTGGTAATGCGCAGTAGCACAAACGCATGCTTTTTAGGTGACGCTTAATGCAGAGTAGCCTGTTCTATGGTGCATTAGCATGATTTTTATGCACCTCTTTAATGGGCAGTAGAATAGGCTACTGTGCATTAAAGTGCATGTGTAGATGCACTCAATATGTGCCATCCCCATCCAACAGCCAGTTACTGTTTTGTTCCCTGAATATTCTCATTTGTTCTTCCCTCCCAACTGTTTTTCTCTAGTGCTCAGTTAGTCTCTTTGATCAGCCAGCCTCAGCTCCCCCTCTTCAGAGCTCCTCATCTGACCTCAGTGTTTTTTACACTGAGCAGTCAGCTGCTGCTCTTTCTTTCCTCTGATTTCCGTCATCAGGTCTCAGTCAAAGTCCGTACAACTTATTTGCCTTGTCTTGCCCTGCCTTGCCTGATCCATTTAGTTCCATTCCAATTTATTCACAGTTTACTCCTTCATCCTAATTTAGTCCTTACTCTCTCACATGTTATGGCTTTTCACCCTTCTGCATTTGAATTTGGAAGTTTCCTTTCCCATGTTGCATGGGTCTTAGACAGGGAGTTATTGAGAACAGGAGAGAGAGAAAGAGAAGCTCCCTATTTTTGACCCTGAAAACTCTTGCCCAACCCTAGCTTGGTGCAGCTGGGCAAGACCATTAGAGGGAAAGCTTAGTATCACCCTGGATTATAGTGTGATCACTGAGAATGGGTGTTAGAGAGACTAGCAGTTTACTGCTAGAGGTCTCTAGTGAGTTTTTTTTTTTCTCTCTGAAGGCATGTAATAAAGCTAGATTTGGATAACCATTTATAGGAATAGCAAATAAAAAGTTTTTCACAGCCAGCCCTTGACAAACTTCAAGTTCCTGTTCCAACTGTCCAGACCTGGAAAAAGGTCTGCCTTAGACCTCGAAAATGTTGCCAGAATTAAACATATATTTTCCCTAGGCAGGATCTGAGAAAGTGTGTAATTATTTCCTCTCAAATATTCCAAAATAATCCATCTTGCGGCTGATGCAGAGCAAAATAAATGTAAAGGGCACTACATCTAACATCATTCCCAACTAGAGAGTTGATCCATTAAAAGCAAGACAAACCAAAAAAATCCTTGCTTCTCACACATTTCCTGGACCATCATAACTACAGCAGCACTCCAACCCTACCGTCTCCACTCTTTAAAGTCTGGCAAAGTTAAAACAACAGAAAGTGATCTTACAAGGAAAGACCACTAATAAAAAGTGTTACTACCAGTCATGTCTGTATTGTGCTTTACCTATTCTATCTGTTTGAACCCAGTAATGATACAATCCAAGGGTTTCTTTCCTTTAACAATACAAAGTTTTGGAGCATGTAATCTGAACACTGCTGTGTCAGAATAAGGACATTCTGTGTCTCAAAGCTTATCTTACACTTCTTCCAATTTATACTTATATTTTGATATGATAAAAGATATTACCAAATAATATTGCTTCTTGCATATGCCTTGAACCATTGTGTCTATACCGACAATGCCCTTGAATACAGCCATTGTAATATAATCAAGTAAAACTATTAGTTTGGTTCTTTGAAATGAAATTGTTTGTTAAACCAATTGGCACATGGTAAAGTTTTATTTTTCTTAGACTTCTGCTAAAGTTGTGGTATCCATGATTCTCTAAACTGTATAGTTAATAGCAAATTGACATAAAGTATACTTGTTTCAGTTTTTTTTCAAAGCTAACACACAAGCTGCTCTTTTAATATAATCTAACTAGAAAGTACAGCACTTGATCCAATCTTATTCTTGAAGTTCTTTGTTTGACTCTTAATAAAGGTGATGTACCTTTTAAAGATATCAGAGAACTGAAGGGGAATGTATCCTCTACCCTACACACAGGAAACTAGTGCATAATGACCTTGAGTAAAATATCTTTCTGGAGCATAATATACTTTTTTTCCTATTATTAGTAGAGATCAGCAGTGAAATAAAAAAGGTTAGAGGTACTGTATCTCCACATTTTTATGGGAGAAATGCAATATTATATAAAATGTGACAGCAGTTATTGGAATACAGAATGAGAGCAGCAATAGAATTAGTAGGGCAAGTTTTGTTTTTTTTTAATTCAGTGGGAGGAGATTATGAATTTTCTGTTTTTGATTATTCCTGAATAAAAGGCTCGTGGATAAAACTTAATCTGTTCTTTCTATGGTGCTCATTACCTCAGTATCTGAATATCTCACAATCTCTAATTAATTTATCTTCACAATGTCCCGACTAGGGAGAGAATTATTCTTGCCTTCATTTTATAACACAGGCAAATATAAGGTACAGAGCATCTGAACCAGCGTCTATGGATGTTATGAGAATATATTATATTGTCTTCAGAATTAGAATATTTTGCGGGGTGGTTGAGGGTGAATGAAGGTAGTTTTTAATGACACTAGAACCCAAAAATCCAGCTGAAGAAAATGCCACCTATGTATAACCAGCCACACTGCAAAGTCATACCTGAGCCATTGCATCGGCCTTAGATATGGAATGGAATGAATTTTATCATCAGAAGTCTGAGAATGTTCTTGTTCCATATCAGGATGAAACAAAAGCATTTCAAAGACTGTGATGAGAACCCTCTTCTGGTGCTTAGTGCACTCACCTGAGATCTGGGAGGTTTGATTTTACAAGTTTCTTGTCTGGATTGGGTACGGGAGAGACTTACCTATAGATCTCCCTCATCCAAAGTTATTTTGGGTTTTTGGTATTTTTCTAGAGTCATAGAGAAGTAAAGCTCTAAGGGACTTCCAGAGATCATCTAGTCCAATCCCCTGCCTGAGGTAGGATCATCACTATTCAAACCATCCTGTACAACCATCCTCTAAACTCTATGCAAGACTACCCACAATCCTGACACAACAAAGATCTAACACCCTAACCTGCTACAAGTAAAGCAGGAGATCTATGGTAACCTATGTCCTGCTTCTATAAAAATGTGTTAAATATACAGTCAGGAAATCCTGGATAAAGGGCTACATCCCCCACTACAGAGGAAAGCAAAAAACCCCACAGACCATACCAATCTGATTAGGGGGTAAAATTCCTTTCTGACCCCAAATATGGCAATTGGTCTCACTCCTAGTGAAGGAGGAAGACCCTCTAGTTAGGAACCCCTAGCTTTGCTCATAGTAGAATCATCACACCCAAGTTGAAGTTCCCAGCCTCAACTGTGGTTAACACCCAGTGCCTCTGGGGAGGCTTAAAAAGACCCTGACACATGTAGCAGAAAAAAGGGTGTGGGGAGAACCAATAAATCCCAGAAGCATGGAAAATAACTATGGTAGAAAATAGGCACAGCTATGCCTAAATCATCCCCAACCAGTGGCTATCCAACCTCTTCTTGAATACCTCCAGTGATGGAGAGTCCACAACTTCCCTAGGCAGTATATTTCACTGCCTCATTATTCTGACACTGAAGAAGTTTTACCAGATATGTAATTTAAATTTACTTTGTTGCAACTCCAAGCCATTAATCCATGTACTCCTCTCTGCAGCAAGAGAGAAAAGATGTTTTCCCTCTTCTTTATGGCAGCCGTTCAAGTATTTGAAGATTGCTATCATGTCCCATCTTAAGCACCTTTTAGCAAGCTAAACATTCCTAGTTCCTTCAGCCTCTCTTTGTATGACTTGCCTTCCAAGCCCTTGATAATTTTTGTTGCCCACCTCTGGATTGACTCGAACTTTTCCATGTCCGTTTAAAAATGTGGAGCCCATAGATGCACACAGTCCTTCATATGAAGCCTAACCAGTGCCAGGTTGAGAGGCACTATCACTTCACATGTCTTGTACCTAATGCTTCTATTGAAGCAGTGGAAACCTACATTCACCTTTTTTGCAGCTGCATCACACAGCAGACTCATATTGAATCTGTGGTCTACCAAGACTTCCAAGTCCTTTTCCATATAGGTGCCATCCAACCAGGTCTCCCCACTTTTGTATTTGTGTGTTTTTTAATATTCCTTCCAAGTTTCATAGATTTCATAGACATTACAGCTGGAAGGGACTTTGCGAAATCATTGGGTTCAGCTCGCTGCCCAAAGGGGAGAAAGTCAACTGGGGTCAAATGACCCCAGCAAGGTAATCATCCAAACAGTTCTTCAATATGGCCAAAGTAGGTGCTTGCACCACTTCTGAGGGAATCTATTCCAGGCTCTGAGACTCGGACAGTAAATAAGTTTTTCCTTATGCCCAGTCCATAATAGTCTTTCAGTAGTTTGTGACCATTAGACCTTGTCTTCCCTTGGGGTGCCCTGGTGAACAGACATTCTCCCAGTTCCTGATGCACACTCCTTATATACATATAAGCTACCACCAAATCTTTCCTGAGCCTTCTCTTCTCCAGGCTGAAGAGTCCAATGCCTCTCAGCTTCTCCTCATAAGGCCTGGTTTCCTGACCTCTAATCATGTGCATTGCTCTCCTCTGGACAAGTTGTAGCACCTTGCATTTGTCTGCATTGAACTTCAAGGTGAGGTAGAAGGAACCAGGAGGAGATTGTCCTGTGGTTTTCAACAGAAATTCCACCCTGTATCTGAAAGACCTTTCCTTGAAGAAAAATAAATAAATAAATAAAATGATATACTGAAACAGATTTTGGCCTGACACTGGTTACATTATGAGCTGATAAGTTTCTCAGTTTACATTGACTTAAGCAGGGAATCCTTTACTCAGTCTAGTTCTTTAAGCTGTTCATTCCATCTTGCTTTCTTTCACTTTTTTCCTGACATAAAGACAATTTTTCTCCTGTACCAAAGTGATAAAACAAATTAATAATACATCTATGAGAATCTCAGATGAAAAGTACAAGAGATGCACAAAAGGTTTGATATGGAATTATTTCTCGGATTGTGGCTTTATGTATTAGATATTATGCTATCCATTTTACAAATAGGAAAATTGAAAAACAGCAAGTGAAATCAACAATCACTTGTCAAATCAGCGACAGAAGCAAGAATAAGAAACCGGAATCACCTGCATTTAAACCACTGTATAGGCTTGCCCAGTGAACAATTTTGGGATATGTTTTCAGAAGAAGTGTTTAATGAATACACCAAAGCAACTCTAACAACACTACCCACTTCTATTTAATTACTAGTTGTGGGTAAATCAAAAATGATTTGCATGCACATTATAGGGTTTTGCAAATGTAGTACGTGCAAATGCATTTCTATAGGGCACAAAGTGTAATTCTGTGAATCTTGATAGCAAGTTTAAAGAAGAAAGATGCATTTAGATTTGAATATTTAGGCAAGGGTTTTAGTTAATAGAGGGTTAATATTTAACTGCTTGCAAAATGTGCCTCTTTTGGGGTTCTTGTAATGATTAAATTACTGTACTACAGGGGAGAGCAAAGTCTGGCCTGCAGATAAGGCCTGTGATGGTGTCCATGGAGTCCATTTCCCAGCAGCCCCTGCCTGTGTCTTTGCAGCAAGCTTCCATGGAGACCCCAGCAGCAGCAGGGCTGTGACAGCGTGGTGCCAGGGAGACTGGCCCCAGCAGCACTAACAGGGTGCACACCTTGGTGGGGAGATGCTCCAGAGCCAGGATCTTTTGGTGGTAATTGTGTGGTCCAGAACTGGGCAGAGCCCCAATCCACTTCCTGCATGCCTCTGTCTTATCTAATGATATTTACCTAATGACTATTTGAGAACATCCAAATTATAGCATTTGTTGAGTGAAAAGGATATGGGCAAAAGTATGTAAGACTAACTAAGGAATCCTATTATAAATCTACTTCAGATATATATTTTAATAAACATATTTCATTTACAATAATATCTGTTTGAATATGGCAGCCAGTAAAGCTTAAAAAGTAAAGAGGTGATTTATTCATGGTGTCTCTTTATGTATTAAAATTCTGGTAGTGGAATCCATTGCTAATTGATGTTTTGATCGAGCTAAGTTTGCCAGACCAGGAAAGAGGGAATTTACTATGATCAATATGCATTACAATAAAAACACAGACTAGTATTTAAAATATGTAATAGATTTTCAACACCTCTAGGATAACTGTTTTTTGGGGGGTGGGAGGGGGATAGCACAGAGGGACAAGGAGGAGGAAAAAAGGCTATTAAAAAGAAAGCACAAGTCTAAAAAAAACATTCATTTTAATCACATATGCCCAGACTATGACTTAATAAAGTCAAATTCAGTAATAGAACCTGCCAACATTTTTCCAAGCCAAGGAACATGACAAAAGTATCATAAATCATTCCAGCAATTTGATATGTTCTAAAATACTAATCTACTGTATATTGTTAAAAATAAGAGTTGGATCAGGACAGTTTATGTGGGATTATACTGATTGACAAGGAACTATTTATAATCTTAATAGCATATGACATAACTTAAAAAATGAATGATCAGAATGGTAGGTACATGATCAACTGCATGAGCTATGTTTTGTATCATAAACTGTAGTATGTTTTCTACCACTGTAATACCAATAGTCCAATATTCAGCAGAGAAACAAACTTGACTGAATAATATCAATAAAGTAGTCATTTGGTATTAGTGAAAATAATTAAATAATTAAACAAATGAATCAATCAATCATAGCATCTTTTAGGTCGGGTCCTTGGGGCTGGCCATTTGAAGTCCATAGAATCTCAGGGTAGAGCAGAAGAAATGTAGTTTATACTCATGTCTGAGGGTTTTAAATCTTGGATCACTGGGTCCATGGAGGAATATGAGCAACTTCAGCCACAATGCCACTCTTATCTGAAGTCCTCTCATGGGCCATTAAGGCACAGGAGGACTTTCAGGATATTCCTACAATATGCCTTCTTTCTTGTCTGTCTGGCCAGCATGGGAAGAGAATGCTCACCTGAACACTTTTTGCATTACCTCTTTAGATATAAATGTTTTACATGTCATATAGAATGTACTGGGATTTAATTTTGCAGTATGAATTAAAGAATAAAAGTTGTTGTTTTCTATGAGGTACTGTAGGATTTTGCCAGAAGTAAACATTTTGAGAAATTAGGGTGCAGTTTTAAATATATACCTACAAATTGTTTCAGATATTTCAATTTTTACTGAATACTCCACTCTGGAGTACTTTTTTTCCATCCTACTGTCTCCAACTCCTTTTTATTTTGAAAAGAAATGAGGAAGAAATCTTTAAAAAGAGATGCTTTGATACTGTGGTGACATGAAGTAAAAAATGTGCCTCTCATAGGTAAGTGTCCACTTTTTTCTCAGTTTGGATTGTGTCACTGATGGCCTACAGTGATCAATTTACACAATAAAGTTATTCCTTGATTATGTGATTATGAATATTCCTCTTACAATCAAACTTTAACTTTTTGATCCCAGGATTTGCTCAAATAGATCATTTTTTCCTTCCTAATGACCCACTTTTGTTCCCATTGAAATCAATGGCAACATTCATACTGATATGAATGCCTCTTCTCATCTCAGCAAGGGAATGAGAGGCAGAACGTGGCATGATCAGGCCAATGTAGGACAGCAAGTTCTGAAGGAGGGAGGAGAAAGGAGAGGTTGAGTTAATCCTCACCTTGCACAAGTGGGAATGTCTATTATAGGCCTAGGTCTAGATCAATGATTCTCAACTAGAATACCACAGTGCCCTGAGATGTGTTGAGATCCTCTCAAGGGTATACTGGGGTGCCATGCAATGTTAGTACTGTTAGGTTTCTAAGCATGTTTCACAAGACAAAAACTAGAGATTTCAAATACAAATCTACTGCTCTGTTATTTTTCTGTAGGCAAAAATTAAAAACTAATAGATGGAATTTTCCACGGGGTGCCTCAAGTCTAAGAAGGTTGAGAACAACCGAACTAGATGGATAGGCAGGCTGCCAAACCGATTGTTAGAGTGAGCAAGGATTTGTAGCCTTGGGGTAAGATGAGAGAATATGGAAATTTAACCTTGCTCCCCGCAGAGCTAAAAGCTCTCCCTTATATGGGAGGGCCACAGATCCAAGGCTACAACTGCAATTTTGATCACTGTAAAAAAGAACAAGGAAAGAGGTGCATGTATGGAAGGGGACCTGAGAAAAGAAATGGCTTTGTGCCTTCCCATGGCTGTCTGGGCTGGGGGTGGTTGAGGGGGGAAATGAAGAAAGCCATTTATCTCACATAGCTCCCTCCATTTCAGTGTAAAACTTTCTCAGGTGGCTGCTGTCTGCCCCTGTACCATAGATATATTGACCTGTATTTCCAGGATGCTGCAAGCCTTATGATCATAGGTTTTGGGGATCAGAAAATAATTTTGTTTTTTGTTGGACCAAATTGTCAAGGATGTTAAACAGTTATTGGTAACTTTTGATTCCCTTAACTGGGATAGGGTAGAAGTATCCAGAAGTGAGCTATTACTGATTGCATAGGAACTGTCATCATGCTGCTCAGTCAGTCCTAGAATTACTGTTATCAAACTCAGCAGTTTATATGGTGTCTTGGGACAGGCTTGGAAAAATGAGTGTCTGGTCATAAAATATAACTTCATAAAGTAACCTCACATTTCAGTTGAGATATATACCCAAGACTTTTAAGTGCTATACTAAAGATCACTGCAGATCCCATGGTAGTTATCATGAGCATAAGGATGTCAGATATTTTGACCTAGTCAAGCCAGGGCGAGGCATAGTTTACCAAGACCAGGGAGTTTATTGGAGTGATATCAGTTTACATCACCAGGGTGCATCCAAACAAGCATGCAGCTGTGGTTTATGGTGCATCAAAGCTGTTCGAGGTGCCTCAGACCACACACGATGTATGTACAGCCATTCACTGTGCTGCAAATTTGGTACCGGGAGGTCAGGTGTAAAAAAAAAATCACTGCAAAAGAATTCAACATAGTGTACACTCCAGGAGTGTGCCCCAGTAGACACAGAGGCTAGGTCCTCCAGGGAGAGGCTCTGGTTGCTAGCCAGAATGTCTCCCCTCCTCTAGTTGTCCCCCAGGTTCCCCAGCACTCTTTGACCCAGGGGAGCAGGAGGGGAGATGGCCATTCCCCCAAGGTGGGGCATTTTGCCCTGCACCAAGCCCTACATGCAGGTATGTGCTCAGTGGCAGAAACTTGTACTGCTGCTATTCTTGCTGCAGCAAATGCACACCCCTGCATGTGCATGCTCATCTGCGCCCCTCCCCCCACCCAAATCTATGGCTATGTGTTTTCCATTTAATTTCCTAAATTGTAGTAGTTCTGTGTTCAGATAAAGAGCTGCCAAATTCTATCCCAGAGATGGTTTAGCTTTAGCTGTTAGTAATATAATTCTGTTTTAGTTACCTCCCAGGAGTTTTTAGAGGTTTAATGTGTGATAGCTTAGAAGGTTAAGGAGCTTCATATGAGAAAGGATCATATTTGTTTAGAATAAATTTATATCAGAATGAATAAAATAGTTATGAAAGAAAGTAACATGTCCTTGTAAAATTCAGAATGGATAGAAGAAATGCAATCAAAACCATTTGTTCTGCATTTTATTGTAATTGGTTAATATGCTTTATTAACGTATTCCTAACTTTACTTTATCTCACCTACCTCTGAGTTTGACTTTGCAGATAAATTGTAAAGTAGTGATGTGTTTTTGACTGATAGTTTTCAAATTTCCTTTTAACATTTCCCTAGTTATAAATATCAATATTTTTATTTCCAAAAGTATGCATTGTTATAAAGAATACTATATTCTTCAGAGTAATGATATGTTCTTGTTTTCAAAATTGCTTTTCCCCTGACAAAATCATTGTATCTGTTACTACTGTAGAATTTGTAATGTAATGTAATGCTGCTTTTTGTGTAGCAACAAATTGTTCTCATATGTCAGGGATATGCTGATGCTTTTTTCCTTTTGTTTTTAAAGTGTTCTGTTTTCTTTTTCTGAATTTATCATCTCTTCAAAAGTCAAGGCATATTTGCATTAGGGTCTAGATTTAGGAGAATACTTAATCATGGTCCTTGCTGAATACTTAATCAAGTATCTTGCTGAATCAGAGCCTTTGAATCTACAAAGCCATCACAGAAAAAAATAAAAAGAGGAGAAAGCTATTCTGAGTCTTCTGGTCTTCTTGGTGCAAAGTTGTAACTTCTTTCTAACTGTAGTCTAACTAGATGGTATAGTTAAGGAGGCATTTCCAAAGTTAATAATGACGGTTAGACATTAAACTCCCATTGTATGTCATCTGGAATTGGATCCCTAATTGCCATTTTGTGCCTTTGAAAAATCTTTCTCTTGTTTTATAGCAATTATTAATATTTCTTTATTATAGCCTGATCATGCCAGGTGTGAAACCTCTTCTAAATGAGGCTAAATGCCCTTTATTTTTAGTAGGAATATAAGGTTCATCTGAACTATGATGTTATGTTAAAACATAAATTGTGGTTCTTAAGGATTGTTTATGAAAGCAGGTGTCACCTAGAAATGGAAGTTAAGATTTCAAGGAAGGGATTTATAACAAAGAAGCAGCTTGTCAGAACAAAAATGGATAGAGATTTCTGGCTAATGTGCGTTTGGGATTTTCTAATTTTTTTTTTTTTAAATTTTTGGCAATTTAATCAGATTAAGTTCTCCTACAAACACGGAACCTCAAGGAGTTGATACCATTTAAAATGTTGTTCAGACATTGTTTGTTTACTTGTCTGTGAACTTATTTGGAGTGGAGATCTATGAAGGATGGCAGATGAACAGAGTACTTTTCCCTTCATGGATTTTATAGGTTTTAGCATAAGTAACTGCTCTGATCTAATTGTGCCTTTCCCTAAAGGGCAAGTTATGCAGTGTGCTATGCATAACTAAAGTTATTTAAGACAATTTACCATCCACACATATGGACCTTATTCCTGGATCATTCTTACTACCTAAATTGCTCTGTCTCTACCCAGAATTTTATAAGCAGCACTATAATGTATGTTGTCTTAGTCTGTTTTTAGCATGATTTGGATGTTGGGTTTGTTTGTTTTTTGTTTGTTTGTTTTTGTTTTGTTTTCATGACATCCTGAGTGGAACTAATGGTCTAATCTGTCACTCCGAGCCCTGGTCACGGCAGGTCTGTTGCATACCCAGAGCAACGATTCGCAACATCACAGAGACCATCTCTAAAATCATGAAGCCCTCTGACCACTAGCCACTGGTTGTGGTCCATGTGGGTACAAATGATGCATCCAAGGGCAAGCCAGATAACATCATGGAGGACAACAAGGCCCTGGGACACCAACTGAAGAAGACAGGAGCCCAGGTGGTATTTTCCTCCATTCTCCTGGTAAGTGGATGGGGTAGGCGTTATGAGGCCTGCATTGATGTGGTTAACCAGCGGCTTCAAAGCTGGTGCCATGAGGCAGGCTTTGGGTTTTTTGATAACAAACCATGTTTTTGTAAGTAGGGCATACTGGGATGGAATGGGCTTCACCTCTTTCCTAAGGGCAGAGTTATCTTTTCCTCTAGGTTGGCTGATCTTGAACAGCGGGCTTTAAACTAGCTTCACCGGGGGAAGGGGCCACTTTGAGTGGAGAGGATGCTTCACTAGCATGCAGGATGACAAGAGGAAGGGGGAAGCCCAGGTAAGCAACAATGTCCAGGAATCAGGGGGCCACAACTATCCTGGGAGTGGGAAGGAGGCACATGCACCCTCAGGAGGCCTCAGGTGCCTCTACACTAATGCTCATAGTATGGGGAGTAAGCAGGAGGAACTGTGCCTCCTGATTGTGAGTAAGAACTCAGACTTAGTGGGGCTCACAGAAACCTGGTGGGACCTTACCTATGACTGGGTGGCGGGCATTTGGGGATACACCCTATATAGAAGTGACAGGACAGAGAGCAAAGGTGGGGGTGTTGTGCTCTATGTCAAAGAGCAGCTCACATCATCAAGGATTAGCTTCGGGTTAGAGAAGGGTCAGGCAGAGGCACTATGGGTCAAACTACAAGGGGGGCATGGTGAAATGCATCTTACGGTGGGTGTCTACTACAGACCACCCAACCAGGGGGAAAAGCTAGACCAGGACTTCTCCAGTCAGCTTCTGGAAGCAGTTAGGTCAAGGGATGTCATTGTCATGGGTGACCTAAACTACCCAGACATTTGCTGGGAGGAGCAGACAGCCAGGTCTGACCGCTCGCATAGGTTCCTGGCTGTATTACAGGACCTTCAACTTATCCAGGAAGTGCACAGCCCCACTAGGGGTAACGCCTTGCTGGACCTGGTCCTGGCCATGGGGGATGACCTGGTGAGGGGACTGCAGGTCCTTGACCACGTGGGCAATAGCGATCATCACCTGCTGGATTTCATTATCCAAAGCAGGGCGTCAAGGGCTCGCACCAAGGCTAAAGCCCGTGAATTCAGAAGGGCCAACTTCAATGAGCTTAGGAGACTAGTGGGGGAGGCACTGAGGGCCCAGAAGGTTGAGGGGATGGGAGTCTACAAGGGATGGTCATACCTTAAGGGGGCGATCCTCCAGGCCCAAAGGTTAACAGTCCCTGAAAGAAGCAAGAGGGGTAAGAATGCTCAGAAACCCCCTTGGCTCAACAAGGGCATTCAGGAATGCCTGAGGACTAAAAGGGGGGTGTACAACCAGTGGAAGGGAGGAGCTATCATCAAGAAGGAGTACTCCTCCTTGGCCCGTGAGTGTAGGATGGCTAATAGGAAGGCCAAGGCAGAGATGGAACTCAGGCTAGTGTCCAGCTTTAGAGGACAACAAAAAGTCCTTTTTCAAGTACATTGAGAGCAAGAAGAGGGCATGAGGCAATGTAGGGCCCCTGCAAGACGCAAACAGTAATCTTGTGGCTATGCCAAACAAGAAAGCTGATATTTTTAACAGTTTATTTGCCCCTGTTTTCTTGAACAGGGACCGGGATATCCTACCTACCAGAGGTAGGGACAGTCTTGGGGATAGCTCTGTCAGGCCTTCAGTCAGTGCAGATGTAGTTAGGGATCTTCTGGAAGGGCTAGACATTTTTAAATCCGCAGGTCCAGATGCCCTCCACCCAAGGGTGTTGATGGAGCTGGCAGGGGTCATCGCGGAGCCCTTGGCCCGGCTGTATGAGCATTCATGGTTATCTGGCCAGGTGCTGGGGGATTGGAAACTGGCTAATGTGGTCCTAATTTTCAAGAAAGGGAGGAAGGAGGACCCAAGTAACTATAGGCCTGTAAGCCTCACCTCAGTGCTCGGGAAGATCTTGGAGAGAATCATCAAGGAGCACATCTGTGGGGGCCAGCAGGAGAGTTCATGCTCAGGGGCAATCAGCATGGGTTCACCAAAGGCAGGTCCTGCCTGAACAACCTGATTGCCTTTTACGACCAGGTGACTAAATCCTTGGATGATGGTGTCGCCATGGACGTAGTCTTTCTAGACTTTAAGAAGGCCTTTGACACTGTCTCTCACCCCATCCTCATCAATAAATTAAGCAACTGCGGCATTGATGCCTGCACAGTTGGATGGGTAAAAAATTGGCTGATGGGGCTCACCCAGAGAGTAGTGGTGGACTGGTTGTACTCAACTTGGTGAGATGTGAGCAGTGGGGTACTCCAGGGCTCGGTCTTTGGGCCCACACTGTTTAGCATTTTCATCAGCGACTTGGACAAGGGGGTGGAAAGCAAGCTGACCAAGTTTGCTGATGACACTAAGATGTGGGGCAAGGTGGACACACTTGAAGGGAGAGAGAGGCTGCAACTAGATTTAGACAGACTACAAAAGTGGGCAGATGAGAATAGTGTTGGCTACAAATGTCCAACTCGGGATCCTTAAAATTCTAGTTTATTAGGCGGATTGAAACACTGTAATCATAACTTGGGGCTGGTCCCCCCCCCCCACACACACACACCCACACACATACACACACACAGTAGCAGGGTACAGAGTCAGGTATACCTATCCTACAAGTGCTGGAGTCTGTCGTTGAGGCTTCTTTCAGTGTGGTGTTATCTTCCAGAAGGGGGTAGCCGGCTGGTCCTTCTGGCTGGATAGGTCTGGTCGAGTTGGAGATCGAGATCAAGAGGGCGCCACTGAGGGTCACTTTTCACTGCCTTTTATCTGTCCCTGGCAGACTTTGGTGACTCCCCAGTTTTCAGGTTTGCCCAATCCAAGGGTCATTGACCCTCGTGGGACTTCCCCCCCCCCCCCTCGGTGGCTACTGGACGGCATCTGTCAGCCCCAGGGGTCGTCCGCATGTACGTGCAGGTTTGGGAGTCTGTTGATGAATTTTGAATAGGGCTCTGGGAGTGGTCTATCTGGAGATATTCAGCCCAAAAGTTGGTCCCTGGCGTTGATTAACTCAGGCCTGGGCTTCTAGCCCTTGATCAGTGACGTTTAGAGATTTCCCGGTTGTTACATTGTCTTCTATTGAGTTCTTCCGTTGGCTGATCTGCAGTTTCCTTAGGTGTTAATTGCTGCCTGCTTCCATGTTACACATTCAATCACGTTACACATTCAATCACTGATTCACTCGCTCTTTCAGAGGCCAGCCTGATACAGGGAAGAGCAGTTTGATTCCTGCCCTTTTTAACATTGTTACAATGTATAATTTACTTATGAAACTAAACACATTCAGTTGAAAGTTGAAACGTGAGGAGTATAAAATATAGGCTACAAATGCCATGGCACACAAATAGATAAAAATACCAAACTACAAGGGGAGATACAAAATGCACACATACAAATTTTAAAACACAATTCCTTATCTTAAAGTGAAAGAGAGAGGAAGGAAGAAAAGGTAGAAAAAGAGAAACATATCCAAAGAGGGGAGAGCAAATGCAGGCAAGAGGAAAAGGGGGCTTTCTGCTACAATAGGATGGGGTTCAATGTAGACAAATGCAGGGTGCTACACCTTGGGAGAAGGAATCCACAGCATACATACAGGTTGGGGAGTTCCTTTCCTGAAAGCACAGAGGCAGAAAGGGATCTTGGAGTCATTATTGACTCCAAGATGAACATGAGCCGCCAACACCAGACCGCAGCCAGCAAGGCCAGCCATATCTTGTCATGCATCCAAAGGTGCATCTCAAGCCAGTCCAGAGAAGTGATACTTCCCCACTATGTGACTTTGGTCATGCCACAGTTGGAGTACTGCGTCCAGTACCGGGTGCTGCACTTCAAAAGGGATGTGGGCAGCTTGGAGAGGGTTCAGAGGAGGGCCACCTGCTTAGTGAGAGGGCAGCAGGACAGGCCCTATAAGGAGAGACTGAGGAACCTAAACCTGTTCAGACTCAGCAAGAGGAGGCTGAGGTGGGACTTGGTGGCTGCCTACAAACTCATCAGAGGAGATCAACAGCAAATAGGTAGAGCCCTTAGCCCTTTTCTTCCCAGCACCACCTGGGTTGACAAGGAACAATGGTAAATAAGCTGATGGAGAATAGGTTTAGGTTAGAGATCAGAACGCAATATTTTAGAGTTAGGGTGGCTAAAATCTGAAACCAACTTCCCAGGGAAGTGGTCCTCGCCCGTGGGCAAATTCAAGAGAAGGTTGGATGATCACCGGTTTGGGGTCTTGTGAACCCAGCATTCATTCCTGCCTGTGGCAGGGTGTCAGGCTAGATGATCTGTTCCAGTCCCTCCTGACCCTTTCTACTATGAAACTATGACATATGATTTGTAGGGGGAAGACGGGCATCTGACAACTAAGCAGAACATAAAAATCCATGTATGACAGACTTAGTCAAAAATTTCCATCAACATATTTTAATGGTAAAATGGGTTTTTGACTAAAGTGTTTTTAATGAAAAGCATCTATTTATTTTTTTTTATAGAATATTTACTTTTTGACAAATTTCCACTGTTTTCGGTTTTTTTGTTTTTTTTTTTCTTGGTGATCCTGGCAATGACACTGAAGTCTTATGGGATTAAAAAGAATGGTTAAATTTATTTTCCCTGTGAATGGCATATTTTCAATCAGAAACTTCCTGTATTTTACTGGTAAACTGTAGGAGCAGAGAAGTATGACTTAGTTTGCTATCAGTTCAATGACTTTAATAATAGTGTAGAGACTTTAATGTGACTGCAGTGAACTGTATAGACTTTAATAGCAGCTTTCAGAAGTAGCGATGGGTTGGGGTTTATGCTTGAGCTGTCAGTGAGGAATATGAGAGTTCTTGTAAACAAGTTTGGTAGATGTCCATATAATCATTTAACTTGTATAATCCATTATGAAGGACTGCTTGCTCTTGCTGGGCTCCACCAGAAGACCCAAGACAGTATTAAAGCAGGCACTTTGTATGTATGTATATATTTACATTTCCATTATCCCTGAAAAACAATCAGAGCTGACATAAATATGTAAAGCATTGGAGTTAAGGAGATAATGTGAGATAAGTTGCAAATTTTATTTTTTTTAAATTAATGCTATCCTCTGATTTCTCCGTGTCCATGTGTTTGGAGGTGCTTAACACTTCATAGAATCAGATTTGTTGACTTAAATAATAATGTAACTCCCCTTCCTGACCACATTTTCATCAACTGTTGCTTGATATGGACCTGCTTCCCAGTGGTTCTTATTTCATTTCAAATATCTTCAGATAAGTTTCATAATCAATGTCTTAGACAGGTCTTAATTGGCCAAGTCAATGATTTGGAAAGAAGATTAAACAAAATGAGACAAAATACAAAACCTTTAAGGTACCACATAAAGGCTGTGTATAAATCTGAAGAAAGTTTGTTGATTCCAAAATATAAGGGCATAATATGATTAATTAAAAGAAGCAAAAATAACATAAATTTAAGAGATCTTGTCCATTTAAGGCCAACTATGTCACAAATTGCTCTGTATTTAATGTGGATAAAAACCATACTGCCCAGAAGAACCATACAGAGCACAAAGGAAAACATAAGAGACCCGAAGTGGCCCAGCATACAATTTGCTTCCTTCAGGACTTGGAGGAATGATAGCATGACCTCACTTCTGCCTGAGGCTCCCTTTTTTATTTGGAGAGATGTGTACCCTGGAGCTGAAGAGGGAGCACGGTTCTTTCCTTCTCTAGGTACAGAGGCTGAAATTGCCATTGGCTATTGTGTAGAGTGTCCAAGGATGTGAGAGCTCATTGCATGTTCATTCCCCATCAATAATCACACAAGGGATATTCATAATATGACCCTAACAAATTGTCTCTTGCCTCACAGAATTTTGTTACAGTGAGAAGCAGATATAATTACTATAAGAGGACTTACAGCTTGCCAAAGGCACAATACAATCCAAGGGAAAATAAGCATTTCATATTTCCTGGAGATAAAATCAAATCATATTATCAAACCCTACTGTTTGTCCTTATTTATATCCTGGCCAATTAACCTAAAAGAATAAATTGACAAAAATATTTGAAAGTACATAAATATATTAACAGTGGTTACTAAAATTATTTCATAATATTGGGAAAACATATCTCAATAACATAGTAAGCATTTGATACAATCTACTTTGGCAGTAGAGTAGCTAAGTGTTACCAAATCAGGTAATATCATCAAATGGCCTTAGATAAACTGCGTTTTCCATTTGAAATGGCATCCAACTGACACTGTGTGGAAAAACATACAGTCAAGTCATGCTTAACTGCTGAAGCATGAATGATAATTATTATACCTTAAAATAACTATAGGGATATTACAAAGCCTACACAATGAATGAGGTTGCTTTTTACCTTGTCAAGGTCTAAATTCCTGGGGAGCTTAGTTAAAATCAATGGAGAATTTAATAATGCAAGGTATTAGAACATCAATGATGAAAAATAGAAATGAGAAAATCAAGGAAAAAAGGAAAGCAGGGAATGTTTTTTTTTGTTATGGATCCCTCTTTTCAATCCTTTTCTCCATGCCCTTTCATTAACAACACCCCCCCCTCCCCCGGCAAAAAAAAAAAGCCAGTCATTTGACCTATCCTGAATATCAGTAAGTAGCAGTCATGAATGACTGGTGCCTCCCAAGACTGGTGGGGGTGTACAGTTTGTGGGCAGCAGTGTCAGTGGCATCGGCAGCAGTGGTGATTGGCAACTGCCTGCAGAAGCCGCCAGCGGTCGCCAATCTCAGGGGGAGCATGTGCCCCCCCTACAAGTCACCTATAACAGCAGTAGCGCACCCTTATCATACATCTGTCTTTTCTCACTGCATCAGGATTAATGCCACAGACTTAAGTGAAAATACTTATTGGTTATGCTGGGGTGATGGCAGAATAAAGCCAACATTATATATAGTATGAGAACTGAAGGTTGATCGCTCCCACTGGCGAGTATTATTTCTGTGCAACATGGCTGCTAAAAATCATTCAGTCGCTCCTATTGCTAATTAGACAGAGTGAAGAGAGTGGAGGCAATAAATATTACAGGAAATCAGAGTGACCCTAGGGAAGGTATGGAAAGATGAGATGGCTGAGGGTGTTAATGGAAAATGTATTGATTTCTCAGTTCACGATATGTTTGAGCTACTTGTTCCCCACTTCCCTAAAAGAAAAGGCTTGATTCTCCTCTCACTTATACAGTACTGTGTAAACTGGGAGTAACTTCATGGAATTCAGTGAAGGTGCCAAGATGTGAACACTATCATCCCAGGTTGTCTACAACCACAATGACAGAAAATAAATGCTCAGTTCCCAATAATAATCTTAATTCACTCAGATCTTATGGATATGTAAATATAAAATATTATATTTATTAAATAAAATTTAGGTCTCTTTCTCTTCCTAACAAATGCAGTCATGATGGACTGGGCTAAGACGCCAAATGCATCCCACCTTTTCTAGTAATTGTCTCCTTAAATTTGTGTTCACGTCCCTTTTATGTGTTTGGTATACAGGACTGTGCTTCTTTTCCAGTATCCTCCAGGGCTGCCTGCTCACTCTGATCCAGGCTGGTGGCTGTGGTTGATTAGAGTGATATAGAGACTTCATGTTAGAGATGTGAAGCAGTTGTCACTGTGACAAAGATTCAGTCCCTCCCAAGTGTTTAGGACTGTCTTATCACTTGAGTGAGAATAGCAACTTGAATAGGAGGAGGTGACTGATCCCAAAAGTAAAAGAACTTCATGGTGTCCCCCTTACCAAGTTTTCTATTGTCAGAAGTGCCAGTATAACTTTGTGTAGCAAGCCTTATTAAGGAGAAAGCTAGGCCCAAATGGATAGGAGCAGCCCAGAGGCATATTGTCTGTAAGTTTTCAGTGTTTTTTAACCAGACAGGTCATCTCTAGTTAAATAATCATGCTATCACTTTCAATAGAACAGTGATTCTCAGTGATAAGGAGATAAACAAGATAAACCCTGCCTTGCTGCTCCCTCGCCTTCACTGCCCAGTCCTTCTCCAAAGACAGAAAAATGTGCTTGCTCATCCTAAACCATCTCCTTCCCCACCCCACTCCCCACCCGCATTTCCTGGCTCCTGTATGAGGAGGTAAGAATTGTAATAAATAAATTACCCTGTGAATTGAGCAGCCCCTTACTTTTAAAAAGTTTGGGAGGGTTATCTTGAGTATAAAAAAGTGAGAACCACTGCAGTGGATAGTGATTACTCTTAATATGAACGTGCTTTAGGATGAATAATTTATTGGACAGTTCTCCAATTACATTTGTTTTACTTGCCACAATTGTACTGTAATTAAGTACCTGGAGGTGAGTTAGAAAAGCAATAGTGTAGAATAATAAGAGGCAAATTGAAAGTCATGTGCTAAAGACACTTTTCCATCTGACAAAGTGACCCAAGAAGGTGTAAGATGACAGCATGCTGTGCCATTGTAATACCAGATTGTATCCTCAGAACAAACTCTTGCTAGCTGACATTACCCTAAAGGAGTAACATTGGTTGTAATTGCTTCTGGAGTTCCCTGTTCCAAATTAACTGTTTTCCTGGACATCATATTTACCTCAGCTTTAGATGAAGCATCAGGGAGATCTTATGGCTTTAAACACTTTCCACTTTCTTGAACCTTATTACAGGGAACCCATGAAAGTAACTTTATTCTGACCCCATCAAAATTTTTCTTGGAATAATAGGAAGTGTACATCCTCTCTGTTATATACGTTATTTTGGCCAGGGCATGGTGAGGCATGGTGTATGTTGGAATAGAGTCATGATGCTCCTCTTTCCCCCTGTCCTCCCTCTCCCCAAACAGTATTGGCCACTAGCATCAGCAGCACTGGCCTTGAACATGTGAAATGTAATTATAGCTGAATTCTCTGAAAGCCTGCAAAGTAGAAGAGGTTCTCTGTGCCAATTTGTTCCCTTGGAAATGTTCATAGGAAAAGACGGTATCTGACTCAAAGAAAGTATTTCTAATGTCATGCCTAGTTCTGCTCACACAACAGAAAACAATTATTTGTAAATACTTTAGATAAAGGGGGGGGGGGGAATGGCTGTGTAAATGAATAATTCAGTCTACTTTACCCTCTAAATGACTTCTGCCTTTTGTTCAACTGTCTTTCATAGCTCAGAGGAGTTCAGAACCCTGTAGTAGTTTCTTGTTTATCCTGTTCCCTTTTGTATTGCATTTGAACCTCTCATCTAATCGGTGTTCCACACTACTACTTTATGACAGTGACCTGGGACTTCTTTGAAATACAGAACAAGGGGGGAAAAAAGAATGTGTGAAAATTTCAATGTCAAGGCTGTATTGCTAGCTTTATCTTTCACTCTGATATAGAAACGTGAATTCTCCATAAAAGATGGATGTACACTGCAGGTTGTGTCAGAGCAACTTAGATCTAGGAAATAAATTAATATCAATCACAACTAAAATAGGAAGTCCCTGTTTTCTATGTGTACAAAATGCCACACTCTCCCCAGCTCTGACCAGATGCAATAAAGCAAAGCGAATCATGCGCACACGCTAAAAACACACTTAAAGCTTTTGTTTTTTGTCCCATAGTCTCATAGCAGTCTCTCAGAGTAGTCAGATAACTGAAAATGAAAGAGACTTCCCTTGAAAAGTAGGCACTTTTAAAAATGCTCTTTCAGCTCTCAGTATATGCCCTCACTATCCTTCTTTTTCTCCTTTTCTCTGATGCTTAACCAGAATGCAAAAAGAAAAGAATCTTGAGTGCTCTTTTGGAGCTCATATCTTTTCTTCTTCCTTTTCTGTTGGCATCTCTAAGGAATAACTGTTGGATGACTCCTTAAGGCCAGCAGGAAATATCATTACAAACTATATGAAGGGAATACAGCAGTATGATTCTGGTGGTTTCAGCATATTCACTTCTGTATGGTGTTTTTTTATATCAAATGAATGTAGGTTTGTGCTATATAGACCAAAATCTTCAGGGTTTAGAGTAAAACTGTGAAACTCTAAATATCCTCCACTAGAAGTGAAGCTGTTCTGCTCCTTGCAGGAAGCATTCAGTATCTTGTAATCCTGTGAAATGTTCTGCCTATTTGCATTCCCAAAACTGAATACTTTTGTCCATAGAATGCCAACGGTAAAATGGTGACAGTGGGCAAATGAAGAGGACTCCCTGTACTACACTGAGGTAGATATCTCTTTGTCTGCTTCACCACTGGCCTGTTCTCAGAGGCAGCCAGTTGTGTCCCCCCATATCCCCAGGCCAACTTCCCCCTTCCCCTTCACTCACCAGGATGTAGGGCACTGAGCAGCACTGATATGCTGGTGCCCTGCCCCACTCCAAACCCACAGCACCCACCCCTCCCAGTGCCCCTCACTTCTGATCTGCATCCCCCCCCCTGCCCCCACTAGCTCCCTCCTGGCAGCAGTTCCTTCCCAGCACCAGAACATGAGTCCAGCTGCAACTGCCCCACCCACTGCTTTGTGGCTCTAAGCAGTGCCAACCTTTGCTGTTCTGCTCCCCATGTCTGTGCCCAGGCCCCAGTGATCCCTATGCCATTTCTGGGAAGCCTTCAAAGGGGGCTTAGGGACTGGGCAAGCCCCTTCCCTTCCAGGACTTGCACAAGACACTCGGGGTGGGGGGGGGGGGGCTCTAAGTCTGGCTCTGGTGGCCTCTCCTACCTGGAGTACTTGCTATTCCTGATGCCTATCTTTCTCTCTCCCTCACACACACACCCCTGCTGCCACCTCGAACCCTCCCCCCAGCCCATCACACACCCAAGTGGTTCCTGGGACCAGGAGCACCCCCAGGCTGGGGCCACATGTTCCTGCACTAATGTGGGCATGGGGCAGAGCTGCAGTGTTGCAGCATCCAAGGGAAGTGGTGCTGGCTCCTACCCTGGGGGTCTTTAAGAAGCAGCTTGATGCCTACCTGACTGGGGTCAATTGAGCCCAGTTTTCCTCCTGCACAGGCAGGGGGTCAAACTTGAAGATCTACAAGGTCCCTTCTGACCCTACTTCTATGATTCTATGATTCTATGATCCCCTACAACCATTTCTCCTGCCAGCAGGTCCTGTCCCATCCTGTTCAGCAGCTTGGAATGCAGGATGTGAGGTTTGTGGGTGGATGTGGAGTTTCATGGGGAAGAGGTGGGCATGGTATATGTATGGGGGTTTGTGGGTGGCTATAGGGTTTGTGGGGGGGTATGGGCCTTGTGGGGGGCTTTTGGGGGGTGGGGTTTGTGGGTGGAGGTTTGTGGTGGTGGTTTGGAGATAGATTGTAAGGTGGGTTGTGGGTGTGGGGGGACTGTGTGGTGGTGATGGGGTGGTGATACTGCTTAGGAAGGGTGGGTTCCCTGACTGCCCACCTAACCCTCAGCACAGCACACAGCTCCCCCACAGCAGCAGCAGCAGCAGCAGCAGCAGCAGCTGTCAGGTTACTTATGACCTGTTACTGGCAGAGCCCTCCAGTAGAGTGGCATGTCCCCAGCTGCCTGAGACCCAGCACTGCCTGTGCCACATGGAGCCTGTTTGGCCCACTGGCATAAGCCTTCACACAGGACTGGGATGCTCTTTCTGTCACCTGGGCTCTCAGCAGTACACACAAGAGCCACACACTATCAGGCTGGGCTGGATCCTGCCTCCATGGACTTGGCTTAGCCCAACAGCATGCAGGGAAACTGGAGGCAGGACCTGGGATGGCCTGTGGATGTCTTGTGTGCAGTGCCAGGAACCTGAAGGGCAGCAAGAATGGGCTGGCCCTGCCCAAAGGCACAAACCAGAGGGCCAGGCTGGGCTGGACTGGGCCTGGCTGGGCTGGCTCCATGTGGCACATGTGGCACTGGGTCTCAGGTGGCTGTGGCCGTGGTGTGCTGCAACACTGGGTGGCTCTCCCAGTAGCAGGCTATGAGTACCCCAATGACCTGCTATTGCTGCAGAGGGGTCTATGTGTCATGCTGGGGGGGAGCAGGCAGGGCACCCACCCCTCCCAAGTAGTCCCACCCACCCCCACAGTCCCCCCTTCACACACACAATAACTCCCACCCACACAGTCCCCTCCAGCCCCCACATCTAGGACAAAGCCTAAGTCTGAGACACTGCTGAGGCCTTGTCCAGCTCCTACTTGCCCCAGCACACTGAGGCAGCATGCTGGAATAGCAGGAGCACATGAGAGACATAGAGATGCTCTGGTGGGTGCTAGAGTGTCTCTCTGGAGATCCCAGCCTCTGGAATGCGCCCTGCACTGCTTCACCATGTGGTTTTTATTTTCTTGATACTGGGATTTCTTGGTATCAAAATTAGAGTCTGCAGTGCAAATATGCTACAGAGGGAACATTTTTTCATTTCTAGCATGCCCCTTGTGGTGTCTCAGACTGTTTTGAGATGCCACAGTAGGCATGTGGTCACTAGTCTGGATGTGCCCTAGGAGTCATAAAGTTATATCACTTCAAGGCAGGGTTATCTTTGGGATGGGCTATCTAATTCGAGTCAATTTCTGAATGTTCATCTGACATAAAACCACCAATTTGCAGTCCTCCAGTATTCCAGGAGGCACTGCTCCCAGATGGACTAGTTTTCTTTCAGAATTCCAGCTGACAGCTGGAAACAGTGAGGCAACAGGTGGGTGGGGATGGGGTGAGTGAGGAGGGAAGGAAAAGGGGTGAAGAGGAGTAGGGGAGTTGAGCATGGGGAAAGGATAATTGGGAGGGTTACAGGGAAGGGGAAGTGGGGGGAGCTGTCAAGCTGCTACTCCCTGTGCCCCCCGCCCCCGACCTCCAAATTGCACCCTCTACCTCAGATTGCTCCTGTGACACCCGTTTCCCTCTCTGCCCCTCACTGGCCCCTCTACCCCCAGATCACTGGCTTGCCATCCTGATCAGCCCTGCAACTGAAGGGGAGGCAGGGAAGAAGGAGTGGGGATAAGGAGCTGCCAAACAGCTGCAGGGCCCAGAGATGGGTAGATCCAGGCATGTAAGGGTGGCATGGGCTGCAGGGAACCCAGAAGCAGACAAGCAGGGCTGCTCTTGGGCTGCTCTTGGGCTGACTGGTGTAGCAGGGCAGTGATTGGGAGGTGAATGGGGCATATGGAGAATGGGGTGGCAATCTGGGAGTGCCTATTATGGGGTGGAGGTGAGATTTTGAAGCTCAAGGGGTGATTTAGGGGCAAAGAGGGGGTGATCTAAGCATCACAGGGGGCCCTTCCCCCCTTGCCTCCCTGGCTTATACTGTGGCTAGAGAGCAGGAGAGGAAGGTAGCATGGAGGAAACGTGCCTCTGTAATCACACCCCTGCTTTCACCCTTTGAATTCAGGTTACATGGAAACTCCATATCATGTTACTAGTGCCTCTGAGCTAGATAATTCCCTGAGCTGTTTTGTTTTTGGGGTTTTTTTAAGTGATGATAATAGTCTCACAAGTAAAATTATGTAATCCACAATGAATAATTTATCAGACACATTTATCTCTTTCTGTACTCTGGAATAACTCAAAACAGATTATGATTTCCTTAAATATATTTGTTGCTTTAATGTATTTGATGCCAATCTAATTGAAATGTTAGCTCTATGGACTGATCGTGAATTCTTTCCCATACATACATGCCATTCTCACTTCTTTAGTTTTAATAAGTCAAAGAATGCATAAGGTATATTTTCTTTTCCCTTACTGAGGCAATGAGAACTTTTGGTACAGACATTTGAGTATGTGAATTAAAAATTTGACTATGGAAAAAAAGTAGAGCTTGATTCTCTCTCTCTGTTGGCGTGGTCCAATAAACATCAATTCCTTAGCATTTCACAGACATTATTTGGTATAACTAGTCAATAAAAATCAAATATGTAATCAAATTTTAGTGCATATTTCATTTACTTTTAGTTGTCATATAATTGCTAATATGACTATGTGTTATTATTTTTATTGTTAATCTCTTATCTACACTTTACATTTCAATTAAAACTTCATTTGGATTTTTGAAAACTCTATATCAAAGAAAATTCATTTAAAACTTCCAAAAATACATGTACTTTTTAAAGGGAACATATTCCCTCTTCTAATAACAATAATTTCTCCATTTCTGCCTGCAGGTGCACTCTGCATTCTTATTTTAAGAAGTGATGTGTTTCTGGTAATTCTCTTTATCCTAGGTCTCTAAAAAATGCTGGTGTCAGCTTTGCTCACCAGAGTTCAAATACTGTGTTGAGATAGCCATCTCAACTAAATGGCTATCAAGCCAAAACAATTCAATGAGTTATATGTTTAATAGCTCAGAACATATACTTCTTAATTCAAGAAGCTTCAGGATAAAACACAGGATCCAAGTCTTATTTTTTTGTCAAGCACTAGGTAATTTTATGACATTTTCAGTTTTAAAAAGAGAGCTCCTGATCAGCACAAGTCATAGTTGCTCATTGCTGTCGCTGCTGCTTTGACATAATATATAGCTTGGTATGCAGTGTAATTCTGGATTAAAGTAATTTAGAAGTCATTGTTTTCCAGGTAGCAGCTTTATCACATTTATGTCTTTGGGGTCATATTCTCAGCTGTCTAAATCATTTCATTTCTACCCTCAACACTGGAAATGTTAATTTATGTAAGCCAAATATCTGTTTGCCAAGAAAAACTTTACTGAAATTAACAAGATGATTGCACTAGGGACAATGCATAATAAGGAAAAGTAACCACTTGGGATATTTGCCTTACTCAGTGTCACAGAATCCACTATCCACATCATTTACACATTGCACAAGGTAAGTGGGATCATACTCTTACAGCTTTTAGAACAGTATAACTATATTTCACTGGAATTGTTTCTGATTTGTTCTAGTGTAAATCAGAGAATAATTAGGCACCCTCCTTGTCTTTGACACAATGAGCCAGATCCTAAAGTGGCATCAATCACTGAAACCTCATTGGAATCAATGGACACATTTTCAATAGTACTTCCCTGATTTTAACTTGACATTGTTCCTTTAAATAGAGAACTACATTTAATTTTGCTGACAAGGTTCATTCTTCTGTGAATCTTCTGTGAATTGCATCAAGAAATCCCTACTCTTTCATAAGTCATAAGCCCCTCTCACCCCTCTCTAAACACTTATTCACTACTATTTTTCTCCAAAATCTATAAAAAATGCAAAATTTGGGGAGGGTGGGGCATGCATTTCCCTTAAAAAATAGAAGCAACTACTTCTACCTTCCAATGTAGAATGATACCCCCACAGCAGGATGCCATGTTAGTTTAATTTATTTGGCTAGAGGAAAATGCTTCAAAGTACACAAATAAGAAACTTGTGCATCAGAGTGATTTTTTTTTTCTCCCAGTTTCAATCTTACATGAGTGCTCAGCGGGATCCAAAGGATTGACTTGAAGTATGTGTGTGGGGAATATCTCTCTGAAGTGATTTGGGACTGGAGCAAAAACACTACAAAGAAACTGGCTAAGTGGTAAAAATTGCTGTCTGTGGTACATTTTGTATGTGTATGTATTTCCTTTATTTAACTTTGAAAACCATAAAAACATTTTATTTTAAATTTCTTCAAGGGAAGATGGGAGGAAGATGAAGGTGAATTATGTCTTAGAGTCCAACTCTGAGCACTTCTATTCATATGAATCATCCTTACTTACTGGAATAGTTCCATTATATGAAATAGGATTATTTGTATGAATAACCAATGAATAATGGTTTCAAGATCTGACTTTTATACTGCTATTCTGAGGATATCATAAGTAGGAACACTGTTTTCCTCAAATGCATGATAGATTTTGATTCTGGTGTTCTGCTGTATCTGTGTATATTGAACTTCCATTCACACCAATGACTATACACTACAAACAGAGCAAAATAAGAAGAGAGGATGCAAGTAAAAGGAGATATTTGTCCTGTGAAACATCTCTGCAATGTAGACTCCACATTGTTATGTGAATATGGGAGAGATAGAATATACTAACTCTTCCTTCTTATAGTACTTATAGAAACTGGAGAAAATATTCCTGTAGATCTAGTCTTCACTGAAAAGATCCAACGTTCATTATGTTTAATGTTATTCTCTTGAGTAATCAGGCAAATACTCAGAGATTTCCAGTCATATGATTTTGAAAATGTCTAACGTGGGCTAGATCTTTCAGTTAGCACATGTGTTGTTCATGACAGGAAAGAAAGCTGTGAAAGAGAGGATATGTTTTTGGGGTGGCTTTGTGGTTTTCCAATCCTAATACAAGCCAGAGGTTTGCTTGACCAAAGTACATTCTAGAGCAGACATAACTCCAACCTAAGTTGCATCTGGGATTCCCCATGGCCTTAAGAGTCCATTCCACAAGCCAGGCGATCGCTAAAGAATAGTGGCACTACAGCTATTCTTTCTTAACCTCAACTACTGATGCTAGGCAGGGGACTGTCATAAAAAATCTGAAAAATAACACCTTTTAGTGCTTTTCCAGACTCCAGAGAGACTCCCCAGGTGACTGAATGAAGTGAGTGCATTTACTGCCATTTTTGTGGTGTGAAAGTATTCGTTTTGCAAAATTATTTTTGTGGTATATAAATGTCAGTCCCTTAATCAGGCAGGAAAAACTTTGCAGGCAATCTGCCTGCTTTTTACCAGGTATTGTGTTCCTAAACTATTCCACATATGCATTTTCACAGAGCAGATTTTTACAAATTGGCTTCTTTTCTACTTTGGAGAACTCATAACAGCTTCAGTTTCTCCTCTACCTGATGAACAGGACACATGAACCCAAAAGCTGGCAAAAAACAATTTTTTTGCAACTATTTAGTTGGTCTGATAAAAGGTATCACCTCTACCTAAAGAATTTTGTCTGCTTATGTCCTTAGACCAACATGGCTACAATTAACAGTCCTTAATCATGGAGGTGTAACAATAAATGCATTATGACTGCTATTTTCTTTTGGTGTTCAGTAATTAAACCATGTATATTTTCTTCTGTCAAATAGCAGGTGGTAGGATCATGAGAGATATTAACAGTCCACTGAGTTCAGGTTTTTCTTCCTTCCCCTCCAGTCCCTCTTCCTAAAAGCCTCTCTAAGATTTCATTTTTTTTCTCTGCCATTGATGCAGAGAATGTGTACACAAATGGATGTGGTGTACTAGTTTTACACTGCTTCAGCAATTGCACTCTATTGCAGAGCAGTTATGCTAATGTTTTATTCCCTTTGCATGCAAATAGTTTAAATGAGGCACAAAAATGCAACCACTTAAAATCATAGATATCTATTTACATTTGTTCCTTTCACTCTCTTGGCTCTGAAATTTTTTTTTATCACAAAGAAGCCTAATTTTATCCTTCATCCATATAACTCAATTTCTCTTTTATGTCTCTGGTTTCCACTTATCTGTGGCTGCAACAATGTTGCAAGGTGGGATGGCATATATCTGACTTTTCTCTCTGCAAGACCAAAAGGATTGGATGACTCACTAGAAAATAAGACTAAAAAAATATAATATCTTCACGGGTTCTGTGCAAATTCAACAAACTATTTGAAAAAGTGCAATGTTTATTAGAAATATATAGAGCAGAAAGAAGCATCTGACAGATATTCAATAAAAGCAAGTTACTAGATATGAAATACCTTGAAGAAATATGTTAGTTACACTGGAAATGTCTTCCAAAAAGTATACACACCAGAGTCTATAAAATCCCAACATTAACACAAAAAGCTGAAAGTAGAAATTGCTTGCATTTTAAAAACTATAATATTTGTGTGAATGGGTATATTTGAAATGATAAATAGGATATATGTCCACAAAAGCCCCAGCCACAGTAAGGGCCTAAATCCAAAACTGATAACCGTACCCCTTTTCCTAGCCATGTATCACTCAACTGCATAGGTAGCTTTAGTCTGCAAGTGCCTAACAGTTTAACATTGCCATTCCTTAGATGCCTAATGCTGAATGTTTTGTCTCTGGATCTGCTCAGAAACACCTCAGTCTTGACAGCACTGAGCAGGTCAGTCCTTGCAGTTACCTAAGCCACATAAGGCTTCCCAAACTAGGCATATCCCTCTGCCTTATCTTGCCTGTGGTGCTTGATTCTATCTGAGGTTAGGTGTGTTCTGAAGTTTCAGAACATACTTAATCAACCACAAAACATAAATGAAGGTGAGGAAGTGCTGCTTATTGATCATGATGTTCCAGCTGGTTATGTATCCACCTTACAGCACTTTATTTAATCTCTATTTCATTAGGTTGGTAATGAGAATTTTGTGGGTGAGAGGGCCAAAGTTTTCATAAAGTTTTTGGAAGGTATATCACATCCACTGCTCTCTCCCCATTCACAGAGCCTGTCTCCAGGTGCTTCAAATAGATTCCTTGAGGACCTGCTCCATGATCTTTCCAGGTATTGATGTCAGGCTGACTGGTCTATAATTCCCTGGATCCTCTTTCGCCCCCTTCTAAAAGATAGGCACTATATTCAGCCTTTTCCAGACATCCAGGAACTCACCCAACCTCCACAAGTTCTCAAAAAGGATAGCTTTCAAAGACATGGCTTTGAAATGACTTCAGATGATTCCTTTACTACCTTAAGCTGTATCTTCCAGCCCTGTTAACTTGAAAGTATCTCTCTTCTTTAGGTAATCCACAATCTGTTCTTCCTTTATCTAGGTTTTTTGTCTCCTCGTCTCTTTGGTGCTAACTGTATTCATCATCTGGTACCTGACTTATTTGTGAAGACTGAAGTAAAAAAACCCCATTAAATACTTCACCCTTTTCTGGATCACCTATAACTAGATTGCCTTCTGCATTGCATAAGGGACCTACAGTTTCTTTGCTCTTCTTATTCAACATGCTTGTAGAATCCCTTTTTAATACCTTTGGAACGCTTCATTTTAATTCCCTCCTGTGTCTGAGGAAATTTCAACCTACATCTCAAAGAAAGTGCCCTAGACCTATTCCAGTGGATATATCAATATTTTATATTAAATATTAACTGAAGAAGGAACTGGAATCCAGGTCTCCCTCTGTCCCTGTGGAGTGCCCTTGCCGCCAGACTAATCATGCTCATTGTCCTTATCTCTGGTCTAAATTAATATTTAATGGAACAATTGAGAGGTCTTGCATTTGCCTACCCTGTCCCCCCACCACATATACACATATTCACTCTACAGTTAATATCTAGCCTGTAGGTTAGGTATTTTCCTGGGAGACTATAGATATAGGTTCAAATCTTCTCAGAGAACAGAATTAAACCCAACTATTTTCCATTTTGGATGGGAAATTATATTTGATACAGTGGTACTACTCCAACAGCACCTGCTGTAAAGGCCATTGAAAGAAAGAACTGATTCCTTCTTGTGTTTTAAAAGAAGGATTTTAGATCTTAATTCCAGAAGGAGTTCTGAGTAGAGGGAGGGACAATTAAGGTACTTGATTGTTCCAGAGAGGAACAGGATTTAGGACAAACCCCAGTACAAAGGACTTCCTATTGGCTTGGACAGCTCCCTTTTCAGCTTACTGGCTTTTGCATATCCTGTTTATATACCTTTAATTCTCATGGTACACCATGTGGGAAGCCTAAGCATCTATCTGGCTTGCTGTGAGTTCCATTAGGGAGGACTTGAAACCTGAAAACTATGCACTGTAGCGCTTTCAGCTTGTGATACCTAAATCCCACTAAATTCCACTATGTCCATTTATGGATCTATGAGTTTGTTGGGTGCTTGATAATGATTTGGACATACAATACACCTGATTATGAAATATATTTTTATTCCTTGGTATGTTATCATCCCAAAAGATTGTAATCTAACTTGAAAAATAAACAAACTAACTCAAAATTATTTTCAGAATTGGAAATAAATCAAGATTTTAATCCAGAGCAAGCCTATGTGTAAACTGTAACATATCTAAATAGTGCCTGTCTTTGTGGATTTTGTATCTTTTATGTGTCTGCCTTAATCTGAAATGCAGCATACATTTTTTTTTTTTTTTATCTACAATTTTGTAATACAAAGAAAAAAAGCCAGGACATGCTTTTGTTTTTATTTGCACCGATTTCACAATGGTATAGCTTGGCTGGCTCTTATCTTCAGCTACAGTCATGGATCTTTAATCATCACTTTACTATTAGATTTTTATAGATGTATGACTCCATTGAGATCTGTGGGTTATACCTGCATTAAGGTGGCATAATGCAGTAGTGAGTTAGGACCACAGATTACTTCCTTCCTCCCAAGCAAAAGATTGGAAAAGTTATTTTATACCTCTTGTATGCTTCCACAATCCTAGGCATTCTTTGCTCTAACCCAACATTTTGTTAGAAGCTAGAACAGGCTGAAGGTTGTTATATCCCATGGTGGCAGTGTTCAAAAGAACCCGTTATAGCCATTGAGGATATTTTTTAGAATGGGGAGTAGATCTAGCTACATCTCTTTTTCTTGCCTCTGAGGCTAAAATTATATTGAAGAAGATGGTGCTTTGTCTTAAGATCCTCTGAGATGACTGGCTATTATCTGAGAATTTCTCCTTAATTGTCTCAAGGGCTGTTTTGCACAGTGGGTGTGGCCAATAGGAATGTGCAACACAAGCCAGGACCAAGGTTGTTGACTTTTGCTTTAGGTGAATGTAAGAAAGAGAAAGTAGTCTCTTGTGAAGAAGAAAGTAAACTTTTTAACATTTTTCTTTTAGCCTGTAGGCTTATGTTAGGTAACTTTCATGGGAAAACAGGCCCTGGGAACTAATTAGCTGTTTCTACATCTTAACACAGCTTGAAAAATAATGCTTTCTAATTACCCAGAGATATCTTCTTAAACCATATAAAGCTGACCTTTTGTGGCAAGCCTATTTTTTTAGCTTACAGTACAATTTTGATATGTTGTAAAAGGTGATGAGTAAAAAGAATCAGGAAGTGACCTGTGAACTAAAAACAAAGATTTTAGTTTAAAAAGACCTAGGTTGAAAGGTGTTTCAGTGAAGCCAAGCTAGCAAAGTACATTCCTTTATGAAGAATCTCTTTTAAACCCTCAAATAGCAGAAATAAAAGTGAAACAGTTAGGAGGTACAGTCAAACAGTCATCCCTACAGTCCTATGTTATTTACCCAGCCAGTTTGCATCACTAATTTAGCATTAGTTTTGTCCCTTTATTCCTGTGAAATGAAAATATGACATTAGATATGTATGATTCAGTTTTAAGTATTCTCTAATAAGAAATCCAAAAGGAATCTAGTTCAAGAGTATGTTTGGCTCTCTTAGTTCTGTTTTATTTTTTTTTCCTGAAGGGACAGATTCTGGTTGAGGTCAATAGTATCATATTCCCTGGATAGGTCCATTTCAGTTAACTTAAGTAAAAGTAAGAAAGAGGATCTGGGTTAGTAGGATGTATGGGAGGACCAGAACCCTGTACTTAATCAGTGTTTATAAGATAATCATAGGTTGCTGTCCATTATATGATGGTATATGGAAGTTATTTTTGCAAGTTTAGCTACCAAATATGATGCAGTTATTTTCTGGACTGAGTAGCACTGTAGTGTTTATATATACTGTGGTTTATGGGAAAAGACCCCTCCCCCCAATAAGGAAAAATGATTTTAGTTTTTTATTTATTGCTAATCTTTGGGGCAAAGTAAAATGTGGGTAGGCAGAGTAACTTGTGTATGGCAAAAATAAATAATAAAATATCACTAACAATGGCAAATCACCTAGGTATCTTAGTGCACATTTCCAGGCTTCCTAGATAGGGTTATTTTGAGGTGTATATTTAACATAAGTTGTAATGTGGGAAGTCTATATTCCAAGCACACAGGCACACTTTTAACTCTAATGTTTTATAATCACTTTTCATTTGTGAATTTTCCCATTTGGAGGGCATCCACTGTAAAAAGTTCAGACTGCATTTCAGCATACTGCTTCAGAAGCTCAACTACAGTAATTTGCATAGTTTCATTGATTATGCCAGTCCATGCCAATGAGGACCTGGCCCAGGATAGGCAGGACAGCATTCCTACTCTGACAGATTTTATAATAAAATCCCAGACCTTATCACATGGATAAGAGGGTTACAATGCCTCTAAGTTCTTCCTCCCCTAAGCTGTGAACAAATCAAGTCAATCTTTTTCAGCAGTCTTTCATGGGGTCAGACCATTATGATAAAAATGGAGTCTAATGTGTGTGTGTGTCTGTGTATTTTCCTGTTATCTGCACTCACACTGTTTTCATAGATTCATTCATAGATTCATAGATTGTTAGGGGATGAAAGGGACCTTGCAGATCATCAGGTTCAGCCCCCTCGCTCTAGGCAGGAAGACAACTGGAGTTAGGTGACCCCCATGAAGTGGCTTTCCAGTCTCCTCTTGAAAACCTCCAGGGTAGGTGACTGTACCACCTCTGGAGGGAGTTTATTCCACAGTCTGGACACCCTGACTGTGAAGGAGTTTCTCCTGGTATTAAGCCTGAAGCAGCCTTCCATGAGGTTTTATCTATTGGTCCTGGTCTTCCCCAGGGGTGCCCTAGTAAACAGTTGTTCACTGAGCTCCTGATGCATTCCTCTGATATAGCAGTAAGCTGCTATCAAGTTCCCTCTCAACCTTCTCTTCTTTAGGCTAAAGAGGCCCAGGTCCCTCAGCCTTTCCTTGTATGGCTTGCCGTGTAAATCCCTGATCATACAAGTGGCTCTTTTCTGAACCCTATCAAGTTTTTCCACATCCTTATTGAAGTGCAGCATGCAGAACTGGATGCAGTACTCCCACTGTGATCTCACCAGTGCTGAGTACAGCAGGAATATCACTTCCTTAGTTTTACACGAGATGCATCAGTTGATGCATGCCAGCAAGTTATTTGCCCTGCTAGTCACTGCCTCCCACTGATGGTTCATATTCATGCGATGGCCAATCATTACCCCTAGGTCCCTTTCAGCCATGGTGCAAGTCAAGCTGTCTCCACCAAGCCTGTATGTATGTTGGGGGTTGTTTGCCCCCAGATGGAGCACCTTACACTTGGAAGTATTAAACTTCATCTGGTTCTGGTCTGCCCAACTCTCGAGCCTGTCCAATTCTGCCTGTATCTGCAACTTGTCTTCTGACATGACTACACTGCCCCATAACATTGTCATCCATGAACTTGGCCAGCAAGCTTTTCATTCTCCCATCCAAATAATTGATAAAGATGTTGAAAAGCACCGATCCAAGCACGGACCCTTGAGGGACACCACTGGCCACTTCACACCAGGACAACACAGGTCCGTTCACGAGAACTCCCTGGTTCATACCCTGTAGCCAGTTTCCCACCCACTGAACCATTGAGCAGCTGAGCCCACAATCTTCCAGTTTTCCTACAAGGATATCATGGGATACTAGATCAAAAGCCTTTTGAAAGTCTAGGTATATAACATCTACCTCATGTCCCATGTCCAGGTGGCGAGAGACCTGGTTGTGGAAGGAGATGAAATTGGTAAGACAAGACCTACCATGACAAAGGCATGCTGGCTGTCATTCAGAATCTTGCCTTCCACAAGCATATTGCACATAGATTCTTTAATGAGCTTTTCCAGAATTTTCCCTGGGATAGAGGTTAGGCTGATTAACCTATAGTTGCCTGGGTATATTTCTGGGTATATTTCCTATCATAGCTCTTAAAAGAGATACGAATGAATAATCTATGATAGTGTCCAAATGTACTACATTTAGGCTCACATGGACCAGAGTTCACAGTCCCACTCCTTGAACAATCTACTGTGCCTTATAGTTGATGCTGTAAAGCCTGTGATTCCAACTAAGGGATCTTCCCTTAGCATGAGGGTTTCCCAGTACCTTGTGTGGGCAACTCTGTGCCTTTCATGTTATAGGAATCTGATTTTGAATCAGATTGCTCCAACGTCAAAAATTGCAGCGGTAGATCTCCAGTAGCTTAAAGTAGTCTAGAAATAGAATAGGAGTTATTTTATATAGAATAGAAAATTTAGACATGACTGAAATAGCAATTGTAATAACATAAGAAGCTGAAATGGGAGTGATGTCACTGATTTCTAATGCACTCTTATTCATAATTTATACCTAAGTACTATAAGTAATGAAAGTGTACCTCACACCGTGTTGTTAAGATAAAGCTGTACTGGTTATTGAATATCTGAAGTTTTGCTTTTTTAATTTTATAACTTAGGATCAATTATGAACTGTAGGGGCAATAGCAATCTGTGAAAGGTTGATGGACTACATTGTCTAGAGAGAGGACACAGAACTGGAAACTGAAAACTCTCAAATTTTAATCTTGGCTCTGACTTTGATTTCCCCCTCATTCTTTTTGTAAATCACTTTAAATTCTTTCTGTGTCCAACTCCCTCCCTCTGCCCTCCATCCAACTCCCCAATCTATCAACTGTGGCATATAATAATGCTTACGACTCTCACCGAGTTGTTGTCAGGATTAATTAGTAAATGTTTGGAAAATTCTTTGAAGATAAAAAGTGCTATGTAAGTGCTACCTAGTATTATTATTCTATTGGAGTCCCAGTAATGTCAAAGAAAATGTTAGCTTCAAAGGCTATCAGATC
The DNA here is from genome assembly GCF_030867095.1 of Alligator mississippiensis. Taxonomy (NCBI): domain Eukaryota; kingdom Metazoa; phylum Chordata; order Crocodylia; family Alligatoridae; genus Alligator; species Alligator mississippiensis. The sequence goes on along the minus strand of NC_081828.1, from coordinate 107,789,736 downwards.
CAGAGTTCTCACAGGATAGATGAAGGTTACTTCAGTTAAACTATGTCTTGGAATTATCATAGGCCAATTGGTTTCCTCTCCCAATAACTCTTGAATGAATATATTTAATACATTTTAACTTAAAATGATCATTAGTTTCACAAAATTGCTGACCTGATTCATTAGGAATCAGGACATATCTACTACAGTGAAAGCACCAAACAATTTCCGCTCAAGAGTTAATGAAAGCTCATTTGAAAAAAAGAACAGGATCTCAGAGGAGAAGCAGAGAATGGAAAAGCACCAGAGGGAATTAGGGATGGAGCTGAACTAGGTCAATATACTGATTCTGAAATGATTCTCAAACAAAAATGTTAGGGACTGTTAGGATCTGAGCTTCTGAGCCAACACATTATAACAATCTGGAACAATGACAGATGCATACATGGTATTGTTTGCAGATCCTGGAACTGTACCATCAACCCCAGCCTTATTTGGAAGGTCACCTTTCATGTGCATCCCAAAGTTAATTTTTTCATAGAGAAACAATGTCCCTTCATTCTTATAATTTTGAAATCTATCTCTCAAATAATGAATCATCTAACAGAGGTATGTAGATAGAGGTATGTGTTGTTGCCTTTCTTCTTAAGGAGTGCATCCTCAGGTATTTTAATGCCTTTACAGAAATAATTTGTTAAACCCCTTTTCTGAAATCTCTGCCACACAATGTTTTCCACTTTTGATTTCTGGCAGGTTGAGGACTCTCTCTGAAACTGTGACCCAACAGGTTCTTAAATACACATCAAGATCAAGAATGGATTATCTGAGGTCTGGCTTTCCAAGGTTAGAGTGAAGTTATACATTATATTTAGACCATAATAAATCTGTGGCATGTTAGGCAGTGTTAAAATTAGAACATACTGTGAGCAGTCACACGTTAAAGGTTAATACCATTTCTTGTCTGCTTTACTGACTTTTCACTACAGCACCAGTAAGCAGGGACATGGCTAGGAACTAGATCACCTGGGTTATATCCCTGCTCCAGGTGGAGATGCAAGGGGGCATTTGCAGCAGTGGGAACATGGAACTGGGAGGCAGAGAGGTATGAGGGCTGTGGCTTCTGTCTGCAGGCTCAATAGTGTTCTTGTCCGGGTATGGGGTGTGGGAGGAGACGGTTGTCCATGACCCAATATCAGCCCCAACCAGCTGGTGAATACCTCTCACCTGGAGCCACAGGGGGCACTGAGATTGGGTCAGAGGGGCCTGGGATCAGGTCAGCAGGGGTTGGTGGAGAGTTCCATGTAGCACAGCCCTCTCCCGCTTCCCCCCACCCCAGGGTGGGTTCCTGCAGAAGAAAGTCACAGTGCCCATTCCCTCATGTCTCTCTCTCTCTCCCAGCTCCATGTTTTGACCTATGAAACCCCCCTTTTAGCACTGGCAGGGCCTTGCCTGTTCCTGGGCAGTAGAGTAGGAGGGTGGAAAGTTTGTTCACAGAGCAGGAGTGAGGGTGGTGGAGCAGGAGAGTGGTGCATCTGAGGATGCTGGAACATTGTAGATTGCTCATTTTATCTCCAGATTGAAGCAGATTGAAGTTACCCTAACATGAGCTGGGTAATACGGCCCAGAGTTAATCCTTGGCCGATGTGCCATAACTTTGAGATGCTGAGAGGGCACTTAGCATGAGTTAAGAACCTTTAATGTGCAGATGCTAATGTTTTAAGTGTCTTAAGTATGATCTAAGCTTAATATGTATTTTCATCCATAGAGAGAATCAAAGAAAGAATTGTAAAGGTTAAATTATTTACATTGTTTTATTCATTCAGTTTCCAACTATATGGTTTTACTTTTTAATGAGACTTTTTTGTGTCTTATCTTATTGTTGAAAAATTGTTCCTGATTTTTCAGTTTACTTTGTTAGCATCTAGTATACTTTTTGTTTTGCACATTATGGGAGATTGATTCTAAGGGATCCTAAGTGTATCCTTAGATACAGCTCTTAGATGCATGGCTGAGAGTATCCTTTAGATACACCCCACATTTCTCACTGACTTCAGTAGGAGATGGGAGGTTCAGCACTTCAAGAGGAAGGTTATTAAAATGGGAGAAAAGCTTGTAATTAGTCATTAGTACAGGGTACAGTACTTTTTGCAGACATCCCTGGGAATAAATGCATGCAATGTCAGCTTACTATAGACCCTCCAGAGCAAAACTACTGATCTTGCTGTACTTAAGTATTACCATATGCAGGAAAATAAAGGCTCTTAGTTGATACGTTATAGGACAGTGAATTTCACAATAGCTAAAGGGTATGCTGTGTATGGTGCAGAAAAAAGATAGAAACAGTGAGAACAGAAGAGTGTTGTCACCAGCTGGAATTGCAGGCAACATGGTGACATTTTCAAAGAAATTTGCAGCTCTGTGAGAGACCTGACACTGAAAAAGTAATGAGAAGTAAATCAGCTACATACCAGACCTGTCTCTATATTACAGGCTGTGGACATGATTCCCCACCATGCTACAGTTCACACATAGATTACACGTGGGTTAAGTAAGGCTTCCACATTAGAATTTTGTTTTCATTTTGACCACAGGTAACCTTTCACAATCAATCTTTAGGGTGTAAATGTCAATGGACAAAGAGTCAAGAAAATGCTTCCAAGTCATTTAGTAAATTAAAATCCTGCTTCTTTGTACCACTGACACATTTATAGATTGTGAGTTTAAAGATATTCCAGACTAGTTTGGCTTTGTGTCTGGAAACTTGAAAGTATTTGACAGAACTGTCAGAGATATCCTGTATTCCTGGCAATATAAATCCATCTTTTCTGACCTATCCTATGACATTTGTAAAAGCATGTGTCATGAAAGGCTCCTTCTCAAGCATTTGGTAGGCATATGTCTTGTGAGAGATCTGCCACCTTTTAGTTGTGATAGGCAAGTTATCCATAGTCTTTTAGATCAGTTAATACCTATTGCTGCTATGAAGGATTCATAATAAGTCCAGTGACTGAATCCCCCATTACTACAGCTTGTCCACATCTCACCCACAAAACTCCATTTCCTGGAATTACCTTCTTGATGGAGGAAAGACAATAGGCCTCCTCTTACCTCTTAGAATCTGGTTCCTTTCTAAGAGGTCCTATCCCTCCATCCCACCTATCCTGTGCTTTTAAACTGAATGCTCAGGGCAGCTAATTCTAAGGTACATCTTTACCTTTAGATTATGGTAGATGTGGTGTGTCTGCCTGTCATTGCTTATCTAAGTCAGTGACTCTGGCCTTGTGATTTAATACTCAATTTTGAGGGCTATGAACAGCCAGCATCAGATCCATATAAGCAATACTTGATACAAGCTAAAGAGTTGTGCCTTCTAGGCTTTGTATTAACCTGAATAACTGCACTTGGACAAACCTGCTGTTGGTATTCTGTGTCCATAAGCAGCTCGTAGTTTTATCCTGTTCTTTGTGCTAATGATGTACATTCTATCTTTATCATTGAACTGGAATCTAATTTTTACTGATTTATTACATTTTGTTTACATTCATTCACTCATCACTAATTAATGAGGCTACTGTCCTACCTCAGTTCAAGCTCCTCTGCCTTCATTCTGTCTTCAGCTCTTCTCTACTTGAGAGAGACTTATCTCTAGGGCCTTATTTTTCAGATGTGCTGTGACCCAGAACTTCAATTAAAGTCAAGGGGAACTGTAAATGATTATCAACTCTGAAAATGAAGCCCTGCTTGACTTTGTTAGAACATTGGTACAGTGCTGTATATTAACCCTATTGTTCCATTGCTTCAAAAGTCTTAAAATAAGAGAAAGAAAAGGTTGCTTCAGAATAACTTTTATAATTCACACGGTGTCACAGATACAGAATGAGCCTGCTTTTGTCACTCTTCAGTGAACCCCTCAGGGTTTCTGAACCTCACTCTGGCTTCCTGAACCTTACACTGCATTGAAACCATGCCATCCAGCCCCTGATAGAGTGCATCTCTAGGCTCTAGCTTCCTGCTGTTTCCCAACTGTGTCAAATTGACACAAGTTTCACTGACTTTGACTGCTGTATGTCTTTTCTTCTAGGAGTCTAAGTCTATGACAGGATGAGATTGCACTATGATGAACTATGTCATCATAACAAGGCATTATGTATTCATGCACCCAAGGGACAAAGCAAAAGCAGCAAAGAGCACAAGCAATAAAAGTTTTACACACATTATTCCTTATCTGCACCTTCATTTTTCTTGGAAAGTGTTTTAGGTTCCTCTTAACCCAGCTAAAACCCATCTCTAGATGTGGGGTGGGAGGAGGGAGGCATGGAAACAGCTCTGCTTGCATTATGCCCTTTGGATTTTGGGGTCCATCTATGTAGCACTGTGCAGAGATGGATAGGCTAGTTCAGATTCCAGAAATAATGATACTGTAGTAGTTTGGTGCCTAAGCCAGGATAATTAACACTGCTGTACCACAGAACATCAGAACCTGAGGGGAATGCCTCAGTAATACAGCTGTACTGCTTTTGGTACCTGAGATAGGTTGTTCAAATTTAGCTCCACTATATGGCAACAAACAGGCTCTGACCATTCCTGTGACCCTACTCCTTTCTAGGTCTGCATTCCTTTAATATTTGGTATCTACCTTTTCATCCTAGACTTAGCTATGGAAAGATTTCTTGGACCAGGGAACATTTTTCACTAAACTGTTTCCACATAGTTTCTCAAGGACTTTTACCTGTGAGATGGTTTTATTTTCCTGTTTGGTTCTTTTAAATAACCCCTTTTGACCTACATATTCAGGCATGAGAATATCAAGCAATTAACCTGAAGTGCTTTTTTTTTTCCTTTAAGTACTTGACATACTCTGTGCCCATGCTTTTTCAGCTAGGTATCTAAGCATTTCTGAAGCTAAGACAAAATATATCATTAAAATGATGTCATTTCACATTTAATTAACTGGTAAAGCAGTTCTTAATTAACTTCGGAGTTGTAGAATGTCTGATAATAGCAATTACTAAGTATTATTGTTTATTTTAGGGTAGTTATAACATTTGTTATTCGGGTACTAAAATAAGACAGGAGGCTTAATTAGCAGTTGCTGTAAGGGAATTTTTTGAACTCAAGGTAGTGCAAAGATTGCTCATTAGAAAACCTTGCCTGTTCAGAACTCACACTGTAATTTATTTTGAAAACCTTGTTGCACACCAAGTAAACTCATAATTCTAAGTATTTGTTTCTGCATTTCAAACAGCAGCTCTTACTATACAGATGAACTAGCCACCAGCTAATTTTACATTTTAGCAATATAAGATCTTATCACAATATCCAAAAGGCACATACCATCTGCTTATTTTTCTTATCATACTAAATAAGAGACCAAACTTTTTAAAGGATACTTTTTTGTTTAAAATATTTGACAATGTTTTGTATGTGGTAAACATGAATTTAATTTGGGTGTGCAAAAATGTTTTTGATAAATATCAAAATCATATTTTTCATGTTTGAGGCCTATGTCCTTAATCTTCAAACACAAGCTGTTTAGTACACTAACAAGGTTGCAATTGTTTTCAAATTAATGCATTAACAATTTACTAAAAATAATATATATTCATAAAGGAGAAACAATTTAACAAATGGCAAAAATAGGATAAAGCAATTACTATAATAAAGGGGGGAAGAGAGAAAATATTTTATGCTTATAAGTAATACCTGTATATATTATGAAACTTGTTAGAGAAAAGGCTTGAGTATTCTTTAAACACTTTAAATCACATATGTTCCTTTACCCATGTTTCAGGTATAAAGGTATTATCAGTGGGCACATCTACACATGCATATTAATACACTTGAATAAACTCCAGTGCTTATTGCTCCCAGACACACATTTACACATGCGCCCAGGAGTGCAGCATGTTAAACTGGGGCAGAGCAGCCCTGGCTTGCAGAGGGTCTGGGGGGAGTCAGCCTGCCAGCCCAGGGCTGTTCCCCCAAGCTCAACATGCTGTGGAAGGGTTGGCTGGGGCAGGAGGGTGCTTCAGTGGACAGCTAACCAGCAGGCAGGCAATGCACTAGAGCTCCCTTGTGCCCCAGCCAGCAGGGTAAATTAGTTTACTCCAGCCTATTAGGGGCACACATGTAGATGAATGGTATTTACTGCACAGGTAATTAGTCTACTGTGCAGTAAATGTCTTCGTGTAAAAGCACTCAGCATATCCATGATTTGTCCACAGGTCACAACTAGAGAGACCACTACATCATTCTTTTCTTTTGGAGCTGTTTTTAACCTTCCCAAGCTTTCAACAGCTTCAGAGGCACTTTTCATTTCATAAAATAAATAAATAAAAATAATCCTCTTCCAAATCTAGAATTCCCTCTTGAACTTTAAATTATACTGGCTCTGCCCTTACATGGAAGTAGTTTACAGTCTTATGGGCCCACATATCAAACTATGGATCTATTTTCATCCCCTTTATCCCAGTATAAGGCATTAGTTTCTAGCACAGTAGTTACAGGGATATTTGTCCTCAGTGTCGATTCCCTGACTTATTGAAAATCTAGTTTGGATGGCTTTACATGCTAATGGAGACAAGAACTGACCTTTTAAAAATAAGTTTACTTTTATTGCTTTTGTTTAAAGTATGCCATGGCATGATGCTGCAATATACAAACACTGTCAACACAATTCCTGATACCTTATATCATGTATTCCTGACTTCACCTCAAATTGGCAATGTTCAGTATAAATTTCTCAAAACACTTTATATGTAAAGGCAGATGCATATTATTGCAATATAATTAAGATAACTTTTTAAGTTCTGATGCAGACGTTTGTAACTGGTAATATATTACTTAACAACCACCTGGCAACTGCAGAATAAAAGTATGTGATAGAATTTTATTACAATGCTCAGTTAGTCACTAAGGATTGACAAAGGTCATAGCAAGTTCAAACTTTAAGAAATAAAAACATCACCCCGCCAAAGTTCATAACCTCTCTCTCAAATAATAACCTAAAGTGAGATTTTCAAAACCATTTGTTTTTGGTCAAACTCTATTCCGTGGTTCTAAATGGGATAAACACAGGGAAGAGAGAGGTATTATCTGTATTTTCTTCATTGTGTTATTCAGTATCATTCCTAGTGGGATTTTCTACGTTTTCACTTTTCACTGAATATATCTCTGTCAGCTAAAACTAGCTGAATAGAGTTATGTTATATACAGAAAGTAGTTTATTCTATAGCTTTGGAAACTTTTTTTTTCTTTTCTTTTTGTTTAACAACAGGAAAAGCAGGATATGTTCCCTTGTTGTAAAAGTAACTGAGAATATAATATGTTCAGATTGAGGATGGACCCTTACTCAGCCTCGTATGATCCAACCTGTGTTCCTCATTAACCTCCATCTCTGAGTTTGGTGCCACAAACTGCCATATTAAATTACCCACAGCAGTTTCATGGTCAGCCCTTTTAGCTCCAGTGGGTACTTTGATTATTTTCAAACTGCTGCTTTTAAAACTATTCTCCAGGGAATCATAATTCTAAAGAAATAATGTGATGTCTTTGATCACTGTATTAACTAGATTTTATGAAAGAAAAATTGGGATGTGTGTTACACAGGAAAAAGAAAATGTATCTCAAGGGCTAAATTTATTGGAGGTGACGTCTTTTCAAAGCTGGAGGAAGGGCAGGTGTCCCTGGCTTCTACTACTCCTTGGCACCACTCTAAGTTTTCCCCCCTTTGGAGGCTTAAGCACTGTGGAGCGGAGTGTGGGCATAGCCTTAAAATACATAGCTCCCAAAGGCAGAGAAGATCTAAAGGACCTTTCCTTAGACTAAATCCCTCCATTTTGTGCTAAGCAACTTCGAAAAGCCACGTCTTTCCTAAATCTTGATATAGGGACACCAATCCTGCCTGCTGCCAAGTCCATCCTCTTTCCCAAAGCCAAAGACAGTTTTTGCACCTTTATATCCAATAGTTTAAGAATTCACAAAACATTTTTCAAATTGCTTTCCTTATTGAATTTGTACATATTCCCTTAAAGTGAGAAGGCAACATATGGCATTTAGGAAGAAATTGCTCCTTAGGCACCATGCTCAGCATGATCTCCCATCCAAGGCCCAGGTGATTTGGAACTATAAAACCACCGAATGTTCCCTTGTATTTTAGTTGTATTAAATAGCAGAGTTCTATTATGAAAGTAATTCCCTCTGCCTTTAGGAAAATAGATACATATGAATCCTAAGGGACTGGAATTAGAGAGAAATGTTTTTATTTGAGTGTAAAGTCTGGGCTATAAAGTCAAGAAGTTTATTTTAACTTCTACCTTTATACTACTGACATCTTGACGCATCTAGTATCTCTCTCCCTTTCCTCCTACATGCATCTTTTGAGAAAGCAAAAAAACCTAACATAACACTTTCATATTATGTACTTACAATATTTTTTTTAGTTGTGGCTTTTAGAGGGAAGAAATCTCCTACCACTTATGTAAAAAAGTAATTGAACCATGGGGTGTGATGGAACCTTAAAAGTTCAATCCCTGCAATGAAGTAGGATCAAGTATATGTAGACCACTCCCAAAAGATCTTTTTCTAATCTTTGTTCAAAACCTCAATTTAAGGAATTATACAACATTCCTAGGTGCCATGTTTCAGTATTTCATATTTCCAACTGAAATCATTTTTGCTGCTAATTAAGTTGATGTCTTCTTGTCCTTCACCAAGTAGACATGAAAGATTATTGATTACTGTCCTTTTATTTATTAGAAAAATATTTTTCTAGCCTTTAGTCTTCTATCTTGTAGGCTAAAACCCCAGTTCCTTCAACCTTGAGGCCATATTATCTCAACCTTATAGTATTTGTGTGGCTCTCGTCTGTATTTTTTGTCTATATTTTTCTGAAATGCTAGACTCCTCACCCATGCCAAGTAGAACGGAAAAATAATCTCTTCTGTCTTACAAATGGTAACCATGTTATTATACACCAGAACAGACCTTTTTTTTTTGCATTATCATGTTTTGTTCATAATATATTTTTGCTACCTCGTTGTGCATGTGACTGTCCATCTCAAATAGAACATTTGCATTTGTCTTTATTGAATTTCTTCCTTTTGATTTCTGACTACTCCCCCTATTTGTCAAAATCATTATAGTTTCTTGTCCTATCCTCAGTCCCCTTATAATTCCATCACATTTTTAATGAAAACATTAAATAGAACCATATGCAGGACACTTCTAGCAGAAGAGGGCAACCAGCAAAGTAAAAAACATAGGAAATATCCATAACAGAATATAGGCATTACTATGCCTAGGTCATCCCCAACCAATGGCTGTCCAACCTCTTCTTGAACCCCTCTAGTGGAGAGTCCACAACTTCTCTAGGCAGTCTCTTTCCCTGCCTCACTATTTTAACAGTAAAGACTTTTTTGGTTTTTTGTTTTTTTTCCTCCAGATATCCAATCTAAGCTTATGTTGTTACAACTTCAAACTATTGGTCCACATCCTACTTTCCAGAGAAAAGAGAAAAGGTGCTTTCCCTCTTATTTATAGCAGCCCTTCAAGTATTTGAAACAACTATCAATACCATCTTAAGTGCCTTTTCTACAAGGTGAACATGCTTGGCAGTGCTTCCCCCACTTATAGTCTTAGCAGTGCTATGCTCGCTAGCACCACAGCGGAAAGGGACTTGGGGGTCATGATTGACCACAAGATGAACATGCGCCACCAATGCGATGCCACAGCTGGTAAAGCAAACAAAACTCTGGCTTGCATTCATAGATGCTTTTCAAGCAAATCTCAGGATGACATCCTCCCACTATACTCAGCCTTGGTGAGGCTACAGCTGGAGTACTGCATCCAATTCTGGGCTCCACAATTTAAAAAAGGATGTGGAGAAGCTTGAGACAGTCCAGAAGAGAGTCATGTGCATGATCAGAGGGTATGAGAACAGGCTTTATGATGAAAGGCTGAGAGCCATGGGACTCTTCAGCCTGGAAAAGTGCAGGCTCAAGGGTGACCTAGTGGTTGCCTATAAGTATATAAGGGGTATACATCAGGATCTGGGGGAACGCCTGTTCACCAGAGCGTCCCAAGGGATGAAAAGGTCAAGTGGTCACAAACTCCTCCAAGACTGTTTTAGGCTGGACATAAAGAAAAACTTATCTACTGTCTGAGCCCCCAAGGCCTGGTATAGACTCCCTCCAGAGGTGGTGCAGGCACCTACTCTGGACTGTTTTAAGAAACATTTGGATGTTTATCTTGCTGGGACCCTTTGACCCCTGCTGACTTCCTGCCCCTGGGGCAGGGAGCTGGACTTAATGATCTTCTGAGGTCCCTTCCAGCCCTAATGTCTATGAAATCTATGAACATGTCTAGCTCCTTCAGCCTCTCCTCATATGACTTGCCTTCCAAGCCCTTTATCATTTTTGTATATATTTATCTAATTTCTCCACATCCTTTCTAAAATCTGGAGTCCAGAACTGAACACAATACTCCAGATGAGGCTTAACCAGTGCCAAGTAGAGAGGCACTATCACTGCTTGTGTCTTAAAGGTAATACTTCTTTTGAAACATCCCAAAACTGCATTCACCTTTCGTATAGCTGCATCACATTGCTGACTCACTGAGTCTGTGATCTACCAAGATTCCCAAGTCCCTTTCCATTGTTCTGCCATCCAGCCAGGTTTCCCCTTTTTATATTTTTGGACATTTTTATACATGCAAGCTTTGCAGTAGAATCCAGCGCTGTGTTGCTTACAGTTGTATAAATGCCAAAATGCACATCATCACTGTGAAAATGGTGGTGGCATGCTTTTGAACTAAAACACATAGAAGGTATTTTAGATCAAAAGTGCACCGCTGAGATTTTCTGTGCACTGACGTACATTTCACCACTTACACAACTGCATGCAACGCTGTCCAGTTTGCATCAGCTCACATACGGAGCAGACTTGAATAATTGAGTCTACTCCAAAGCAGTGGATCTCTGGTGCACTGTGGGACAAAAAGGTATGTGTATAAATGCTCTGTGTTTCTGATTATTCCTCCCAATGTGTAGCACCTTGCATTTGTCTATACTGAACTACATCCTGTCAGCTCTAACCCAACTTTCCAAACTGTTGAGATCCTTTTGAATTGTGCTCACTTTCACCAACATGTTCACACTCCTTCCTAGTTTTGTGTTGTCTGCAAACTTGCTCAAGAAGCTTTGCTTGTCAGCATCCAAATCATTAATAAACACTTTGAATAGCACTAGGCCCAGGACACACCCCTTTAGGACTTAATTGAAAAACTGCTATTCTGACATGGACCTTTGCTTGTGGTTATTGAGGCAGTTATCCACTTTGGAGTAGTTTTACCTAGCTCACACTTCTCCAATTTGTTTATGAGAAGGTCATGTAAAAAACCTTGCTCTGTTCTACATAAACTATAGCCACAGCATTCACCTCATCCACCCAAGTAGTTACTTTGGCAAAGAAGGAGACTGATTTTGTTTGATACAATTTGTTTTTCATAAACCCATGCTGGCTGCTTGTAATCTGCCCTTCCTCCAGATGCTTGTAAATGGCCTTCCTTAGAATATGCTCCAATAGCTTCCCAGATATTAAGATAAGGCTACCCAGTCTATAGTTCCCTGGGTCCTCCTTTTTGCCTTTTATAAAGAGGGGCACTATGTTGCCCCTTTTCCAGTCCTCTGCTACATGGTCCATCTCCTACAACTTCATGAAAATCATTGCTCTGAAAAATCTGAAAATTGCTCTCTGAGATCTCTGCCAGTTCTTTCAATGCCCTGGGATGAAGCTCATTTGGCTCTGCTGACTTGAATTCATTCAGACCATCTCTTCTGTTATCTCTTCCCTTGGGTTGCCTTCTTCTTATCCAAATAATCCCTATTAGGCGTCTGATTGCATCTTTTTTTTTTGTGAAGACCGAGGCAAAGTAGCTGTTGAGTAGACCTGCTGTCTTTGCATCTTCTGTTAGGAGTCCCCCCCCCCGACTTGTTAACAGAGGACTCACAGCTTGCTTGGTGCTTTTTTTCTGGTCAAAACACACTTATAGAACCTCTTGCAATTGTCCTTAACCTCCTTTGCCAGGTGAAGCTTGCTCTTTATCTTTGCTTTCTTGATTTTGTCCCTATAGTTTCTTACTATTTTCTGGTAAACTTAATTCCTCACCTGCCAATTCTTCTTTTTCTGTATGCTTTCCTTTTTCACTAGAGGCATTTTAGAAACTTCTTGTACAGGCACTTTAGGCTCTTGCCATTCTTCTTGTGCTTCCATTGTGTCAGGACAGTTTCTTGTTGGGCTTCAAATACTGTGACTTTTAGGAGCTCCCAGACCTCCTGAGTGCCTTTATCCTTCAGTATATACTCCTATGACACTTTCAGTATTTTAACATATGACCTCATTCAGTATTTCCTGCTTGAGTCAGATGAAATTCACTTTTTTGAAATCTAGTGTCCTAATTTTGCTGACCTCATGATTTCCCTGTTTCAGGATCTGGAATTCATATCATGATAACTTCCTTACAAGTTACCCATCAGCTTCACTTCCTTTACCAGTTCTCTGTTGAACTAGCGCTCCTGCTTGCACTAAACACCTATGACTTAGTGGGGCTAACAGAAACCTGGTGGGATTCATCCCATGACTGGACAGTACATATTGAGGGCTATAGATTGTACAGAAAGGACAGGGTGGGGAACAAAGGGGGAGGGGTTGCGCTCTATGTCAATGAGCAATATACATCAACCCTCATCAAGATGGAATCCAAGGATGAGGAAGTAGAAGGATTGTGGGTTAGGCTACATGGGGGGGCAAGGAGAAAGGGATTTGGTGGTAGGGGTCTGCTACATACCCCCACATTAAGGGGAAGAAAGAGATTCGGGGCTCCTGAGGCAATTCTCGGAGACCATAAAAGCTAAAGAGGCGGTAGTCATGGGGGACCTAAACTACCCGGACATCTGCTGGGAGTCACAGACAGCAAAGTCCCACCTCTCACGCAGGTTTCTAACCTGTGTACAGGACCTCCACCTGACACAGGAGGTACACGGTCCCACTAGGGGGAATGCCATACTGGATCTGATAATGGGAACGGGGGATGACATGGTAGGGGACCTCCAGATCGGTAGCCATCTGGGGGACAGTGATCACCTAATAATAGAATTCACCATAAGACGTCGAGTGGCTAAGGTAACTAGTAGGGTGAAAGTGCTAGACTTTAGGAAAGCTGATCTCAATGAACTCAGGCAATTAGTCAAGGACGCACTGCAGAGTAGGAGTTTTGAAGTGATGGGAGCCCAAGAAGGGTGGCTGTGCCTTAAGGAAACGATCCTTCAGGCACAAAGCAAGACGATCCCCGAGCGAGGCAAAAGAGGGAAAGGGGCCAGGAGGCTTTCCTGGCTGACCACAGAAATCCAGGGCAGCCTAAGGGCCAAAAGGGGAGCACATAAAAAGTGGAAACAAGGAGAGATCACCAAAGACGAATATACCTCCTCCTCTGCTCATGCTTGTAGGGAGGCAGTTAGACTGGCCAAAGCTACCATGGAGCTGAGGATGGCATCCCAAGTAAAAGACAACAAGAAATTGTTTTTTAGATATATAAGGAGTAAAAGGAAGACCCAGGGAGGAATAGGACCCCTGCTAAATGGGCAGAAACAATTGGTGACGGACAGAGGGGACAAGGCTGAACTCCTCAACGAGTTCTTTGCCTCAGTGTTCCTAAGCGAGGGGCATGACAAGTCTCTCACTGGGGTTGTAGAGAGGCAGAAGCAAGGCGCCAGACTTCCATGCGTAGACCCTGAGATGGTGCAGAGTTACTTGGAAGAACTGGATGCCTTTAAGTCGGCAGGCCCGGATGAGCTCCATCCGAGGGTGCTGAAGGCACTGGCTGATGTCATTGCAGAGCCATTGGCGGGAATATTTGAAAGCTTGTGGTGCACGGCCCAAGTCCCAGAGGACTGGAAAAGGGCCAACGTGGTCCCCATTTTCAAAAAGGGGAGGAAGGAGGACCTGGGCAACTATAGGCCAGTCAGTCTCACCTCTATTCTTGGCAAAGTCTTTGAAAAAATTATCAAGGCTCACATTTGTGAGAGCCCGGCAGGACAAATTATGCTGAGGGGAAACCAGGGCGGGTTCATGGCAGGCAGATCGTGCCTGACCAATCTAGTCTCTTTTTATGACCAGGTTACGAAATGCCTGGACACAGGAGGAGGGGTGGATGTCGTATACTTAGACTTCAGGAAGGCCTTCGATACGGTATCCCACCCTATACTGGTGAACAAGTTAAGAGGCTGTGATTTGGATGACTACACAGTCCGGTGGGTGGCGAATTGGCTGGAGGGTCAGACCCAGAGAGTCGTGGTGGATGGGTCAGTTTCGACCTGGAAGGGAGTGGGCAGTGGGGTCCCGCAGGGCTTGGTCCTTGGACTGATACTCTTTAATGTCTTCATCAGTGACTTGGACGAGGGAGTGAAATGTACTCTGTCCAAGTTTGCAGATGACACAAAGCTATGGGGAGATGTGGACACGCCAGAGGGCAGGGAACAGCTGGAAGCAGACCTGGACAGGTTGGACAAGTGGGCAGAAAACAACAGAATGCAGTTCAACAGGGAGAAATGCAAAGTGCTACACTTAGGGAGGAAAAATGTCCAGCACACCTACAGCCTAGGAAATGACCTGCTGGGTGGCATGGAAGTGGATAGGGATCTTGGAGTCCTAGTGGACTCCAAGATGAACATGAGTCGGCAGTGTGACGAAGCCATCAAAAAAGCCGATGGCACTTTATCGTGCATCAGCAGATGCATGACTAATAGGTCCAAGGAGGTAATACTTCCCCTCTATCGGGCGCTGGTCAGACCACAGTTGGAGTACTGTGTGAAATTCTGTGCGCCACACTTCAAGAAGGATGCGGATAACCTGGAGAGGGTCCAGAGAAGGGCCACTCATATGGTTAAGGGCCTACAGACCAAGCCCTACGAGGAGAGACTAGAGAAACTGGACCTTTTCAGCCTCCGCAAGAGAAGGTTGAGAGGCGACTTTGTGGCCGCCTATAAGTTCATCACGGGGGCACAGAAGAGAATTGGTGAGGATTTATTCACCAAGGCGCCCCCGGGGGTTACGAGAAACAATGGCCACAAGCTAGCAGAGAGCAGATTTAGATTGGACATTAGGAAGAACTTCACAGTTCGAGTGGCCAAGGTCTGGAACAGGCTCCCAAGGGAGGTTGTGCTCTCCCCTACCCTGGGGGTCTTCAAGAGGAGGTTAGATGAGCATCTAGCTGGGGTCATCTAGACCCAGCACTCTTTCCTGCCTATGCAGGGGGTTGGACTCGATGATCTATTGAGGTCCCTTTCGATCCTAACGTCTATGAATCTATGAATCTTCACTCAAATGCATTGTGCTTTGCTGTCTTCCTTCTCCTGAACCAGGGAACAAGTGTTTTTGACATACACCACCACCTTTTCTTCTAACCCTGTCCTTCCAAAA
The DNA here is from genome assembly GCF_030867095.1 of Alligator mississippiensis. Classification (NCBI taxonomy): domain Eukaryota; kingdom Metazoa; phylum Chordata; order Crocodylia; family Alligatoridae; genus Alligator; species Alligator mississippiensis. The sequence goes on along the minus strand of NC_081828.1, from coordinate 107,774,284 downwards.
TAGAGTATAACCCTCATTGTCAACATTCCAGTCATAAGAGCTGTCTCCCTAGGTGTGTGTTATACCAATCAGATTATAGCTGTTTTCACAGGCTGTCACTTGCAGCTCATCTTGTTTATTCCCCATACCTCTTGCATTTGTGTACATGTATTGGACATATTTTGCTTCCTGATGTACTCAATTTCCTTTCACACCACTTGTTGCAGTCCTGTAGATCCATAACCCTTTCCCAGAGTTAAGTTGCTTCAAGTATTTTCCCATTGTTTCTGTGTGCTCTGTTGTTGGAGGGTTTGGGTTACCACACCCCTTGAAACCCAGTTTAAAGCCCTCCTTATTAGTTTAGCCAGATGACACCCAAAGATGCTCTTCCCTGTTCTTGCTGGATGGATCTTATTTCTTGATAGCACCCTCCTCCCAAGAACATCCACCCCTTGTTAAAAAGCTGAAGCCTTCACATTGATACTACCATCTCAGCAATGTATTCACTTCAGGATCCAATGGTCTCTGCCTGGACCCTTGCCTTCCATGAAAAGAATCAGTGAGAACATTACTATTGCTCCAAGATCCTTTATCCTGCTGCCAAGAGACTGATAATCATGTCTGATCTGCTCAGTGTCATTCCTGGCAGTATCGTTGGTGTCTACATGTACAAGCAGGAAGGGGAAGTGATCCAAATGATGGATGAGCTTTGATAATCTCTCTGTGGTTTCGTGAATTTGGGCTCCCAGCAGAGCTCCCACCTCCTAGGCCCCCAAATCTAGATGATAGACTGGTGCCTCTGTTCCTCACAGAAGGGAATCACCAACCACAACTACTTTTCTTTTCCTTCTTGGTGCAGTGGTTCTGGAGCCCTTGTTCTTGGGGCCTTGCATTTCCAGCTCTCTAGGCTGCTGCCACCTCTGCCTCATGTTTGAATATGTCCTCTCTTCTACCTTTTCCTCAGCAGTTCCCCCTCAGAGTGCCTGAAAGCAGTTGCTGTCTTCAGTCTACTGTTCTTCAATTCTGGGGACCCTCCTTCTTTGAGTAGTCACATGCTATCACTTCTCCTCATTGCCCTTCGGTCTCTCCACTATCAGGCTCTCATAACTCTTGTCCAAGTACTTCCTGGTCCCTGATGCAATGCAGCATGGATACACATGCTTCCAATCTTTGAATCTTCTCCTCCAGGGCAGACACCAGCTTACACTTGGTGTAGATAAAGTGCTTTTGACTTCTGGGAGGAACACAAACATGACACATCCAATGCAGGTCACTAATGCTTGCTACAATATAAATAAAACATCTTCTAAATCAAGGCCCAGAGAATGCCACTGTACCAAGCATTTCAATACATTATCAATTACATTGGCATGAGTAGAGCTTGGCCCTGATTAAGTCTTTAGTTGATGAAGACCTAGAAATAAAGCAAAACAGTTCATTTAACACCAACATGTTTAAAAACACTCTCAAAATCCCATTATTTATAGGTAAAGTAACTTAGACTTTGGCTGTTTGGCATAATTTTCTGCTCCTTCTCCCCTCATTTGTCCTTGTGCCCCATTCAGCAGAAATTTAGTTAACAAAGAGATAATGATTCCCAGGATATTTAGTGGCATCTTGTATACTTCTATAACTTTGATTTCAGCAAGACTGAACCAGGGATTATATGAAGTTAAGTTACATGCTAGAACAACCTGCTGGTGTTCAACGCCGATAAATGCAAGGTTCTCCACCTTGGGAAGAAAAACCCGCAGCATCCTTATAGGCTCGGCAGTGCTATGCTGGCTAGCACTATGGAAGAAAGAGACTTGGGGGTTATCTTTGACCACAAGATGAACATGAGCCTGCAATGCGATGCTGCGGCTAGTAAAGCGACCAAAACGCTGCCTTGCATCCATAGATGCTTCTCAAGCAAATCCCGGGACGGCATTCTCCCCTTGTACTCGGCCTTGGTGAGGCCGCAGCTGGAGTACTGCATCCAGTTTTGGGCTCCACAATTCAAAAAGGATATGGAGAAGCTTGAGAGAGTCCAGAGAAGAGCCACGCGCATGATCAGAGGTCAGGGAAGCAGACCCTACAATGACAGGCTGAGAGCCCTGGGGCTCTTTAGCCTGGAAAAGCACAGGCTCAGGGGTGATCTGATGGCCACCTATAAGTTTATCAGGGGTGACCACCAGTATCTGGGGGAACGTTTGTTCACCAGAGCGCCCCAAGGGATGATGACTAGGTTGAACGGTCATAAACTTCTACAAGACCGTTTCAGGCTGGACATAAGGAAGAATTTCTTTACTGTCCGAGCCCCCAAGGTCTGGAACAGCCTGCCACTGGAGGTGGTTCAAGCGCCTTCATTGAACACCTTCAAGATGAAACTGGATGCTTATCTTGCTGGGAACCTATGACCCCAGCTGACTTCCTGCCCTTTGGGCAGGGGGCTGGACTCGATGATCTTCCAAGGTCCCTTCCAGCCCTAATGTCTATGAAATCTATGAAATCTATGAAACCTTTACTCTTCTCCCCTGGAACTGAGTAGCCCACAGTAAATCTCTGTATGCATTTCTGCTGTATTTACTGTCTAAGTTATGGCTGATTTGTTTGTCTGAAGCAACTTAGCAAAGTGGTATTTATTATGAGCTGACCTGGGGATTAATTAAGGGAGATTAGTAGTGCAGTCGTGGTGTGATATGATGATATCTAAATGTCTTAGTCCCCTGGGCGGATTTAAACCTCTCTGAAAGAAGGAGGGAACTGTATTTGTATTTTGAGGCTCCAATATTCCTCATTTCAACCAATAATAGTACACAGACCTCTTCTATTCATGGGATTGTTAGCATCTGAGGTGGAATACGAGCATGGACTCTGATTTTACCAAGAGGCAAGTCAGTAAGAAGACCTGTAATGTTAAATGGTATCTTGTGGGTGAGAATGAAAGAGTTGTAAAATAATGTTATGGTGCTGTAAAATGTAGCAAGTGAAAAAGCAGTTTCTGGGTCGGAGACCTTGTGTTTGAGTGTAAATGAGATGTACTTAATTCCTTCTCAGTACAGCTCACCTAAACAATAAGGGCACCTACAGATGAGCATAGAGGCTCTTCTGACATGCTGGAATATCAGCGTATCAGAGACAACTCGATTAATCGAGTCTGCTGGACAATGGCGATTGCTGTACTCCAGCAGCCTCGTGTCTCATGTATCAGCATCCCCACACTTAAAAATGGCAGTGCAGATGCTTGAACTAAAGCTTTAGTTCAAGTGCCCCTTGTTTTAGCAAAGAGATGAAAAAAACTTAAACTGTGTTGCACTAGTTACATACTCTATTCCTCACATGATTGCAGTGCTTGCAAAGTGTGAATATATGTGTGTTTATTAGCAGATAGTGGCATCTCACAAAGAAAACAAAGTTAAGTTTTTATTGGTGTATACCTTGTTTCTGAATTCCTGGGTTTAAATGTTGCTGAATGCTACTTTTGGGAAGGACACTAGACAACTGAAGACTAACCTTAACTCTGAGATATCACACTGCCTGACCTTCTGCTTAACTCTGAGTTAAAGGTTAGGGGTTTTTTGTTTTGTTTTGGTGTTTTGCCATTCAGTTTTCCAGGATGTGTGCACATCATTTATTTTTCAGTTAAAAAGATACATTTTTGTTGGATTTAGTTGTCATTTCCATAGCTGTAGTTATCTTGTAGACTGCCTGTTGAGATTTTACTGTAGCTAGCTTAAGGAAGGTATTATATGATTTTTAAGTGCTCTTCATCCTCTTCTGCTCATTGTTGTTAGTGAAATGGAACAGCATAGTTTGCAAAGTTTTCTGGTTATAGTTAATGACAGGGCTAGTGAGATAAATTATATGTATGGGATATGTCAAAACATCTTGATATTCTTGTATTGTAGATTTCATTACATATTGGAACAGTGACTTACAGCAAGGGAGAGGAAATTGGTGATGGTGGGCTTATCATCTCTACCTCCCTCATTTACCATCCTCTGCCAAATATACTCCCAATTAATTTTCCTTTTATCTTCCATTAATTCATTACTTCTTTTCTGACACTTCTCTCTTTATTGCATGTAGTAGTGTACTAGATTTGTACTAGTTATGCTTCTGAAAAAATATGCTGAGATGGATACCAGGGTGGACTGCAGTCTGCTATTCCCCCACAGTCCATCTGCTATTTCACATCCTGGTGTGGCATATTTATCACATCTTTATTTCCTATTTTTGGAGGTTTTAAATTGTGTTACATTCGAGCCTCCATCATTGGTGCCAGTTTGTCTGATATGAGGGAAGAGGTCAGACAGACTTTCTTGAATGAGCACTTTCTCCTAGGTCCTGCAGGTCCTGCCACATAAGGGAAAGGGATGGAAGCCCAACCTTCCTTCCCAAGGTCAGGACTTCCTTTCAAGTCCCAAAATACTGGGCTAAAATCTACCTTCTGCTTAATCCCATCTGCCCTACTAAGAGCCTCCAAAGTGTCTCCCTATCCACCCTCCTTTGCCACCTATTCTAATTTGTCTTTGATATAACATGCCCACTACCTGGCCTGCTATTCTCCTTCCCTCTCAGCAACTATTTTCATATGTCTTTTGTTTTCAAAACTAGCTTTATTGCCTTAGTTCCTATACTCAAATTACATTTCTCCCCATAAAAGAGGGGAACAAAAACAAGGCAGACAGTATAACATGCCTAAAGTTGATTGGTGTTAGTATTAATTCAAGTTTGGAATATTAACATTTCAGCCCAGCAGGGGCCTGGCAGAGCAGAAGTTAAGAATGCTCCCAACTCACATTAAGGGTTTTATCCCTGCAGCCTACCCTACCCCCAGGGTTCCCTCAGTTCTCTCCATCTCCGGAGTTCTCTCCCCCATCCCTGCTTACTTTGGCTGCCAACACTCTCTATCCCAGGGGAGCAGGCAGTGAGGGGTTAACCTGCCTGCCCATCCTCTACTGCCACTGCTGGGCAGCTTGTCTGTCAGTGTGGGCAACCACAAGTAAGTGGGAGTGGGAGTAAGAGGGCTAATGATCTGGGATCTGGAGTGCTGGGGGGGGGAGGGCAGTGGGTCCTCCTCAAAATCTGAAGGCCACCTATAAGCATAATTATATGTACTTGGATTGCAGTCAGTTAAGACAAGTGAGGTGAAAAGCACAGCTATGACAAGCTTATAGGTCTGAGAGACTTTTCAAGGGGTTAAAGCCTGTGAATATCAAATATGAAGGAGCCTTTCCAATGAATTCAAGGGGTGCTCTATCAGTACCCTTGTTCCTTGTCCCCCTTAGCCACATATAGTGAGAACCTAAAAGCTTTATTCCTATTTGTTTCCACCAGAAAGACTGCAGTTAGATATAGGCTCACAGTATGAACTCCAGCAGCTCTTGTCCTTCTAAGCATATATACTGAGCAGAAGAGGAGTCTGGTCTAGCACCCATTGAATTCAACAGCAAGACTTTTACTAGAATGGAACTGGATCTGGTTCTGAGTCAGCATAGGGAATGAATTACATTCTGAAGCTCAGCTGGTCCCTTCATGTCATTCCTTGGGAAGGAATTCTGCACTGGATGCCACACATTACTTGAATAAACCAAAAATCATGCTGATGGCCCTGCCATCTTTCCTTGGGACAGAATTCAGTGTTAAAAATGTATAAGTTAAATGAACATTAGAGCCTTTTCTCAATGGCTTTTTTCTCCCTGTACACACTTCTTAAATGAGATTTTTTTTTTTTTTTTTTTTAGTTTATGAAAGACAATTCGGCCTATTACTTGAAGTTCATAACTCCACTCACCCCATTCCATTGAATCCACCCCTTTCCACAAAGAGGCTTTTGCCTCTTTATTACTTGCTCTGATGTGAGCAGCAGCCCATGGAAAGAGCGAGAGTGAACCATATAACATCATTACTATTAATGGGCTCTGAAAGCACAGTCCATGAAAATACACTAGTTCAGTTAAAAAAAAAAAAGTGGAACTTTTACCACACCTCATTCAAATGATGAATGAAAATGCTGAACCATTTCTACAAGACAGATGAACATTTTGAGTTAAAGAAGGTTGTTCAGGCAGACTGCATCAGTGAAACCTACGGTTATGAAAGATGACTGCAGTATCTTTCTGTATCAGTATTAATGATGCTTAAAATGCATTCCTGAATATACACATCTGCTTACAGATCTAGATAGATATGAAAGCATGTCATGCTCTGTGACTCTTTTTTTCCTTAACTAATAGATTAGTGCAAGTGGCTGCCACAGTTCAGCTTCATAACTTTACTAATGTAAATTGAAAAAGTTTGGTTATAGTTTGACAAATGTTCCTGTCTGCATCAAACCCTCTGAACTGTAATAATTTTTATCTAGAGATGTGCCAAAGTACCTGAGTATAATTTGGGCAGCTGGCAAATTGTATTATCCACTAGTTCACAGAAAGAACCTTTACCTGTTTGCTTCACTTCTTTCCACTTCGATAAATTGGGCCAGAAATTTTCTGTCCACTCCCCTAAAGAGACCATTAATGTAACGTCACATTGCAATCAAATGTGACATAACACACTCGTCACACAGCAGGATACGAGTTTAGATAAATTTCCACTTCTGAATAAGTTGATAACAAAGTGATATATCACCTGAATTTGGTAGTCTTTTAGTAGATCAGTTTTGTTTTGTTTTTTTCTTTAAATGGTAGATTTTCTTAATTTACAGTTCTGGATGTATCATAAGAAACTGACAGCTCAGAAAGCAAATGAAATAACAAAAGATTTCCCATCCCATGCCATATTGGTATTCTCAGCCTTGACCTAAAAGGATTATTACTGCTACACATAAATAATAATTCATTCTTTATTTAGTCTTCCCCCCTAGTTCCTAACGTTGTCTTTTATTGATTTCCTGCTGCTTGCAATTTGTGGGAAATCACTAGTGTCATCTATTTCATTTTAAAAAGGTAATTTGTCAAAGTATTTTAATTGTTCAGGTCTGGGTTCTTCTATTGCACAATTCATCATGGCATAATGTGTCTCAAACAAGAAAAAATGTTATTTGCAGTTATTGAAGCAGTATACATTTTTCCAAGTATTCTAGCAATGGGTTCAAGTTGAAACATAATGAGCACCTATACATGATGGAGCGCTGCTCTGATGCATGCTAATTAGCATTAGCTGGAGCATGCTCGTCAAATTAGCTTTAGTTAAAGTGCCCCCCACCACCATTTTGGAGTGTGGAACATCGAACACACATGATACTGTGGGAGTTTTAATTACAGCAACAATAAGAGCTGGTCTAATTAAAGTAACCTCCCCCTCCCCCTAGAGCATCCCAGATGCCCAATATCTCATCCTTTAAAACCAATAGCTTATTTTATAGTTAGAGTATTTATATAGTATGATAATTCCCTTCTGATTTAATTATTGTGAAAAAAATGAAAAATAATCAATGGAAAGACTAACAAAGTAGTTACCCAAAAGATGTTTTAAAACTAAAGTGTTGCCATTTGATCAATGTTGGTCCTACCCAAAAACAGTTACCACTGTAATCCAGTATTTCTTATGTTTTACCATGGCCTGATTGTTGAATTCTACCTTGGCTATTTATGGGAGGGATCCTTCTGAAGTCACTGGGCTCCCACAATGAGAAGGCACTCACCAACCTGAGAAAGGGAGCCAAAATAAGCTTCTTATTCCACCCACAAAACATTTCTCCCATGAAGTGAAGACTTGGTTCTTATTCTGTTTGAATATAGTTAGGAAAGACAGAAAGTAGTAGGCCTACAGATAGTCCTCATTCTACCTCCTGATTTGTTTTAGGTAGCTTGGTTTATTAAACTGAGAAACTGGGTAATAGGGGAATAGCAATAGAAGGAGTTTTGTGCTTCATGAGGGTAGGGAGTACTATCACTGCTGCTGCTGCTACTACTACTACTACTACTACTACTACTACTAGATAATTCAGAAAACATTTATCTCCCTCCCACTCTTCTTTTCTTTATAGAATAAAAATCTGAGGTATTTCATAGTAAAGGGACAGGTGGCAGAAACAAGGATATTTGCCTTATAGATCTCCTTGTTTGAAGCTCTTACAGTTTCTTACTTCTGAGTCTCACACCTTCAGTCTGAGAGCACCTGTAACCTTCAAAGTTAAGAGCTGGAAGGCTATACTTCTTATACACCAGTATGCATACATGCAAACACAAACTCCCCCAGTGGGTGGAAGATGCCAGTGTCTTTTAAAGCAAAAGGACAAAACAAACATTCATGTATCATATTAAAGGCAATATATATGAACCTTGAGGATAGGCAAGTGTATAGGTGGAAAATAATACTGGGGGTTGTTAACTTTAAACATGTAGCATTCTTACACACACAATTTTCCTTTTTTAATATATTTTTTAAAGTTTTTTCAACTTTGCATGAATTTCATTCACTTTGAGAGAGAAAAGAAAAAGTGTAAATCACGTTGCGGCAGACTTTGAAGAAACTCTACACTCACGTTCAACAAGCAGCCAAACAAATTTGTTTTATAATAAAGCAACAATAATTTCTCCAGATACACTGAAACAGAAAAACAGTCTCTGTGAGACTATAGGAGACTGTCTATGAAACTGTCCTACCAGGGAGTTTCAAATTTTTACCAAGTCAAAGAAGATATTGGGCCCTCTGTTTTTGAATTGACTCTGCAGATGGGAGAAGCCAAAATGAAGTTCAATTCTGGGGGGGGGAGGAGAAAACAAAACAAAACAAAACAAAACAAAACAGCCACTTGTGCTTAGGACTGAAACATCTCAAAAGTATTTAATAAGACCGGCTTCTTCTCATATAGTATGTGATACAGGAAGCATTGGTTCTCAGGGTTGTATTAGTAAAAAAGGAAATGTATAGCCTTCAGATTTCATCCTTTTTGTTGACAGCTATGCCCAAGGTATTCGAATCAAAGGAACAAAGAGTTGAATTGACTATGGATGCCGTAAGCAAATTGTGGAAGAAAAAAATCCTTAATACCACACCTAGGGCAAAGCACCACTATTGAGACAAGCTGACAAACTCAGCAAGGCAGCGACAGTCTTTAGACTTTGAAAACTAGAGCTGGTTGAAAATGTTTTGATGAAATATTTTTGATTAAATGGTTTCCTGCTAAACAGAACAGTTTTAATCTTCTCAGAAAAAGATACTTTTTAAATGAAAATCAAAAATATCTTCCTCTCCCTTCTTCATTTCAGCATCAAAAGCTGAGAATTGAGCATTTTTTTTATTTTTGAAAAGTGAGTTTTGGGAATTTTAAGATGTTTTGGTTATGTCATTAAATCCCCAGAATTAAAACAAAAACAAAAAAGGAAAAAGAAACAGGAAAAAAACAAGCACATCTAATTTTATTTATTTTTTTTATTTTCCATTTTTAAACATTCCTTTTGATAGCACTCAGTCTAATAAATACATAGAACAAAGTATGGTAGGTAGTAGGGGTGTGCAAAGCTTCGGTCACTGATTTGATTTGGAGAAGATTTAGCCCAATTCAGTGGCTGAATCACTGAATCTGAATTGAATCAGGAGACCCAAATTGATATGGATTCTTGTATCCAAATTGATTTGGAAAAGACTTGGCTATTTGGGGATTTGGAAAAGGTGGTCTTATGGGGAAACAGAAACTGGGAAGAGGGAGGCGGGAAGGAGGAGGGGAAAGACTGCTATGAAATTGACATCTGTAGTTGGCCATTGACAATGATCTTTCCCTAAGTTCCCTTCCAATCACAGTGCTTGGGGGGAGGGATGTAGAAACAGCATATAAGGCTCTGTGTGAAGCCTTTCTGTCCCTTTTGTTAGCTGTCTGTCTGGAAGCAACAGCATGTGAAAGGTACTGGCTTCAGTGGCTGGCTTCCTAGTCAGCCTCTTCACTCTTTTGTTAGCTTCTCTCCTTGGAAATGAATGGATCTTTCCAAAATACATCTTTCCAATATATTACAGATAGAAGATATTGTAAACAGATAGAAGAGGTTATAGTAAACACATAGAAGATATATTACACACACACATATATTAAACACATACAAGATATATTATACATATACACACACACATTTTCCAGCACAGCAAATATTATGAAGCATGCTGGAAAGGTCTTCTAGCAGGGAAAGGAGAGGGGCTAGAGTGAGTAGGGGGAGAACTTAAAATTCTCTCCCCACCCCCAACTTAGATATACCTTCTTTCCTGGCAGTGATGAGACTTCTGCTGCCAGTGGGAGAAAGGTCATGGGAGCAGTACCTATCCCTGCTTCTGTACCACCTCCAGTACATAGAGATAGCCTCCAGTACCAGCATGACAGTCTCCTCCACCCCAGTTTCAGCTCCCAGCATGAGCCTCCCAGTGCAAGAGGAGGAGCTAGATCTGGAACTGGGGGAGCTCAGTGCCATAGCCAGGGAAATTCTGGGAAAGGAAGGGGAATCTGAGTTTGTGCTCCACACCTCTCAAAGTTATTCTACAGACAGGTCTCTCCTGGAAAGCACTTTGGAGGAGGTTGTGGGGGCAGGTGGCTCAGCTTCCCCTGATGTTGTGCCTCTGTCTGCTGGGGAGGGGGATAAGGCAGGATCCCCACCCTCAACCCAGAAGCAGGGGAGTAGTGTAGTGTGGGAGCATTTTGATTTGGCAGATGATCTACCAGGTATTCTATCTGCCAGCACTGCCAAATACAGATCAGCTGGGGCAAGGAGGTTAAACACTTCACCACCATGCTGCTGCTGCTGCATCTCAGGAGGCAGCACCCCCTTGCCCTTTTTCCTCATCCTGGCACCAGTGGGAGCATGCCCAAAGGGAAGTCCCCCTATCGCTCTAAAGCCCCTGTCTCCTCAAAGCAGAGGCAGGCCACCCTGGACCAGTGGGGGAAGGCTGCAGACAAAGCAAGGCATGTTGCAAGGGCAAGCGAGGTCACCCAGAGCATTGGGAAGATGCTTGCTTTGGATGTCCAGCCCTTCTCCTTTGTTGAGCTTCCAGAGTTCAGGTGGCTCAGGGCACTCATGGCCCCATCCTACCAAGTGCCTGCATGCATCACTTTTAGTAGGACGGTGGTGCCCTCCCTGTATGAAGCATGCAGGGAGTACTTGAGGGAGGAGCTGCGCAAGGCAGGGCCACAGGTAGCCTTGCACTTTACATCAGACATCTGGAGCAGCTGGGATGGAGATCATACCTACCTCTCCCTCACAGGGCACTGGTGCAATCAGTCAGGCCATAGGTGAGTTCTTGAAGTAGAGGTGATGAATGAGTCGGACACGGCAAGGGAGATCATGGTGGCCATGAACCGCCTGGTGCAGGGGTGGCTCATTGGGCAGGGAGAGCTCACCCATGGGTTCATGGTCACTGACAACAGGGCCAATATGATCAAGGCGGTTTATGATGCCAATTGTGTTGGCATCTGCTGTGTGGCACACAAGTTCCACCTGATAGTCAGGGATGCCTTGGAGGGGGAACAGGGCTTCTGGTGATGGCGCCATCACTACCATGACCAGCCAGCTCATTTCAAAATGCAGGAAGGTGGTGGGCTACTTCCACTGGAGCATCAAGGGAGACAAGATTCTGTGGGAGAAAAAGGGAGAGCTGAGCTTCCTGAAGCACAAAATCATGCAGGATTTGGAGACTTGGTGGAACTCCACATACCTGATGCTCAAAAGGCTGTTTGAACAAAATCAGGCCATCCATGAGATGGCTGTGGTCAGGGAGATTGAGATCAGTGCCCCCCATCCTTAACAAAACTGAGTGGAATACCATCATACCATCACCCAGATCTTGGTGATCCTCAAGCTGTTCCTCGAGGCCACCAAGACCATCAGCTCTGGTGATGCCCTCCTTAGCCAGGTGATGCACATAGTGAAGGAGCTTGAGAATCAAGTAGAGAAGTTCCAGGAGATCTATGTTCTTGGCTGGGGCAAGCTGCTTTCACCAGAGGTGCATGCACTGATGAAGCAGCTGAAGGAGGGCATCAAAAAATGGCTGGACCCATTGCAGTCCAGTACAGTCCAGATGCAGGTGGACATGTGAGACCTGAGGGTGAAGGGGAGCATTTGCAGCAGCAAAACCCTTGATCATTGGATGGAGGTGCTGATGAACAGGGTCAGGGAGGCAGAAGGGCAGAGGCTTGCCAAGATATATTTCTCCAACTATTCAGTTGGTCTAATAAAAGATACCACATCTACTCAAGGAACCCTGCTTTCCTGTTCCTTAGACCAACACAGCTACAACCAGAAACCCAGTTAACACACACAAGTGACATGAGTTTTCTTTCAGCAATTTGTGATGCACTTTCACAGAAACCCCTGCACCTATCTCCTTGAAACTTGGCAGGCTTCATGCCCTCAGAAGTGGCTACCATCCCTGCTACTTTCACCCCACTCTGCCTTAACACACATGTGACATGAGTTTTGCTTTCAGCAGTTTGAGGGGCACTTTCACAGAAACTACTGTACCTATCTCCTTGAAACCTGACAAGCTTCATACCCTCAGAAGGGGCTACCATCCAGGCTGTTTTCATCCAATTCTCCAACAAAAATAACAAATTTATAGGTATTTTAGAGATTCCCCATCATAGTCTATGACCAAGTCACTGAATCACTCTGAATCAGCGCAGAATCTTCTGAGTCTGATTTGGCCAAATTGATTCAGGACAGTGATCTGAATCACCAAATCGAATCACTGTCCCCAGAACTGGCTGAATCTGAAATGAATACTGGTCACAGGTCCAGTAGGTAGTAAAGTCTGGGGAACATTTTCTGAAAGAAGTCAGTTCATTAGGAAAAAAGTTATTCCATATGTCATGTAAAAATTAATATTAACCTAGTGCTTGTTGAGTCAATTGCACAGGAGACTTTTAATAATGCTTGTAAATATGTAAAACACCAACAAACAAACAAACAAAAAAACCCCAAGTAGAACTAAACATTTAGATTTATAAAAATCTTGCTCTACTTTCCTCCAAATTCCGTATGGCTGGAGTAGTTTATTTTGTTCCTAAAGAAAGATCTAACCACCAGATGATATTAGAGTTACAATTAAAAAAAAATGGAAAATGTATTTTAATTGTTAGTAATTTCATAAAAGATTTTGACTGAAATTGGTTGAAGTAGGCATAAACAGTTTAAAAAGTCACATTACAGAAAACATTGTGTAAAGCATTGTCTGCACTTGAAATTAGACCATTACATGAGGAGGACATACTTTTGAGAGTACCTGTAAATAAATAAATCCAGGTGCTTCATGAAGAAATATTTGAAGTCCATGACTCAAGGCCTGCCCCAGTTTTTAACAAAATATGTCAAGCGCATCTGAGAGATACAACATGAACCCAGACTTAAAATTGCTTGTAAAAGTTTGAAAAAACTATAGGAATGGCCCACAGAAGTAGTACAATTTCTTTCAAGTTTAATTTGCCAATTAATTTCTGTATATTATGCGATCTCTGCAAAGGGCATTATAGCATATCATAAAGCACAAAAACTTGCTTTATTGAAAAATGCTAAGCATAATCCCCAGTGTCCACCTGAATAGTGAGAAGTATAAGAATGCAGCATAGGAATGCCCTATTATATTGAGGAATGAATGCTTCCATGTTACATAAAGGTATCCAAAGTGAAATCTGATATATGCAGAAAGTGAAATGCTAAAGAATCACTGAAAGCATATGAGCTTCCAAACTGCAATGGGACCAGTTTTGGTGAAATGTGTATTAAAAACAGGAACTTTTACTTCTTAAGGTGTCATAGACCAGCTCGTTTGAAGGAAAGAACAAACAAAAACCCTGGTAACTGTCTGCTAATGAGTAGCACTATAATAACACACTAGAAATTGCAGCTTGCCAAGGGATACCACAGAGTTAACAACACATAAAGACTTACAATGCAGCAAAGACTTATTTTAGTATGCTATTTTAAGCATCTCAAGTATCCCATGTGAACCACTTACTGTTCACAGAAAAAATGGGTTAGAAGAAAATAAGAACAAATAGGAGAAATCTTGACAAGAAATTAAAAGTTATGAATTCTAAAGACTAATTCTCAGCAACAGTCTGCCTTACAATACTCTATTAGAATCATAATTTCATAACTTTTAAGGCCAAAAGGGACCATTGAAATCATTCAATCTACCCTTTCACTCTACTGAGCACAGTTTGTGAACCTGCAGTTGAACTAAAACTTTTATTCTAAAATTCATCCAATTTAGATTCATGTTTGAAAAGCCATTATAGTAGTGATTAATCAATTGTGATCTGTTATTTATGCTTCCTTTTTTTTTCTTTTCCGTTTATATCTGGTTTGAATTTTCTCTAACTTTAGATCTAGTCAGTGCAAGGTTATACCTTGGCCTACTAGAAGAAAGTTCCCCTGCCACTCCATACACACACCCACACATCCACCAGTATCTATACTTATACTACAAGGGAGTTTTTTCACATTTCAAATCAATTTTGTAAGATCTTCTCTGAGCCCACTCTAATTTTTCCACACAATACAAGAAAATAAAATTTCAGAACCTTATGGGCAGGACATAAACTAGGTGGCAACACTTAATACTAAAACAAAGAAAGCAGTTATCCCTATCACAAAGGTGAAAGTGAGACGTGTTTGAAAAAAGAAACGAAAATAAAATATAGTAGCTACTTTAAGAGCACCCATGGTATCTGACAGTAGGCAGAATAATTTTCGCATTTATCAAAGGTAATACTCACTTATAGATTCATAGACGCGAGGGTCGGAAGGGACCTCAGTAGGTCATCGAGTCTGACTCCCTGCCCTGGCTGCTTGTCCAGTTGGCTCCTTATCCAGTCTCCTCTTGAAGGCCCCCAGGGTAGGGGAGAGCACCACCTCTCTTGGAAGCGCACTCCAGATTCTGACAACCCTTACAGTGAAGAAGTTTTTTCTAATGTCCAGCCTAAATCTGCTCTCTGTCAGTTTGTAGCCACTGTTCCTAGTTACTGCTGCCCTCCCCTGATGAATTTATAGGTAACCACAAGATCACCTCCCAGTCTTCTCTTGCAAAGGCTGAAGAGATCTAGATCCCTCAGCCTCTTCTCATAGGGCCTTGCCTGCAGGCCTCTAACAATATAAGTGGTTTTCCTCTGAACCCTCTCAAGATTCTCCGCATCCTTCTCAAAGTGTGGTGCCCAAAACTGGATGCAGTCCTCCAACTGTGGCATGACTACTGCCGCATAGAGGGGAAGCATCACCTCCCTGGACCTGTTCATCATGCATCTGCTAATGCATGATAAAGTCCGGTTAGCCTTGTTGATCACTTCATCACATTGACAACTCATGTTCATCTTGCAATCAACTATGACTCCAAGATCCCTTTCCACTGCTGTGTTGCTGAGAAGGTCATCCCCAGCCTGTAAGTGTGTTGGTGGTTATTTTTGCCCAGGTGCAGCACTTGTCTTTGTTGAACTGCATCCTATTTCATTCCGCCCATTTTTCCAACCTGTCCAGATCCAACTGGATCTGTTCCCTCCCCTCTGGTGTGTTAAATTTGCCTCATCATTTGGTATCATCTGTGAACTTGGACGGGGTGCTCTCCATGCCCTCATCCAAGTCACTGAAGAAGACATTGAATAGCACCAGTCCATGGACCGAGCCTCATGGGACTCCACTGCTCACATCTTTCCAAGTCAATATCGATCCGCCCGCTACCACTCTCTGGGTGTGACCCCTAAGCCAATTTGTCACCCACCTGACCATGTAATCATCTACATCACAGCCTGTCAGTTTACTTATGAGAGCAGAATGAAAAACTGTATCAAAGTCCTTCTTGAAGTCTAGGTAGATGACATCTACCTCAACTCCTGCATCTAAGCATTTTGTGACCTGGTCATAAAAAGAAAGGTTAGTAGGGCAGGATATACCTGCAATGAATCCATGCTGATTTACTTTCAACATTATTTCCTGTGCTGGGATCCCACAAATTTGATCCTTAGTGATTTTTTCAAGATGTTTTCCCAAGGATAGAGGTGAGAGTAACTGGCCTATAGTTTCCCAGTTCCTCCCTCTTCCCCTTCTTGAAAACAGGAACCACATTGGCCCTTTCCCAGTCCTCTGGGACCTGACTGAAGCACCATGAGTGCTCATACAGCCATGCTAGCAACTCTGCTATGACACTGGCTAGTTCCTTCTGCACTATTGGATGAACTTCATCCAGGCCTGCTGATTTGAACACATCCAGCCCCTCCAAGTGCCATTCACTAAGTCTGCACTAAAAGTTTGTGGGCTGGTGTCCCCCTGAGTCTATCTATGATCCAATTGGGAGATTTGTCTTGGTCTGTGTCTAGGAATACAGATGCAAAGTACTCAATGAAGAGCTCAGCTTTGTCCCCTGTCTCTGTCACCAATTGCTCCAGTGTTCTGCAGGGGTCCTATGCTACCCTACTCCTTCCTTTTTTTCCCTATATACCTGAAGAAAGACTTTTTGTTATCCTTAATTTTTGTTGCCAGCCTAAGTTCTAATCCTGCTTTGGCCTTCCTAACTGATTCCCCGTAAGTTTGAATCAGGGAAGTAGACTTCTTGGTAGCTACCCCCTGTTTCCACAGCCTGTATGCCTCTTCCTTTGCCCTTAGGCTTTCCTGGACTTCCCTGTTCATCCAAGAGGGCTTCTTGATCCCTTTGCCCTCTTTTATGCACAATGGGATTTTCTTGTTCTGTGTCCATAGGATCACTCTCTTGAGGAATGACTACCTTTCCTGGACCACCATTTTGCCAATTCCCTTGAGCTTTAATGCTTCACTAACTAATCTCCTGAGCACACTGAAGTTAGCCTTTCTGAAATCTAGCACTTCAGCCATGCTGGTTAGTTTACCCACCCTTCGCCAGATAGTGAATTAAATCAATTGATGGTTACTATCCCCTAGGTTACCTTGTACCTGCAGATTCCCCACCAGGTCATTCCCTGTAGCTAACACCAAGTCCAGCAAGGCATTTCCCCTAGTGGGATCATTTACCTTTTGTGTCAGGTGGAGGTCCTGTATGCAGGTTAAGAACCTATGTGAGCGGTTAGACTTGGCTGACTGCTCCCCCCAGCAGATATCAGGGTACGTTAGGTCACCCATGACAAATATACCTCTTGACCGTATGGCTTCTGAGAGCTGTCTGGAGAATTCCAGGTGTAGCTCATCCTCCTGGTGTGGCAGTCTATAGTAGATCCCCACTACCAAATCCCTTTCTCCCTGGTCCCTTTGTATCCTGACCCACAGTACCTTGGTTTGGACCTCCTCTGATCCCATCTTGATTATAGAGGATGTATATTGTTCCTTAAGATATAGACCAAGACCCCCCCCCCCACACACACACACCTTTTTTCCCCCACTCTATCCCATCTGTACAACCTGTAACCCTCAATGCCTACTGCCCAATTGTTAGTAAGGTCCCACCAGGTTTCAGTCAGTACAACCATGTCAAAGTTGTTGCTTGCAAGGAGGAGTGCAAGTTCCTCCTGTTTGTTCCCCATGCTCCTAGCATTAGTGTAGATACATTTAATCCCCACAATTGGTGCCTGTGGTACCTCGAGCTATGCTCCCTCTGTCAACTGGATCAAGACCTGGTGGCAGAAGGAGCACATGTGGCAGAGGCTGGGGTCTCAGCACCTCAGTGAGAGGGCCACCACTGGGGAGAGAACCCTCCCCAGGTTTGGAGCTGGGGGGAGCAGAGTCCAGTTGGGGATATAGGTTGGGACAGAGCTGAGGACCACCTGGGTCCCCAGCTCTCTAGGGCCTTGAGGGGGATGTAGTCTTCCTCCACCATGAGCCCCCTCTCCACCACCTTTGTGCAGCAACCTCCAAGGCAAGGAAAAAAAAAACCCTCTTGCCATGAAAGCAGGAGGCCACCATGATCTTGGGGAGTCCGCACTACCCAAGCCAGGGCCAGCACCCAGGTCTGAAAGTGCAGGTTCTCTTGCTCTGGTAGTTGGCACTTCACCCCGTGCCTGTGGGTGAGTGCTAGAAAGGGGGCCCCGCCCCACAAGTTGGAAGGGCTGGTGGTGGAAGGTTCAGGCCCCACAGCTGTGGGTTGCCTTGCAACTGCTTGTGCATAGCTGCAGTTCCTTTACTGGGGGGGGCACCTTGGTGGGGCCAGGGATAGGGCCAGGGACAGTCTGAGTGGGCATGCTAGCTGGTATAGCACACCTGGCCCCCTCAGGCACTAGTGGTCTAAACTGCGGGGGGTGAGGCCCTTGCCTTTTCCACCCCCAGCTGTGGAGGAGGCTGAAGAGAAGCCACTCTCATTGCCCTTACCGTGGGTTCCTGATGGTGGGGAGGCTTGGGAGATTCTCTGATCGGGGTGGCTGGTGGTGCACAGGTGCTGGCCCCAGGCTCTAGTCCCATCTGGCTGCAGATCTAGTAAGAGCTGGGCAGGGTTATTTTGCCCCAAGTGGCACAACTTGCTCCACACCAAAATGCTTGTCTGGGCATGTGTGCTGAAGCAAAAATCCCTGGCTCAAATTTGTGCCACTCCTATTTAAGCTGCAGAAAGAGCATATGCATGTGTGGATACACCCCACAAAAATATCTATTTTATGCCAGTTTCATGCTCTTTTAAGCCCTTCTTACCCCTTTTCAGATTCACACACAGACCAAAATTCATTAAAATGTTTCTACTAAGTGGTTGGTCCATTAGACTATTATGCAACCATCTATCCTAAGCGCTATGGCCAGGTGCCAAGTGGCAGGTTTATGACTGCTTCAGCCCCAGGAGGCCCCCCAGGTCCTGAGGTAAGACTGGAGGCTCCAGTGCTGGCCCCAGTCTCCTCTACCCCATCCAGGGTAACCTGCCACATGTCAGAGGACGCATGACATAGGCATTCCCTAGGGGACAAGTACCAGTGGCACAAGGTGTGCCACTGCTTCTTGTCCCAGGGAAACAAACATCCACACTTGTATAGAAATGGCCTATGAAGCACAAAATCTCCACTATACCCACTGGTTAGTCTATTATTTGATTCCTTGTTCTTTTTCATCTTTCTTATCTACTATTCTGGAGGATACTAATGATGAAATGGAGAGAAGCAAATTTTGTTCAAGTTTTTAACCTTTAATTTCTTTAAATGTTAAGAGAAACTATCACATATGTTGATCAGTATACTCCAGGTAAGTCTAAATTAGGAAAGGAAAAAAGGCCATTATGAATTGTATCTCTAACTTCAAGTAGCAATCAGAAATTCAAATCACCTTGATAATATTTGACCAACAAATCTCCCTCCACATAGCATTTAGACTGTCAAGTCTGAGTCTCATGGGACAATGTGTTAAGGAACTGACAACTCAAGAAATAGCATCATATGGTGGAATATTGTTGTTGTTGCTTATGCTGATAAAATATTTAAATAGCCTGAAGACAGTATAACAAATGGAAACAGAATGTGAAGCAAAGGCAAAAAAAAAAATTGTCTCAGAACCTTAAAGTTTCATAGTTTATTCAAGTTTGGTTCATAGGCAATATGTGCTGATCTCAGTCAAGAGTTATAATGGGAAACTATTACCCATAGGTAATAACACTCCATGGGGTGGGGGATAGTACAAGCAATTTCAGGATTAAATTATGCTTTGTTATCTTTGCTAATTAATATCTCCAGTAAAGTTTTAGAAGCTGTTCAGGCAAATGCTGGTTATTTTACTTTTAGTGATAAAGGCCCAGCAATTTAGAAAGCTATTATAATGAGACTAAAAATTTAGGGGAAAATAAAGGTTAGGGGCTATGCAATGTCGCAGCAATGATATTTGCATAGAAATAAACATCCTCTAAAATAAACAATGAATAAAACCAAAAAGGAAGAAGTAATAAACATTGTAATCCTTGGCCTGAACTGTGTTCCATCTTAACCAAAATAGGTATCCATGGAAACATTTTGGCAGACTTAAGTGTATGAGTAGGTTCATGGAGTCTGTAACCCAGTATTCTACTTCATATTTTCAGATGTAAGTATACATATCTTTATATTTACACACACACACACACACACACACACACACACACGCACACACAGGTATAATAAAGATTGATCTATCTTTCTATACATATATAAAGAGAGTTACGTGTATATCTAAAATTTGAACTAGAATGTATGTAAAAATAATTACTAAAATTATATAAAGACAATATAAAAGTTCTATTTGCAGAAGGGCATCATTCCCATTCTCATATTTCTACAGTTTAAACAATTCATGCTTCTGTTCATTTCAGAGAATACATTTGGGGCCTAATGTAATGCTTGCTGAATTCAGTGGAAAGAGTCCCATTGAGTTTTAAGAACTTTGAATTAGGCCCTTACTGAAATAGATTATCTCAACCCTATTCTTGCCATTCATATTGTAAAGGCTGTTGTCTTATGATGAAAGATGTTATCTTTCATCATAAGATACATTTTTGTGACCAAGCAAATAGTAAATAGATCGAGTAAAATATACTACATACTGGAAAACCTTAGCCAACAGAACCCAATATAAGGGCATCTGTATTCAGGATTCAGGATTTAGTGTTGGAACCACTTACTAGTGTCAATAAAATATTGTTTGTATAAATGAGGATTGCCGGTAACATTATCCAAAACATAAGCTTTTTGGGTCAAATTTTCATGCCACTGAACTCTGACAGTTAAAAAAAACCAAAACAAAACATGAGAACATGTAAGAACTGAGATGTGCCAGGTTTGAAATAGTGGAATACAGCAATTTCATTATTTCAAACTACCAAATACAGACTCCTTTTTTTCTTGCATGTCACTGATAGGCAGTGTACACAACAACCTATTTGTAAAGACAGTGACTTCTGTAGGAAGATTTGCATCTATCTATAAAAGAGTTTATCCTGGCATAGCAAAGAAAACTGCACAGATGCACAAAAGAAGCACAAATGTAATACTATGTCACTGAAAACAAAAATTACCCATTTCCTGTGATTTTTAAGCCTGACTGATATTGCCAGCACATGATATACCAGGAGTGAGCAGACCATGGCTCTCAAGTTGCATGAAATTCTCTAAGTTGCATGAGAAGCAGGTCAGTAAAATCCTTTTCTCTCTATCTGTTCATTTTATTATCTTCTTTTGATTTTCTTCATTCTTGTTCACTATTTATACTAAGAAATCATTTAATGGCAAATTAGCATTTCAGCTGGGGCACTGCGTACAATCGTTAACTCTGAGGCATGTATATCTTGAAGGTTTTGTGTCCTGCAGCTCTCAGTCATATAAAGATTTTTGTTTACAACCACACAGTTTAGGAAGGGTTTTGTCAACCCTTGTAAAATATAGAGGCTGATGTAAAGATAATTCCATTTCAACACAGCAAACTGGCCAACGCAGGCATAGTTTCACAAGAGGCAGCAGTTCCTTATGAACTTTTCTTGAATTTGTCCTTATTTTATGTTCCCTTACCAAATTTATTTTCAACTAGACCTGGACGTGAAACTATTTTCCTATTACGCCAAAATAATTTAAATTAATTTTTCCCTTTCTCCATTAGGCTGAAACCAATGTTTTAGAGCTTTTAATCAAAAGAAAAAGAGAAGGATGTGACCCCAGAAGAGGTCAGTACTTAAAGCACTTCACAGGAGCGTGGAAGACCTAGGGCACCTATACATGTGCTGGGTGTCTGCTCTGATGCATGCTGATAAGCATTAAGGGTGTGCCAAGTGGTCCCTATTCGATTCTGATTCTGATTCAGCCTGAATCAGGGACAGTGATTTGATTTGTTAATTCAGATCACTGTCACAGATTCGATTCAGCCGTATCTGAATCTGATAATTCACTGCTGATTCGGAGAATCAGAGATTTGGACACAGAAACAGCTTTAAAAGTTTTTTCTACGTACCTCAAGATGCCAGGCACAGCTTATGAATGCTGTGATGCTGGGGTGCATGGAGCATCCCGCAGGAGTTCAGGGGGGCCCTCCATGTACTTGGCGGTGAACCCGGAACTGGACCAGAAGTACTTCTGGTCCACTTCTGTGTCTGTTGGGGAGTGTGCTGTGCCCTCCACCCCCGTACCTCCCCGGCTCAGCGATTGGCTGTGGGGGGACCTCAGGTGCCGCCCCAACCCAGGAGGCACCAGTTGCCGAGCCGGGGAGGCTGATGGGTCGCCCCTCCGCATGCTCCCTGGCAGACCCGGAAGTGGACCAGAAACACATCTGGTCCACTTCTGGTCTGCTGCCAAGCATGCTGGGGAGCCCTCTGTGCTTTTGTGGGATGCTCCATGTACCCCAACATTGCAGAAATCATGAGCCCCTGCTACCCAGAGGTGTGTAGAAAAAACATTTAAAGCTGTGTCTATGTCTGAGTCGCTGAATCTTTCCAAATCTTTCTGAATTGATTCAGAGGGTTCTGATTCAATTTGGAGAGATTAAAGGGTTCTCTGGTTCAATTTGGATTCAGAGATTAGGCCACAAAATTGAGCCATATCTCTTCCGAATCGAATCAGGAACTGATGTTTCTCACAGCTCTAATAAACATGTGTCAAGCAGACTCAATTGCATAACATGTATTCAGCACCCCTCATTTCAAATTGGCAGTGGCAGCACTTTAACTAAAGCTCATCAAAAGAACTTTATTAAAGTACCCCCACCACCACTATGAAGTGTGAGATTCTGAATACATCTGAGGCTGCAGGTGCTTTAATTAGAGCGGCTCTTGGAACTACTTTAAATAAACCAGCCCCTACCCATCCCAGAGCATGTGTAAAAGTGCTCTTAGAGACTACTTCTGGTTTTCCTGAAAGTACCCTAACCCTAGGTCTATAGACTCAATCTCAGTCTCATGTTCTTGTTTATATCAGGTAGAACAATTTCAACAGAAGTGTCTTAGAGAATGCCACTCTAGGATAGTCCATAACCTGATAGAAGAGGCACTCTTCTAGGATCTGGAGGACTGATACCAAAGTTCTTGCTCTGGAGCAAGAAGGGCACGTATTTCAGTCTCACAGATTGCAAATGAACTCTTTAACTACTGGGTATTGGCTATCCTGAGGTCTTTTGCTCCCTGTATAGAAATTCCATCCTGAAAATGACACACCTCCCTTAGCTATTTTTATCAAAACGTGCATGTTCCTGGAAAAGAATAATTTCCATATATTAGTATTTTATAACCAGAATATTTATTATAAGATTCTCAACAACCCAGTGGCAGATTTGGAATGGGTACACTGGTACAATTGTACCCCCTTTTGAATTGGAGAGCATCCTGGAAGCCTCTGAGGACTTTTTAAAGTCTCCAAAGCAGGTGAAAATCCTCCCTCCCTTCCCCTTCCTGCTCAAAGGCAACCTCTCTGCCCCTTTCCCTACTCTCTCCCACTTGCCTTTCCCTGATGTCAGAGAGTGGGGAAGCACCAGAGTAATTCCTACCCCCTGCATGGGAGCTGGGCTAAGGTGGGGATAAGGACAAGATCAGCCAGGATGGCTGGGGGTTACCTTTTCCCCAGTGAGATGGAAAAATTGTGGAGCAGGTACTCAAGGAATCAGCTGGAAGCACTTGGAGGAGTAGAAGGTGATTAAGAACATTTAGCATGGATTCGCTAATGGCAAGTCATCCCCGACCAACTTGACTGCCTTCTATGACAAGGTTACTGGCTTTGTGGAAGTGGGGAGATGAGTGGACATGTTATGCCTTAACTTTAGCAAGGCTTTTGTTTGTTCCCCACAAAGTTTTTGCAAGAAAGCTAAAAAAACTATGGGCTGGATAAATGGATTGTAAGGTGGATAGAAAACTGGATGGATCATCAGGCTCAAAAGATAGTAATCAATGGTTCAATGTCTAATTGGCAGTTAATATCAAGTGGAGTGCCCCAGGGATTGGTCCTAGTGACAGTTTTGTTCAATATCTTAATCGACAACCTAGAGGGTGGGATGGAGTGCACCCTCAGCAAGTTTGCAGATGACCCCAAGCTGGGGGGGTAGTAGTAGATATGCTGGAGGGTAGGAATAGGATTCAGAGATACCTAGACAAATTGGAGGATTTGACAAAAAGAAATCTCATGGGGTGCATCCAGATGCACGTGCACATGCCTCTTGCAGCGTCTCATAGCCCTTTGCGATGGAGCAGTGGCAGTGTGGGTGCCAGGTGGATGAGGCCAGTCCCTGCTGCCCCATGCTGTATGGTGGAGATCGTCCAGGAGGCCCCAGTGACCCTGATGGCAGATGCTACTGCCAGTGAGTGTCGGGATTGTTTGGTTTTTTATTTTTTTTGCTGGGATGCTGGGCCTGGGTAGTGCAGTCATGGGGGAGGGGAGGGTGGAGCTCAGAGGGCAGGCAGGGGATGGGGTCAGGTGGGGGTTACCCCTAAGTCCTCTCCCCCCTCCTCCAGCCCCCTCCACCCTCTACTTACTGGCCAGTTTTGAGTCCCCCACCAAGTTTTTAGCCCCCCAGTGTCCAGTTTTGAGCCTCCCATTACAGAAAGGATGTGGAAAAATTGGAAAGAGTCTGGCAGAGGGCAATGAAAATAGGCAGGTGGGGCACATGACTTCTGTGGAGAAATTGAGAGAAGTTCAGGTTAGACTTTAGGGAAGACTTTATCTGGAGGAGGGTAGTAAAGCACTGAAACTAGTTACTCAGAGAGGTTGTAGAATCTCCATTCTTGGAGGTTTTTAAGACCTGGTAAACAAAGCCTTGTTTGGGATGTTCTAGTGGGTATGGTCTCACACACCCCATTCCTTACCATTTGTTTATTTGACAACATTTGAAGCATACAGAGGTAGTATTTATCCAGTCTTTTGAATGCAGTTTTCTGTAAAAGGAAAAAACAGGGAATGATGATGTATGGTTATCAGAAACTGTACCATAAGGTTTCAGGCAATGACAGCAGTGCACAATATTAATATATGCATGTCACTTGGGGAGGTTATAAATTGGACAGCTGCTTGACAAATTGAACAGACATGTGATAAATAACTTTACCATATAACTCCACTATTTATCACATGTCTTTTTGCGATTACCTGCCCACTAATCCATCTCCCTTCAACTTATTCTAATAAACTGAACGCTGCAACAGCTTCAAACACACTACTTTAAAAACAAAAAAACAAAAAACCAGCTTTCCAGAACAATGCTTTCTCTTCCTCTTTGCAAAGTACCCTGTCTGAATCCCATGATACCTAGGGATCTGGGTTTTCCATTTCACACAGAAAAACAGAGAAAACCACAGATTTCCTGACCTTATCAGAGAAAAAACAGATTGTCCCTTTTAACAGAGATACCCACAGATTTCCTACTTTTGCAAAGATCTCTGTAAGCTGGTAGAGTTCCAGCCTGCAAGAGGTAATTGCAAAAAGGGTGGGAAGCCCCCAACCCTGTCTGGAGAGGAAGGGAATGGAAGAAAGTTGGGGCTTGAGGCTCCCAGTCACCCTAGACTTGGCCCGGGCTCACTGTTGGTTCCTGGGGCTTAAGGTAAGTGGGGCTCGCAGGGGACTGGGGGCCACATCTGGCAGGGCTGGGGTGTTGCAGGTCATGGCTGAGGGGCACCAGCATGGCCAGGAGGGTTGTGCAGCCTGGGTGGCAGATGTGGGTATGGGTGACTGCCAGGGCTGGGGGAAGAGCAAGTGGGGACTGCCAGGGCTGGGGGAAGAGCAAGGTGGGGGGCAGGGCATATGTGTGTGACTGGGGACTGAGGGAGTGGGAAGATGTTGGGGGAAGCCCCAAATAGAGTTCACACCGATGGTGTGTGGACCAGGAACAACATGCTCTTGGCTCTTCACGGAAGTCACACAGGGAAGTGTGGATCCTGCTCAGGCTGATAGCATGCCATTTCCAGTTTAAGCGCTGCCAGCTGGATGGATACTCCATGTGAGCCTTTCCCCAATACCTTCCCACTCCCTCAGCCCCCAGCCAGATTCCTGCAGGACTGCCTGCCCAGCTGGTGGCCCATGGACCTGGAGCAGTGAGCTATCAGCCCTTCAGAGAAGCCACACACAGAAGCACAGAGCACACTTGGGCTGATAGCATGCAGGTCTTGGTCCATGCACCATGTGGTAGGGGGAACCTGCATCCCCCAGATCTATGCATGGGATGGGGGCAGTTCAGGTGCACATTGCAAGCTCATGCTTCCTGCACTGCTGACCTGCCCCAGGGCCTCTACAGCACAGTGGCATGGCATGGCAGGTACAGTGGGGCCATGCAGGAAAGCTGCTTGCTGCTGTGAGCTCTGTGCTGCCCTGGCCAGACTTTCTTTGTGTGCATGGGGGCAGTGTGGTCAGCAGTACAGGGTTATGCCCTTCAATGCTGCCCCTGCCTGCAAGGGTAGTGCCACCAGGGCATCACAGAGGTTGCAGAGGCAAACAGCTTTCCTATGCAGTCCTGCTGTGTCTTGCCACTCCGGGTCTCACACTCTGTGCTGCAGAGGCCCTGGGGGAAGGCAGCAGGGTGGGGAGCATGAGCCTGCAACTAGCATCTTCCCTGCCCCTGCCCTCCCACAGATCTGAGGGATGTGGGTACCCCCTGTTCCCCAGGAGTGCATACTGCAGCCAGGAGCCAGCCAAGCCCCTGCCCAAGCCCACAGAAGGCAAGCAGCGGTGGGGGAGCTGGCTCCATGCTCCTTCTGCTGCAGCAGCCACTGCCTTCTTTGGGGGCAGGGAGCTGTGGACTTAGGTCCCTGGCCCCATAGCCCTGGCAGCTGGAGGCCCCCTCCTGCAGGGCTGGGGGCAGGGCCTGTGGGTGGGGGGCAAATGGCATGAGCAGGACTAGGGGGATGTGGGGGGAGTGAGGGGCACCAACAGGTCCAGTGGTGGGGCTGTGGGGAACCTTTAAAATTTAATAATGAATTTTGGGGGTTTTAATAAGAGAATTTGCAATTTTTTTTTTAGAGAATTTATGATTTTTTTATCAGGGAAAACTAGGATCCCTGATGGTAACTCAATGTGAAAGAGAAACCAGTAATAGCTTTTCTCTATATAAAGATGGTATGCATGATTCCAAAGTATCTCACCTCCCTGCAGCACTGAGTGATTTTTGTACCATTAGAAATCAGAGCTTTCTCCATTTCTCTGGGGGCTATGCAACATGTTCCTCTAAAACAGGAAGAGCCCAAGTGGGCTTTTTCTGAACCTCCCCCCATATATTTTAGGTCCTTTTCAGGGGTGATTTGCATTTCTAAGGGTTTTATTTTTCTTTCTAATCATGTAAACATGAACTCACAATAACTAAATAATTAAGTCAACAAATAAAGGAATACATAAAATGATGCTGTTTATTAGTAACATTATTATACAAGTTTCAGTCCAATGAAATCTTTAAATACCATATGTTCCCAATTTATCATGCCTGTTTGGTCACCTTACTTGTCCTCTGCCTGCTAATACATCTGTCTCTGCATTTATTTTCACACTCCAACTAAGCTTCCTTCTCAGAAGCTTGAAAAACTGCTATTTATTTAAAAAGCCCAAAATGTAATTAAATTAAATAAAAAACTCATTTAGTCAGGGAAATGTGGGATTTTTCTTTTCCTCTGGCTGTGAAATTGCTTTCCCAAAATTACTACTGCCAATGATTTAAGACAGCAAGATTTAAGACTATAGGGTGAAGTTACGTGTTACATTTAACATATATTAAGTCTGTGAAATATTAAGTGGTGTTAAAGTTACAACATTATGGGCATTTATACACATGCTCTGGGAGTGCAGGGGTGGGGGGCACTTCAATTAGTGTGGCTTGAAGCGTCACATGCATCAGGGTCCTTTCACTGAAAAATGGACGTGGGGATACTTTAATTAAAGCTCATCAAATGATTAATTCAGTCTGCTCCAATGTGCTACAATTACAACACATAGGGGCAGCTTCACTGCATGTTCATAGGAGTTCTATGTGAGCAATCTCCTGTTAAGTTTTAACACCATAACAAGGTTTAATGTACAGGTACTCACATTTTAGGTGCCTTTAGTATGATATAAGGGCGATGACAAATATACATGTGCCTGTTCTAACTCATGGTAATGCACATAAAGCACCATGAGTTAGAGTAACCCCCCCTCCCAACCCAACAACAATCCCTCTGTTCAGTGTGTGTGTGTGTGTGTGGTGGGGGTGGGGGTAATCAGGCTCCACTTTGGAGCTGATCCAGCAGGGGAATCTTCTTTCAGCTTCTCTCCCCTAGCCCCACCAGCTCCAGTGCTGTCTGCAGGAAGGGAGGGGGAAGAGAAGGGAGCGGGGAGCTGTGGGCTTGGGTTTTCCTGATCTGAACTGGAGGGGGAGGGGGAGGGAGTTGGGGAGGGCACAAAGTGGAGCGGGGCTCCAATCCACTCACCCCCACTCCAGCTCACGTCAGGCAAATCCTAGCCTACAGCTCCCCCCACCCTATCCCCCCTCCCTTCCTGCATACAGCATTGGGAGTGGGGCTATATCAGCACAGCTCTGGTCATGCTGACAACTGACCCTAAGGGAACAGATGTTGCCTAAGGTGCTCCACTTTGGAGTGCCTTCAGCTGAACCCTGATTGTATGAGGGTAATTTGTCATGTGATCAACAACTTTTAAAGCACTCTGTGGCCATGCACATCACAGGGTAGCTATAGAGTGATTTCAGGGGACCGATTGCATGACAAATGTCACTTTTGTCAGTGCCCTAAGTTTAATGTGTAACTTCACTTTACACTTTGATCCTATTATTGGTTTCAAGTCTGATACTTCATAGCACTGAAGAACTAATATGTTGAAAATGTATATCATTAGCAAGGGAAAATTCCTGATTAGAGCCGGTGGAAAAAAAATTGGAATAGAAACAATATCTTGTACCTTGTGTAAATTGAGCACTGAGTGCTTCGCTAACATGTAAGAAATGCTGAATATAGTATCCCTCAAAGTATCCTAATAACTGATATGCACAAGAATAATCTTCTTAAAGAGTCTCTTTAAAAAATAATTTGGCACTTTATTCTGAAGATTATCTGTTGCTATAAATTTAAGATGCTTGGTGCATTCTGGCTACACTTTTATGACATTACAAAGCTCACTTCTATTCTTGGATTCATATTCATCTCTCTCTTATTGGGTTCCACATATGATATAGTCCTCTCACAAACTCCACAGCACCTCAGTGAAGGGTGAGATAGCAAGAGGGAATATAGAGCAACAGAAAGAATGCCTAAAGTGATAAAGGAAGCATGATATGGAGCAGAAAAGTAAATCCATTTTTTTTAATTCCCATGCTAGTATGTTTCATAGATTCATAGATTCATAGATTGTAGAGTCAGAAGGGACAACAAAGGATCATTGTGTCTGACCCCCTGCCCCTTGTAGGAAAGAGGACCAAGGTCAGATGACCCCAGCCAGGTGTCTATCAAGCCTCCTCTTGAAGACCTCCAAGTTAGGTGATAGTACCACTGTGATGGCCAGAACCAAAGGGGTTAATGAGCAAATTATAGCAAATAATATCTGATTCTTGTGAGCATCTGACAATTGGCATAACAGTTAATATTAGCTAAGACAAAGCTTGCAACATTGTAACCCGCAAAATGCACCCTGTCTATCATAAGTATAACCGTGATGTTAAAATTAACTGTCTGTACCAATCATAAGACTAACATGGGCCCCAAGAAGCAGAACTAGAAAACAGAACTGCCAACTTTAGCTGATCTAATGGTTCTTACTTAAAGGTCAGTAAAAATGGCAAACCTGACCACAAGGCATAATTAACATATTTCAAAAAATTCCAAAGAGGAAGTAACCAAGTGGGTTGAACTTAGGTGGAGAAAATGCTAATCTCAGACTCCAAAGTGATGTGGTGTGATTTGCTAATTGGGTAAACCCAAGTGTAGGCAGTAACCTATTATGATAATTTCTAACACCTTTTAATCCCATGGGGTAACAGCTGTAGAGTAAGATTGTGAGTGGCTCTGAAGCCAACAGATTAGTATAGGGCAAGATATAAAAGAACACACACATCAGGTGACCAGTAGGAAGGACGGAACAAAATGGTCATTGCTGTTCCAAGCCCAGACTCCAGACTCCCAGTGTGAGCAAGGACCAGATCCTGACTAAGGGATCTTCCCCGGTGCTCCCTTCGACAGCATTGACTGGGGACGCCTGGCTTCGCTGGATTAACCTGGCGTGTATCTGGCACTGAAGGACTATCAATAAGTTGCCAACCAAGTGGGAACTCTTTGTCAATTCGTCTGTCTGTTGTTATTATCACTGCCAACTCTTAACTCTTATTGTTGTATTATCTGTTTATTACATTAAAAATTCTGTTAACTGTTATATGTGTAAACTATATTTTGCTGCTAAAACATATTTTTGTTGTTATTTTGCTGCTATAAGTAAAATTTATCTTTACTGTTATAAGTGAAACTTGTCTTTGCTTCACTCCCAACTCCACCTCCTCGATCCCAAACCAAACAGCCAAGTGGCTGATACATTTGCAGTGCCCAGTCAGCCTGCAAACCTAATTGATACACTCACAATGCCCAGTTGGCCTGTGACATACTACCTCTCTTGGAAGCCCATTCCAGATTCTGGCCATCTTTACTGTAAAAAATTTCTTCCCAATGTCTAACCTGAACCTACTCTCCACTAGTTTGCACCCATTATTCCTAGTTACTCCTAGGTGCTCTGGTAAATAGCACATCTCCAATTCCCTGTTGTTCTCCCTTGATAAACTTATAGGTGGCTACAAGGTCTCCCCTCAGACGTCTCTTGTGAAGGCTGGAGAGACCCAGATCCCTCAACCTCCCCTTGTAGGGTTTTTCATGGAGGCCACTAATCTCCTCTGAATCCTCTCCAGATTCTCTGTGTCCCTCTTGAAGTGCGATGCCCAAAACTGGACACAGTACTCCAACTGCGGCCTGCCCAATGCCACGTAGAGGGGGAGCATCACCTCCCTCGATCTGTTGGTCATGCATCTGCTAATGCACAACAAGGTACGATTGGGCTTGTTGATGGCTTTGTTACACTGCCGGCTCATGTTCATCTTGGAGTCTACTATGACTCCAAGATCCCTTTCAGCTGCTGAGCTGCTAAGGAGGTCGTCCCCCAACCTAGAGGTGTGCTGGATATTCCTCCTCCCTAGGTGGAGTACCTTGCATTTATCTTTGTTGAATTGCATCCTATTTCATTCTGCCCATTGATCCAACCTGTCCAGATTGGCCTGTATCTGCTCCCTGCACTCCAGTGTGTTAACTTTGCCCCATAACTTGGTAACATCTGCAAACTTGGAGAGGGTGGTCACCGCACCCTCGTCCAAATCACTGATGATGATATTAAATAATCAGACAGTGTGCGGTGCCCTGCTGAGCCACATTGCACCTGCACCATGGGGCAGTTGCTGCATGGGTGCAAGCTGTGGGGCCATCCCTGTTGTCCCCCACTGCCTCATACTGTGTGTGTTGGGGGGGGGGGGGGCTCTGCCACAAGCCCTCAGAAGCCCTGATCCCCACTGCTGCAGCCTGAGTACAGGGCTTTTTTTTTAATAAGTGCCAGGAGGCTAGGGCCAGGAGGGGGATGAGGCCAGGCAAGGCAGCCATGGGGGTTTCTCCCATGGCTCCTCTGGCTTTTCCTGCCTCTTCCCCAATGAAGTGAGCCACAGGGACTATGCCCTGCTGCCACTTGCTCAGCTGGCATGGAAGGCAGGAGTGCAATGCAAGTGCAACTTGTTCCAGGCAGCAGCAAAGCATAGCCCCCTGCTTCCAGCACTGATGCACCTGCATCAGCACTGGGAGCAGAGGCTCTGCCGTGTTGCCACTTGCCAGCTGGCATGGGATGTGCAGCAGCACTGGGAGTGGGGGCTATGCCTTGCTGTTGCTTTCCCCCTTCTGCATGGATTGAGTCATGCCTGCATCCTGCCCCCCGCTCCAGCTGGGCAAGCAGCAGCAGAGCAAAGCCCCTGCTCCCAGTGCTGCCACACCTGCATCCTGTGCCCCTGCTACCTCCCTCCCTGAGTAACTTACCCCTCCACCCCAGCTGGGCAGCTTGTCCCAGACCCAGTCCCTCCCTTGCCCATGCCCTTTCCCTCCCCCAAACCCAACAGACTTGTCAGCTGCCTCTTTAGTCTATGGTCAAATCTACAAAGCAGCCAAATCTTTTCCAAAGCTTTTTCTAAATCTTTTCTGGATGCTTCAAAGTGATTTGGAGCTTTTAGTTGGTCTCCCAATTTGATTGGGATTCATAGTTGGTAGGGTCAGAAGAGACCTGAGCAGATCATCAATTCTGACCCCCTGCCAGGGGCAGGAAAGAATGCTGTGGTCAAATAACCCTGGCTATGTGTCTATCTAGCCTCCTTTTGAAGACCCCCAGGGTAGGAGTGAGCACCACTTCCCTTGCAAGTTGGTTCCAGATCCTAGCCGCCCTGACTGTGAAGTACTGCCTCCTGATATCTAGCCTGAATCTATTCTCCATCAACTTATGGCCATTATTCCTCATTACTCCTGGTAGTGCTTGGGGGAACAGGGACTTACCCATTGCCTGCTGGTACCCCTTGTCCAGTTTGTAGATGGCCACCAGATCCCCTCTCAGTGTTCTCTTGTGGAGGCTGAACAGGTTCAGGTCGCATAGCCTTCCCTTGTAGGGCCTGCCTTGCTGCCCCCGATCATACGAGTGGCCCTCCTCTGGACCCTCTCAATGCTGTCCACATCCCTCCTGAAGTGTGGCACCCAGAACTGGATGGAGTACTGCAACTGCAGCCTGACCAATGTTGCATAGAGGGGGAGGATCACCTCCTTGGACCTGCTCTCGATGCATCTATGGATGCATGACAAGGTGCGGTTAGCCTTCCTGACCGCGTCCCCACATTGTCCGCCCATATTCATCTTGGAGTCAATAATGACTCCAAGATCCTTTTCTGCCTCTGTGCTGATGAGAAGGGAGTTTCCCAGCCTGAAGGTATGCTGCTGGTTCTTCCTCCCCAGGTGCAGCACCTTGCATTTCTCAGTATTGAAACCCACCCTGTTTTCATCTGCCCACCCCTGTAACCTGTCCAGATCTGATTGCAGCCTGTCCCTCTCCTCTAGTGCCCAATAGAGATTCAGAGATTTGGTCCCTGAATTGGGCTAAATCTTCTCTGAATCAAATTAACTACTGAAGCTGTGCACAGCCCTACTGGTTAGTTCTCATGTCAGCTTGCCACCCCTGCTTTTGAGGGGAGAGCCTTTTAGCTTCGTGTGAGGAAGCAGGGAAAAAGGAAACCTTTGGGACCAAGGAACAGTAACAGGCCAGCTTCCAGGTGAGTTCAGTAGGGAAAGCATGCCTGGAAGAATGGCAGTAAGAGAGAAGAGGCAGAGTAAGAGACCCAGGGAAATGGTTGGAAGATGTTGCCACTGCCACTGTCTCTGCTCACACCTGTGAGGCTTCTGTTCAGGCAGGACCACTCACAATTAAGGCTTCTACCCACATCCAGGTTTGGTGCTGTGGGGACTGCAGATTTCAGGTTTCTTTACGTGATGGCCAAGTTGGGGAGTGCCTGCAGTATGAGAAATGCCTGTTGGTGTCTCTCAGGGAACAGGAAAGAGAGATACCGGAGGAGGTAGTGAGGCTCTGAATCATCCTCCACCATGAGGAGTTCTTTGATTCAGTGCTGAAGAAGACCTCCAGGACTGTGGATGAAGTACTGCCATAGGCAGCTCTAGAAAAGGGAGAAAACATGGACTCCCAGGAAGGTGGACCTGCAAGCTTGTGACCTTTGGCAGAAAGCAGAAATCTTCATCTCCACCTGTAGCAATTTGTCTGGAGAATAGATATGGAGCCCTAGCAACAGAGGGTGAGGAGAAAATTCCATTGGTGGAGGAGGACAAGACAAGCCTTCTCAAGGTTGAAAGGATCAAGAACACTACCACCAAGAAGAAGTGATGGGTGTTGATGGTTGGAGACTCCCTTCTGTAGGGGACAGAGTGATCCATCTGCTGACCTGACCTGTTGTCTCAGGAAGTCTACTGTTAGTCTGGATCCCATTTCCAAGATGTCATGGAGGGATTACCAAGATTCATCTGACCCTCTGACTAGTGCCTCATGCTGCTCATCCATTTGGACACCAGTGATACTGCCAGGAGAGACCCGGAGGAGATAAAAAGTGACTACAGAACTCTGGATGCAAGGGTGAAGGGAATGCAGGCTCAGGTGGTGTTTTCTTTGATCTTTGCAGTCAAGGGAAAGGGCCCGGGCAGGAGCAGGTGCATCCTTCAGATCAACGCATGGCTGTGCAGGTGGTTTCACCAGCAGGGCTTTGGCTTCTTTGACCAGGGGATGATGTTCAAAGAAGAAGTATTGCTAGGAACATCCCTTCCAGCCCCTAACATCTATGATACTATGAAATGATGAAGAGATAGGATCCACATGATGAAGAGACGGAAGAGCATCTTCACAGAAAGGCTCACTAACCCAGCAAAGAAGGCTTTAAACAAGATTTTTCATGCAATGGAGACCAAAGCCTTGAGGTAAGTGGGTAAGTGAGCGATCTGGAAAAAGAGCAAGCAGGTTTAGGCAACAGAGGATGTGTTCTCATTCTTCCTGAGAAATTCTTGTCAATCGACTAGTTACCTCAGGTGCCTGTACATGAATGCATGAAGCTTGAGAAACAAACTGGAAGAAATGGAAGTCCTTGTACAGTCATGGAACTATGACATAATTAAAATAACAGAGACTTGGTGGGAGAGCTCCCATGACTGGAGCACTGTTATAGATGGGTACAAATTGTTCAGGAGGGACAGGCAGGGGAGAAGAGGAGGAGGAGTTGCACTTTATGTAAAATAGCTATATGATTGCTCAGAGCTCCAGTATGAAGCTGGAGATAAGCCTATTGAACGTCTCTGGGTTAGGGTCAGAGGTGACAGCAACAAGGGTGATGTCATGGTGGGGGTTGTGATAGACCACTGCATCAGGAGGAAGTAGTAGATGAGGTTTTCATCAAATAGCTAGCAGAAGTTTCCTGATCACAGGTCTGGGTTCTCATGAGGGACTTCAGTCACCCTAACATCTACTGAGAAGGCAATACAGCAGTGTTCAGGCAATACAGGAAGTTTTTGGAGAGTGTTGGGGACTTCTCCTTGGTGCAGGTGCTGAAGTGGCCATCTAGAGACCATGCTCTTATAGTTTCATAGTTTCATAATTGTTAGGATTGGAAGAGACCTCAATAGATAATCAAGTCCAACCCCCTGCCCTGGGCAGGAAAGAGCACTGGGGTCATATGACTCCAGCCAGGTGCTTTTGCAATCTCCTCTTAAAGACCCTCAAGGTAGGGGAGAGTACCACCTCCCTTGAAAGCCCATTCCAGATTCTGACAACCCTTACCGTAAATAAGTTATTACTGATGTCCAACCTAAATCTACTTTCTGTCAGTTTGTGGCCATTGTTCCTGGTTATTCCAAGGGGTGCCCTGGTAAACAGAGCATCTCCTATTTTATGCTGCCCCCCCTCCCCTGATGAATTTGTAAATGGCCACAAGATCCCCTCTCAGCCTTGTCTTGCATAGGCTGAAGAGATCCAGGTCCCTCAGTCTCTTCTTATAGGGCCTTACCTGCAGGCCCCTAACCATATGAGTAGCCCTCCTCTGGACCCTCTCGAGGTTATCCACATCCCTCTTAAAGTGTGGCACCCAGAAGTGGGCACAGTACTCCAACTGCAGCCTGACCAATGCCGCACAGAGTGGAAGCATCACCTTCCTGGACCTGTTTCTGATGCACCTGCTAATGCATGATAGAGTGCGGTTAGCTTTACTTATTACTTTGTCACATTGATGTTACCAGATTTGCCTGTCACTTGAGGTGCACTCATTTATTAGGGGTATGTTTCTGGGGTCTCTGTAATTCTATCAATGTGCTGCTATGTTACTTGTGTTTCTATATGGAGCTGTATTTCTCCCTTCTGCAAGTCCTCACCCCCAATTGAGCTATCTTGCAGGATTCAGTTTCAATGAGGCTGGGTTCTTCCAACCAACAAATCAGTCAAACACATATGCACATACACACACAGATTAACAGGGCATGCCTGAGCCAGGCCGGGTTATTCAGCATTGACAGGCAATTACCCTCATATGCCTTGAACACAGTTTATCCCTTATTTCAGAAGGACAATAATAAATGCAGTTAGACACACATACACACGTGCTAACAGAGTATGTCTGAGCAGGCTGGATCTGATCAGCACTTTCAGCTGGTACCGTCATGTACCTCAAAACTCAGCACGTCCCAATCTCTTATCACGGTGGTCCTAGTAGTAAGTCCCTTGATGAGCAGACCCCACTATACTTACAGGGATCTTTGGCTTAGGTAAAAGAAGTGTTGCTGCAGAGCAAATGGGGAGATCAAGGGGAAGAAAGAGTAAATGAGGTTCAGAGAGACAGAGTATAGCAACCAAATTGACCATAACAATTATTTATTGCCAGGTGTATGAACTTATGGTGATACCAGTAGTAATAGCCATACAAGAGAGACAAATAAAACAGTTATAATACTACATAGTTTCTGTTAGGTATTTGGGGAAGTCTAGCTCAAGTATGATCAGCAAAAGTCAGGTTTAGAAAGTTGTGCCTGGGGTAAGAAAGGAAAAGCTGGGTTCCTGGAGTCAGAGAGAGAGAAACAGGGAGTTGTGGGGGGGTCTCACCACTCAGCAGAGCTTGAACCAGTCGAGGTTCCCAGGTGTTTGTTGGAGTTTGCAGACAGGCAGAGCCAGATGGGATGCACCCAAGTGTGCTGAGGGAGGTGGCTGATATGATTCCAGAGCTGCTGGACATTATGTTTGAAAACATTTGGTGATTGGGAGAGGTCCTGGCTGATTAAAAAGGGGCAAACTTAGTGCCCATTTTTAAAAAAGGGAAGAAGGAGGATCCAGGGAACTATAGACTGGTCAGCCTCACCTCAGTCACTAGAAAAATCATGGAGCAGATCCTCAAGGAATCCATTACTAAGCACTTGGAGGAGAAGAAGGTTATTAGCAACAGTCAACATGGATTCACCAAGAGCAAGTCATGCCTGACCAACCTGATTGCCTGCTATGATGAGATGGCTGGCTCTATGGATGCAGGGAGACCAGTGAATGTGATAAACCCTGATTTTAGTAAGGCTTTTGATATGGTTTCCCACAAAATTCTCACAGGCAAGCTAAGGATGAATGGACC
Source organism: Alligator mississippiensis (assembly GCF_030867095.1). Taxonomy (NCBI): domain Eukaryota; kingdom Metazoa; phylum Chordata; order Crocodylia; family Alligatoridae; genus Alligator; species Alligator mississippiensis. The sequence continues at coordinate 107,737,298 of NC_081828.1, read as the reverse complement.
GTAAGGTGGATAGAAAACTGGCTGGAACATCAGACTCAGAAGATAGTAATCAATGGCTCAATTTCTAGTTGGCAGCTGGGATCAAGTGGAATGCCCCAGGGGTCAGTCTAGGAACCATTTTTTTTCAAATCTTCATCAACAACCAGGAAGATGGCATAGAGTGTACCCTCAGCAAGTCTGCAGATGATACCAAGTTGCAGGGAGTAGTAGATATGTTGGAGGGTAGGGATAGGATTCAGAGAGATCTAGACAAATTGGAGGATTGAACCAAAAATATCTTATGAGGTTCAATAAGAACAAGTGCAAAGTCCTGAACTTAGGACGGAGCAATCCCATACACCAGTACAAGCTGGGGGATGACTGGTTGGGTATCAGCTCTGCAGAAAAGGACCTGGGGGTTACAGTGGACAGTAAGCTGAATATGAGTCAACAGTGTGCCCTTGTTGAAAGGAGCCTAACAGTGTACTAGGCTGCATTGGTAGGAGTGTTGCTAGAAGATCAGTGGAAGTGATTATTCCCCTCTATTCAGCACTGGTGAGATCATATCTAGAGTACTGTATCCAGGTTTGGGCCCCCCACTATAGAAACAATGTGGAAAAATTAGAGAGTCTAGCAGAGGAAAATGAAAATAGTGAGGGGGCTGGGCATATGATTTATGAGGAGAGGCTGAAGGAACTGGGCTTATGTGGTCTAGAGAAGAGAAAACTGAGGCAGGATTTAATAGCAGCCTTCAAACACCTGAAGGGGGGTTCAAAGGAGGATAGAGTTAGACTGTTTTCAGAGGTGGCAGATGACAGAACAAGGAGCAATGTTCTCAAGTTGCAACAAGGGAAGCTTAGGTTAGATATTAAAAGGAACTTTCTCACTAGGAGGGTAGTAAAACAGTGGAACAGGTTACACAGAGATGTTGTGGAATCTCTGTCCTTGGAGGTTTCTAAAACTCAGCTAGACAAAGCCTTGGCTGGGATAATTTAGTTGGAGATGGTCCTGCTTTGAGCAGGGGGTTGGACTAGATGACCTCCTGAGGTCTCTTCCAACCATTATCTTCTATTATTCTATGATTCTCCTATGAAGTCCTTTATGACATTGTGGAGAGAGACAGACTTCTTCTTGGTGATTTCAATGCCAAAGCCAGAAGGGATTCGATCCTTTAGAACAGAACCATGGGCAAGGAAGAAGTAAGAAAGGTCAACTCCAAAAGCATCCTCTGTTTGGCCAAAGACACAGAACATGGACTCACCATTACGAACATCTTGTTCTGACAGAAAACAGGTACAAGGAATCATAGCAACTTCCACACTCTAAGCATTGGCATCTAATTGACTATGTTATTGTTTGTGCCTGAGATCGCTAAAATATCTGTGTCAACCGAGCTATGCTAGGAGCTTAAAATTGCTGGACCAATCACCAATTCATCTGATTGGTTATGTCACTCAATCTGGCTCCCAAATAATTTCTCCAGCAGAAGCAACATCAATGGAAGATCAATGATGGAAGAACTCAAGCAAGATCTCTTTCACTAGTGCCTCAGTGAAAAACTGGTGAATTTCAGTTAACAGCAATGGGAAAATATTGGCAGTGCTTGGGATGCATTCAAGCCTACCATCACTAGCAGAGATGCTTGGAAGAGATGCTTGGATTTTCTACGAGCAAACAACAAGACTGATTTGATGAGAATGACTGGGAAATCCAAGAGTTGTGTTGGCTGATCAATCACAAGCACAAGGCCTTTTGTGCCAGGCAGAATGACATCAACTCCAAACAAAAGAAATTGAATCACCAACAAGCCAAGGCAGAGATCCAAAGGAGAACCTGCAATATGAATCATAGAATGAAGAACAGATTGTGCAAAAACAAGGTAAAAGAAGATCTCCCTGATATCTACAATATGCACTTTTTTTTTCCAATGCTAGCAAGGCCAGCTATGGTTCGAACACTCAGGGATCAACCCCCTTGAGACCTAAAGAAGGAGGAGACCTGATCAAGGAAGGGGGAGCCATCAATGCCCATTGTAAGGAACTCTTTGAGACTGTTGCTGACAAGAGTGTTATCAACTCCATCCCACACACCAGTCAGCAACAGTCTTGGAATCCCTCCAACCCTTGATAAACTAAGAAAAGCCATCAAGTAGATGAAGAACAACAAGGCATCTAGACCTAATGGAATCCCACCAGAATTATCAGGCATGGGGGGAGCGAAGCTCATATCACAGCTCCATGCCCTAATCTTAAGCACTTGGAATGATGAGAAAGTCCCAGATGACCTCAGGGATGCCATGATTGAGACAAATACAATTGTGGAAATTGCAGAGGAAAAATCACTGTGAGAACTCTCCTGGACCATCTCCTTCCACTGGCTGAAGAGCTCATCCCAGAATTTCAATGTGGGTTTAGGGCATCAAAAGGAGCAACTGACATGATCTTCACAGCTCTCCAACTTCAGGAAAAATGCAAGGAACAATATGAACCTCTCTACATGGCTTTCTTTGACCTCACAGAAGCCTTCAACTCTGTCAAATGAGAAGCATTGGGGAGGATCCTTCTGAAGTATGGATGCCTGCCAAAATTCATCACCATCCTTTCTCTGCTCCGGACAATATGTAAATGATGGTTGTCAGTAACAGATGTATCACAGATCCCTTTGAGGTTAAGATGGGGTTAAGCAAGGCTGCATCATCACTCCAACATGCTTCTTGAAATTCCTTTCTGCAATACTACATCTGACCATCAACAAGCTTCCAGTTGCAGTGGAACTAAACTACTGAATGGATGATAATCTCACCCAACTCTGAGCAAAAAAACAGGACCACTCTGATCTCAATGATTGAGCTCCAGTATGCTGATGATGCTTTAGTCTATGCTCACTTGGAAACAGATTGACTTTAGGCAATCATCAATGTCTTTACCAAGGCATACAAGAAAATGAGACTGACACAGCATTCAGAACACTAAGGTCCTCCATAACAAGATCTTAATGAGCAGTTCCCAGCTCTAGTAATTCAATTTATGGTGAGACTCTGAAGAATGTTTGAGTATTTCCCATGTCTTGGGAGACATCTCGCAGAAGGCTGACATTGACAATTAAATCCTGCCTCACCTTAAATGTGAAAGTGCAACCTTCAGATGCTGGAGGAAATGGGTATTTGAAGATCCTGACACCAGATCCAAAACCAAGGTCAAGGTTTATCAAGCAGTTGTGATCCCTACCTTATTCTATGGAGCTGAGATGCAGACAACATACAGGAGACACCTCAAGTTGTTGGAGAAGTATCATCAACACTGCCCATGAAAGACCTTTGGATCCAGTGGGAAGATACATGCACCAAAAAATAACATCCTCTTGCAAGCAAACACCATGAGCATTCAGATGATCATCCAACATCAGCTTCACTGGTCTGGCCACATCATCCAGATGTCTGACTCCACACTCCCAAAACATGTTTTTTTTTTCCTCCCAGCTCAATCAAAGCGTACGCTCAAGAGGAGGGCAGAGACAGTGCTTCAAGAACATCCTGAAGGCCAACTTGAAAACATGCAACTTTAACTCAACTCATTGGAAACTATCACCTGAGACTGCCACAAATGGAGGAAGAGTCTGCTGCAAGGATCTCAGTACTGTGAAACCTTTTAATGAGAACCAGAGATGGAAAAGCAGAAGAAGCAAAAGCAGCTTGTCATGGATTGAATCAAGAATCTAGAGCCACCCACTGCACACATAAACACGTGCCTGAGTTGGAACAGAGTCTGTTGATCCTGGATCAGCCTTTTCAGCCATCTTCAGACCCACAAATAAGACAGTCACTTAAGACAATCATCCTCAATGGCAAGGAATTGCCAAACGAAAGATAATGAAAACTATTTTTATACATCCCAAAACTGAATTTTTTTTCCTTCCTATCTGTATCATGTGTCCTGTACATTTCACATTTGTAATGGGTTTGTTTATAGAACAGATTTAAATAATAAGAAACATGTTTGCAAAGATATCTTATTATAGATTTTATTTACTTCTTGTGGTGGGGGAAGAGAATAATGTCTTTCTCTTAGTGTGTCATTTATCAGCATGCACAGTGGCTCAGAGCAATTTTGTTCTCTTCTTACGTCCCAAGTGTCCTGATATAGATTTTTACTTGTGCAAGCTGGAATGAACCTTGAAACTCAGCTTGATGCTTCTTGATGAGCTATATTTTATTGCCTAAATATTCATTCATATACTATGGGGGTGGAGAAAGACAGCCATTCTCCAAAGTGACCCTTTCAGTCTTCTGTTTCTCTGAATATGTATTCCTACTTAGCTAAACTCTTGCAAAGGCAGGTATGAAAACTTTCTTGATCATCAGCATTAAATTACCAATGGTAGATTTCAGGAGCTTAGGGCTCAATCCTGCAAGGACTAAAAGCAATGAAATCCAATGAATAAAGTTGATTTTGCAGACTTTGCAGTTGATAATATAGTTAATAGGAGATGAGGACATGCAGCAACATTATTAGAATAGATCCTTAATCTACGTGGGCCAGACAAAGAAAGTCTGTGAGGTGCTTATCTACAGGTATTCATGATTTACTACTGGCAGCAATTACTAAAATATGATTTGCAATCCTTCAAGGAGACTCATAGACATCGAACCAGTTTCATGTTTATGTTAAGTGAAGAATGAAACCAGAATACTTTCTGTGCATCATGAAATTTCATAAATCAATATTTTGTCTTTTTTTTTTTATCCCTTCTGGTATGTGTAGATATTGGAAGGAACATGAATGTGCTCAGAATAAAACAGATGTTTAGCTCGTTGAATAGCTATAAACATAAGGTACATTAAGACAAGAATAAAACAATGTTTTCTTAATATATTTTGTAGACTTCTTTCTTTGTCAAAACGCCACAACTCCAGTACAGTAGTCTGAAAGCCTGTTAAGTATTGCTGTTCTACCTATCTTGTTACGTTTTCATAGAATAGTTGATTTAAGTATGTAGTAATACTATATTGATAGTGTAACAGAGAGCCTTGGGCTCCTATTTCTATAAGGGGAAAACTGCAGCAGAAAGAGCCCCAGGCAGCTGAACATGGGTTACCTGCAGGAGGGAAGGCAGCCAGAGAACAAATGCAGCCTAGGCAGTAAGCTCCCCATTAAGGTAACGGGACACAGCTGCAGCCAGTCAAGAGAACACCTGAGCAGAAGGGAGAGGAGCCCAGGGATATAAACCTGGCTTTCAGAGACTGAGAGGCAGTATAGTTGTGACCTCTGTTGAAAGAGGAGCTTCTGACAGTTCAGACTGGTGAGGAGTGTAAACTGTAGACAAGCCAGGTACTCCCAGACTCAGAGCATGGGAGGGTGGCCTGGGAGTGGTGTGATGACACAGAGCAAGGAATTTTGAGTTAAAGTTGTTGCTTGTATTATTTTTTGTTTTAAGTTTAGACTGGTTTACCCAATGTGGCTAGAAGGGACAAAGTGGAGGCCAGTGGGGTGCTGTCGGCAACAATCAGCATAGGGACCTGCCAGGGTCAAGGACCTAGTGGGCTGCAAGTGACAGGAATCTGAGCCCTGTACAAGGGCCATAGGCAGATTTACAAGAAGAGCAACCTCACTGTGGGGCAGAGGGGGTGCTGGGAAGAGCCTACAGCAGTCTCACCATGAGCCCAGGTCACCAGGGGGGCTGAGCAAAGCTGTGATCAACCTGGAGAAGGGATGCCAGGCATGTGAGCAGAGCTGAGAGCACCCTTGCTTTGGATCAGGGATGCCATGGGGCTGAGCTGAAGCAAGAGTAACCTAGCCCTGGTCAGGGATGTCAGGGGATTGGGCTGAAGATAGAGCAGCCTTGCCCTGGGTCAGGGATGCCAGAGAACACACAAGGCTGAGGCTGAGAGAGCTGGGTCCAAATTAATGGACAGGGCTGGAGGTCAGCAGCCACAAGAAAGGGAAGCTAAAACCAATAGGGCTGAGGCCTCTACGAGGGACTGTGTACAGTGTACAGCAAAACATCTTTGAGGCATGGCCATGCCTGTAGGGGCAGAAGGAGGCCATGATTAAAAGCCCTAAACATTAGATAAGGGGCATTTGTGCTGTATGTGGTGACTACTGGCTCATAGTGCCAGCTGGTCACCAGTAGGTCTGTTGGGGTAGAGACACCAATGGAGAACAGAGTAGCATGAAGTCAGAGGGCCAAGGACCCAGAGACTTAGAAGGGTTGGTTAAACCACTAAAAGATAGTGAGAGCATTCTAGGGCTCAGAGGTAGCCTCCAAGTCAATATGAAAGGAACATCAGGATATGACAGCTGTGACAAACAAAGGCTAGTTTGTATAGAGGACTAGAAGTGCAGGGTAGGCTTAGGAGGTGCGATGGCCACTCTAAGGGCATGTCCTGTCACAGATAGGAAAAAATGAATTGACACAAAAAACACTTTAACTGAATTACAAACTTGGTTTCAGAAACTCTATTATATATGATAACAGAAAAAAAAAATAAAACAGAAATGGCAAACAAGCAATACAACCCCCTTGATCATCTGAATTAAAATTTAGTGAAGTTTGGAATCTGTCTTAAGTTTTATTTGAAAAAATAGAAGACTAATTTCATACATTTATATCAAAGATCTACAAAATGAAATGCATCTGATAGTAGTATGGCTGATTCTCTAGTATATATCAGTAGAGCTGTATTCATTTTGAGAACCAATCTGCATTTATTGAGAATTTGGCCCTTAATATAGAACTATAGCTGTTAACAACATATGCATTCTGATTTTTCTCATTTTCTATAATACATATTGAGTTTCTAACTTTTCCTTATGCTCCAAAGTATTTCTCAGAAATCTAGTGATATATATTTGGTGAATACCATTATATTTGAGAGAGGTGTGCCAACTAAAAAGGATGGAATATTGAAGTAAAGTTATGTAAACAAATTGATGTTTTGTGTGATGTTGTTCCACCAAACTTTCAATCTTCAGTTGGTTTTATATTTGATGTTCACTTTAAATGTGTTGGGATAAAGATGTTAAAATCAGGCTTTACATTTTAATATGCTTTTTAGAAGCTGCTGCACTACAGCCAGAAATGGCAGATTTCTAATACATTCTATAAGTAAATAGGTGATGGAAATATTTTTTTTAAATGTTAATTATTTAAAAAAATATAAATCTCACTAGAATTAGATTGCTAGCAACATAGAAAGCTGACTCGTATACATTTTTTCAGTCAATATTTCCCTATTGATATTTATGGGTATTTTGAAGGCATGAGTTTATAAATCAGGCAAAAGGATTTTATTTCTGCTATACTTCATTTTTAGGAAGGAAGAAAAACAATCTTAGGGTTGGAAGGAATTTTCATGAGTCAGGATTTCCTCTTCCTAATCTATCCCATGTAGATACCTATCCAACCAGCTCTTGAAAACCTCCAGTAAGGGACTTTCCACACTTAGCTTCTCTGGGCAGCTTGTTTTATTGTCCCTCTGTACTTTCTCCCACTGTGATTTGATCTAAATCTGCATTGCTTCAGCCCCTGACATCCTCCTGTGCCCTCCATGACAGGGGAATATGATGTTACTACATCTTCCTTCCGACTGAAAACCATTATTATGTATCCCCTTAATCTCTTTTTTTTCCCAGATTAAATTGACCTTGTTCTTTTAACCTTTCTTTATACAACTTGCATTTCCATTCTTTTAGCATCTTTGTTGCTTGCCTCTATATCCCCCCCAGCTTCTCTATATTCTTCATACAATGTACTGCACACAATATATATATACAATGTATTATCTTGGGTTAGGGACAGAAATTACATACAAACCGATATAATTGGTTCATCTGTAATGCAACAGAAGTTCAGTGGACATAAACTACTTTCAAAATGGTCAAAACCAGTTTAAATAAAATTAGGATGGATGTAGTATCAGATTTAGCTGATTTGGTTAAATCAGCTTCTTGAACTGCTGTCCCAGATTGCCTCCAGATTCAGGTGCCTGCTCTAGCTGAGCAGGGAGGCATAATGGCACTCTCTGACTTCTGACCTAGGCCACTGCAGGAATGTGGCTGCATTTCCAGAATCAAAAGTGAATGTCAGTTCACTTGTTTATCACTTCAATTTGTGCAGCTTAGACTAACCTGTGGAGATTGAATTGATTCAGCCTCAGACATTTTTAGCCTTAATGCAACACAAAATTACATTCAGGTTTGTTTGTTTCGACATAGCCTCATTGCTGAACTGTGTTAACTTTGATAAATAAACATAATCTAAAGATTTTTTTCAGTACTGCCTAGTCTTCTGTTGTATATGTACATTTGTTTTTAATTCCTTTTGTTCAGCATCTCAAAGATTTCCTGAGATTTGAACTTCGTTTTTGTTGTTTGCCTAAATTCTCTAATTTATCAAAATCCTTTTGAACTTTGATTCAAAGTATTGGCATCCCCTCTCCATTTTGCACTGTCTCCAGATTTGATCAATATAACTCTATTTTTGTATCCAACACATTAACAGGAAAAAATGAAACAGCACTAAGCCCAGAAAGAATATATGTAGAATCCCAACTTAATTCCTGCCAGTCTGACATTGATCTCATAAATAGTAGCTCTTTGATGCAGTTATTTAACTAATTATCTGTCCAGCTACTGGCATTTTTTTTCTAGACTACATATCTACAGCTTGCTTAGGAGACTGTCATATGGAATTATGCCTGAAGGGAAGTCCTCTATCCCCAAAACTGAGGAAATGGAGTTCTGTTGGAAGAGGTCCTGTACTAATGAGGAAACCTATCTCTCCTCAGACAAGGAACCAATCTCTTCTTTCAACCATTTTGTAAGGTTAAACTAGCATTCAGATCAGACAATGATATTTCAAAAACTCAGGCCTGGGAGGAGGGCCTTTGTCTGGCCCATGTAGCCTGGACCCCAGGATCTTGGAGTTCTTCCTGGTGGTTTAGTTCCAAATATCCTTCGTTTCTCCTCCTTCCTCATTCACAATTACAAATATAACAGCCATTAATGACATGCATCTACCTATCACTCAAGTTGTCCGTGAGAAAATGAACACTGCCAGTGGCTTCAGGATTGCTTCAGGTAATTCATCTTTGAGTGAATTCTGCCAGATCACTGTGAATTAAATTCATTCAATTTAATCAAAAGTTCACTTATTATGTTTGCTAAGCATGCTCTGCAGCCTTTCTCCTTCCTTGTTTCTGTTTCTGTCTGTTACTTCTGCTAATCATCCACTTGCAAGTTTGGAGGCTTCTTTTTGGGCTGGGGAGGAAGTCTGGTTTTGTTTGGTTTGATTTGTTCTTTATTGAGCGGTAGACACCCAGTCTGTCTCTTCTGTCAGAATTATTTGGGTATCCTCCTCTAGTTTTCTTTTGCCAGTTGTTAAATTTGCCTTTTTTCTTTAGCCAACCTATATAATTTTGTGCTAGTTTTTCCAGAATGCATCTCTGCGTAATCCTTCCTTACTATGTTCCTTTCAATATTTCCTTAATGACATGCCCTTTCTTTTACTTTTATATAAATATCTTTTTGTGTTTCAGATAGCAGAAGATCTCTTTGTCTAGCCACAACAACCTCTTGCAGTGTTTCCTTTTCCTCTGCCTTGGAATATTTTGATGTTGAACTCCAATATTTTGTCCTTAGGAATTCCCAGTTTTCTGCAACTCCTTTTATTTTTATTTATTTATTTACATCATTTTTATCTACTATCACTATGACTTGGTTGAAATCTGTTTTTGAAGTGTCCTGTTTTGCTGTTCACATTAGGGCTGTACAAAGCTTCGGTCCCTTATTCGATTCAGTGGCTGAATCTTCAAATCTGAATTGAATTGGAGGACCCTTTAATCTCTCCAAATTGATTTGAAACCCTATGAATCAATTCAGCAGTTCGGACATAGACACAGCTTTAAATTTTTTTTTTCTACATACCTCTAGGTAGCAGGACCTCTGAACACCGTGGTGCTGGGGCAGATGCAGCATTCCACAGAAGCATGGGGGGCTGCAAGGAACCCCAAGGAATAACAAGGTCCAATGGTCACAAACTCCTGCAAGACTATTTTAGGCCAAACATAAGGAAAAGCATCTTTACTGTCTGAGCCCCCAAGGCCTGGAATAGACTCCCTGCTGCACCCCTGACCTCCAAGAGGTGGCGCAAGTACCTACACTGGATGCTTTTAAGAAACATTTAAATGCTTATGTTGCTGGGACCCTTTCACCCTAGCTGACTTCCTGCCCCTTGGGGAGGGGCTGGACCTGATGATCTTACGAGATCCCTTCCAGTCCCAATGTCTATGAAATCCTTTATTTTTACTGAGACATACCCAAGACATCTGCCACTCTTCCTCCTGGAATTGTGTGTACATTATTGACTTGTAGTGAGATGCAACATCTCTCTCCACATACCTGTCCTTCTGAAAAAGTGATACTTGTCAATGTTGTTATTCCAGTTCTAAGAGAGAACCCCAGACTCTATAGAGACAATTGAATTATAATTTTGTTTATGCACCAGGTTTTTCCAGCATAGACTACTTATTCCTCAATTTGCATAATGGAGAAATAGACTGTTTTGTTACAAAAAATGTGATCAAGTTAGGAATAAATTCATTTTTATGAAAAAATCAGTTTATCCTGAAAAACCTATGCACCAAATTTACAAGGACTTAAAGGAAAAGGTATTGAACTCTTCAGATGTAATAATACGCATAAAAATGATGATAAATGTCAAAATAATGGCCCCACAGCTAACTCTAGAGGGTTGGGGGATACCAGAGATTGGGGACTGCCCTTGTGTAGAACATGGTTGGTATAGGTGAGGGCAGTGGGCAACAGGGTAGCATTTACCTCCTGTAGTAAGCAGGAGGGAACACATAGCATGGGCTGTGTGCTGGGACAGTGCAGAGGGATCTGCCCACCCTGTCTGGCATAGTCTAGAAGGTCTCTGATATGAGTGATGTTGGCCAGGACCATCCTCCACTGCACCCAGGGCACCTCTGTCACTGGCATCACCAGCTGCAGGTTTTTAAGCAGGGGTTCAGTGAGGAGGTTAGCACCCTGGGAAACTGTGTCTGCGGACCTGGAAGCAGAAAACAGCTGCCAGGCCTTGAGGAAGTCCTGGTAGAAATCCAGAACCTCCTCTACAGCCTGCCTGGGGAGATCTTGTGGGTAGAAGAGTTGCTGGCAGTGGAGGAAGGTGCAGCTGATCAAGCCCCATGTCACCTGACTACTGGCACTGTGCATGAGACTGTAGAGCCTGAAGACAGAAGCTATGGACCTGGCTTTGGAGGCAGACCAGGCCCTGCCCACCCTCTCACAGGAGGAGGATCAGTACTCCTGCAGAGATTTAGTGTTGTCCTGGCCAGAACAACCCCAGTAGCCAACTGTGGAGACTGGCCAGGAGCTGTGGGGGCAGAGCCAGGGTGTTGAACCAGTGCCAGAGTATGGAAAGCACCTTCTTTCCCACAAAGGGAGAGACACTATAACAGGCCCACCCTTGTGTGCAGTTGCTTAGACACCCTGACTTCTAGCTGATACCAATTCTGTAGTGCAAAGGAGTGACTGGGGGATAACTATACTCAACAGAGAGAGCAGCAAGTCCACATTCCATTGGTAGTTCTGGAGTGCAGGTGGGAGCGAGCCCACCTGCCACCCACACCCACTGTCAGCCCAGAGGTCTTGACCCAGGGGATCTGGGTACAGGAGGCCACTGAGTAGATGGACTGACAGGCCTCCACCTGCAACAGGTTGCCTGGGTCCTGGACCGTGAGGAGCATGTTGTCAGCGTACACTGTCAGAACTGCCTTCGTGGCTGGCTCCTGGAGCACCAGCCCAACCACCCACTTGCATTAGAGGCAGAGGAATGACTTAAGCATGATGGTATAGAGCTGGTCTGAAACTGGACAACTTTGATGCACTCCCTGCCTGAATGGGATGGATTCCACCTGCATCCAGTTGAGCATAACCATACTCATCATGGATGTGTACAGCACTGGAGAAACCACATGAAGTGGGGACTGAAGATGAACACTCTCAACATGCCTGTGAGGTGCCTGTCATCCTCCCTGTTGAATGCCTTCTCCTGACTGAGTGACAGGAGGGTAAATGACTGGTCATCCCTATGAGCAGGCCCAAGGAGGTCCTACACCAGACATAGCTTGTTGAAGATGGACGACCTTTGAACTGTATCTGTCTGGTCAGAGTGAATCAAGTTTGCCTGCATGGATATCAGAAAAAGTGAAATGGCTTTTGCTATGACATTATAGCTCATATAGAGAAGTGAAACTGGGTGCCAGTGCCTCAGGTCACGGGCGGGGGGAGGACCCCTTGGGTAGTAGAGTCAGGAAGGACCTCTGGCATAATGTGGAGCTTCCTGTCCCCTTCAGACTCAGCTCAAACTGTGGCTGGGTCTTGTTGCCTTGATTTTTAAGAATCAGCAGCTGATACTCAATTATAGGTAGGGTGTAACATCCCTAAAATGACCAACCACAACACATCCGATCAATAACTTGGAGACCTTTATTGATATACATTAGCAGCATATGACACTTAGTAAGCAAGTAAAGGCTCTCGCTATACGCTGTGCCCCAGGGATGCAAACAGGAAGACAGATGTCTGGCCAGCATGCAATCATCTTCTGTGAGTCTCTTGCTTCAGTTTGTGGTGGTGACCCCTGGAAGAAGTTAAGTGATGAACACACCCTCTCTTTGTTCCTGTCAAGTGTTATACCTTTAGTCCATTCATTGTGTGTCTAGCTGGTGCTCATTCATTGGTGGTCCAACCAATGCAGGTACTGTCCATGTGCGTTTCATGCACCAGTTGTCTGGTAAGATGCGATCATATAGTTGGATTCTTTCCATCCCTAATTGGGACTTTTTGAGATCATTTTGAGTCTGTCTGGAATACAACCCCCCCCCCCCCCATTTATTAGTCTGCTCTTGAAGGCTGAAGGGATATGCTGTGTTGATAAAGACTGTAAAAAAGAAAGCAAACAACTACAGGAATCCCAGAAGTGTAATAAGTAACAAGATCTAATGCTATCTCTGTTTTACTGAAAGATTTGGGTTTTTTTCTTTTTTTCCCCTGAAGAAACCTAAAAAGATTGTTCAAAGTCTTGTTTTCATTTCAATTATGGTCCCTTTCCAAAGAAATGTAATATTATTTCTAGATACTGACACATTTGTAGGAAATATATCAGCTTTATTGACAGTTATCCATCCATGGCTTGGGTACCTTACATGAGAGATCTCAGTATTTTGCAGATGTTTGGTTTCAAAAAATAGGTGTATAGATTTAAAACTCATCCATATCTTTTCATTTTTTCATGCACTTTCTACATCATGAAAAATACTGGATTGCATTTTCACCCATGTTTCTCAGTTGACATGATGTCCCACTTCTTGATGAGCTAAAAATCTTGATAAAGCAAATGATTGAATTTTTATGAATTATACTTGATTAAACAAATCCCTGACCTGATTAGGGTCAGAGGATTGAGCGTAACCATACACATCCCCATGAAGGAAGAAGCTTGAAGGATGCTTAAAACATGGGTATAAGAATAAATTGGGATGTTTCATAAAATAGTTCACAAAATGGGCCTGATTCTATATGCAAAACAACCAGAGATTCCTCTCGTTCAGGAACAAATACAAGAATGTGCTTAGGAACCCCTTGATTGAAGAATTAGGGCCAGAGTAAGGACAGCAGAAACAGGCCATGTGCATCCACATAATGTCATTGATTAACATATTCCAAATTAATAGCAAAGTTAGGGGGAGAGAGAGGAAGGGAAAGAATGAGGAGAAAAGAGGAAACTGAAACCAACTTACAATTCCTCAACTATACGTTGGTACATTTAAATGGTCTTGTCACTAAATGGCTTTAAGTTTCATTCTTAGCATTTTAGCTACACCAGACAAATGGTGTAATTAATCAGTGAATTACAGAATCTGATTTACAATTGGTAGGCTGATTTACCACTACTAACAGAGTTTAATGACTTGAGTTTATAAGACTTTATACTTGACATCATTTCTCAGTTCCAATGTCTATGGTAATTTATTCACTTTTGAACACTGGGTTCAAGTATTTCCAGAATTTTGGGGAGTGTTCTAGTCATTGCTGTGTGTAGCAATGAAGTTTTGTGAAAACCCTCAAAAAATAATAATTAAAAAAACAAACAAACAAGGGAAAGATAGGGTAAACATTAGTTTCTTGTCTGAATTATTTATAGATCAAAGAACCAAGTACTGTTGTGGACTAGCATCCCCTCCTACATAATGCTTTCCTTTGATTGTGGAGAATAAGGGGTATGGGAATTATGAGGGAAGGCAATGGGGGATCAAGGTTGGATTTCAGCCAGTCCTTGAAACTGAGGAGGTAGGCAAGTGATGTTGTAGGTTGCTTGTAATGGAAGATTTTAGGTTTCAAAATCTAAAATGTATTTTAAACCTAAGACTGAAAGCAAAACTTAAGGTTTGAGAAGAAAAACCAAAATCAAATCTCTGCAAAGTAAAAGGGCTAAGATGCAGTCATTTGTAAGGTCAAATGTTGGTGCTGCTGAAGTCACTTGCAAAGGTTTTGTTGATTTGACTGGAACCATAATTTTAACCCTTAAATGATATGTTGCGTTCCTAGGAATTTCTTTAAAAGTTTTATTAGGTATCTAACTTTGACCTCGTGACAACCTTTTATTCTAATTAGGACGAACTCTAAGAGAATAGTTTTTTAGATGCCACTGGACATGCTCTTAGACTGCTGGTTGAAATGTCAGAGAAGCAAAGGCAGGATAGAGACCAAAGAGCCTTTCAGTAGCAATATATTGTCCTGCTTTTATGCATGGATCTGTTAAGAGCTTTTTGTCTCATTTCTGGTTATATATCTAGAAGGGATTCTTTTCCTTTTTCATTTAATCTCTGAAGTGTTCCCCATCATTAAAGACTCATTTGACTGTTTCTGTTATGATGAGAGAGGTAGTTAGCTGTGTTAGTCTGAAATTAGACAAAAGGCAGGCTAGACTAACTAAATGTATAGCGTAAGCTTTCTTAAGCAGAGGGCTTACTTCATCAGATGCTGTAAAGGGACTGCAACAGCAGAGCTGCTAAATAGAAAGCACTGATTAGAATACAAAGGTTTAGGAAAGGGGAAAGAAGAAAGGAGGAGGCACTGTTGAGAGAAGCAAGGTGTGTAGGACAATAGAATAACAAAGCAGTTAACCCATTGGAGGACATAGGGTTTATAAAAGCTAATTCAGGTAGTAGAAATTATGACTATGATGACCAATTAGTAGGAGACACTTTACTTTTTTTGTTCATTCGATTTTGTTAATTAAATAAAACCTCCTTGTGAAGAAAGACTGAGTGTGTGTGTGTGTGTGTGTGTGTGTGTGTGTGTGCGCTAAGTAGCTCCTTTCTATCACAGAATTAATATACTTTTACTCCAGATTTAAATCATTATTGTAATTCCAAATCCTAGACCCAGACAAAATTTAATTCAGTGATCTATTCTCTCCTTTCAACAGTTATTTCAGACACACTCTATATCTTCTTTATTATATGTTTTAAACCACTGTAGCTTGTATCTGTGTTTTTTTTTTCTGTGTATTTATTGTTTGACAAAAAATAATTTTAATCCTTTCTGCATTTAAACCAGCCTTTTCTGTTCTATTTCCTTGTTTGAACTAAGGCGGGATGGAAGGTGGAAAAGAAGGAAGAAGGGACAGGACCAAAATCCCTTAAGCTGCACCAGTCTGTCTCAGCTTTGAAGCACTGCCAAACAACTTCTGCTTCAAAGCTATTGCAAGGCTAGAGCTTTGACACAAAGCCATTATATACAGAGCTTTTTACTAAGCTGCTGAATAGTTTGTTTTTAATGTATGCTTATACTACTATAAAAAGTTAGTCTTGATTAGTGTCTAAATTGATATATATTTTAGCTTTAAAAATACCCTATTCAACTTTCCACAAGTGTATTGGGGGAAAAAATATCTGCAGTACAACAGTGATACCTGCAGAATGTTCAGGCATTAAATCAATAGCAGAGCAAAGAAATGACACTCATATTCTGAATATAGGTGCACTGTCCTTTAACTTGTTTTCTACTTCTAAGTTCCTGCGAATGATTTTTTTAGAGAACCCTGGAGGAAAAGTTCTAAAGAACTTAACAGAAAAAGGTGTTTTAGTCAATCCTATAAAATTCCACACATGGAGTAAAAAATACATATAGACAGAATATCCCTTTCTATGGAAAATGATAGGATTTCTTTTAATAATAACTTCTATAGACCTCTAAAAGTTTAGGGTCTGATTCTTATTTATACAAAGGTACAGATTATTGAAATGGGCTTTCATATAGAGCAGAACCAGGCTTATAAGAATGCCAATTAATTTTATAGGATTTTATCTAAGTGAAGTGCTAAAAAGCATGAAAAAAGTTTTCTCCTCCTATTAAGGATTTCAGTCTTCTCCTCCCCACTTCCTACCTCCCCACCCCCAAATCCCTATGCCATGAATAGGCCCATTGAAGTTAAAATCCTCCATGAAGTAAAAAGTGACCATTCATATGGATAAGGGAATCTGGGTTTGACCTAGAGATAAAGATGACAAAAAATATATCCAACTGGCCTGTTACAAAAGCTTGCATCCAGTGTTTCCTTCGCTTTGTATAGGTTCCCCCAGTAAAGAGGCCAGACTTGTTTTTGACCAGTGACTTCACCTGCAACAATTGCAATAAATGTGTGTGTGATATTTCAGTCCTGAAATGATGAGTAGGAAGGATGAACAGAAAAAATCCTTCTCTGCTGAAGATTTGACATGATTTTATTTTTGGAAATTGTATTCAAATTATTATGTGCTTTATTAGCCTTCCTGAAATGTAGACTTCCAGTTCTGTAGCCTGAAGGCATATAATAAAAAAAAATAAGATGTTGAAAATGGCACCATCCAGAAAGAAATGAGATGGACTCAATAATCATAGAAAGGTGAGAATTTCATCCCAGCATACAGTTACTGGTAAGGAATTGGCCAGCTCCCTCCAAAATGTTTCCTGTTATTCTGGGTTTAGTAAGTTGGGTTCTGCTAGCAGAAATTGAGTGAATTCTAAAGAGGATTTTTGCAAAGGGTGGTTCTGTTTGTCTGTGTGCTGCTGAATAACCTTATGTGGATGGTTAATGGGACAGATTATTGGAAAAGTAAATGAAGTTTCTTCTTTAGCAGTTTACCTTTAATGTTTTCCAATCTATAGAGTAGGAAGAAAACGGCACAAGTTAAAATATTCATTAGCCAATCACGTTGCTTGACTTCCTTGGCCCACTAAATAATTGTCTTGATGAAACCTATAGAAAAGGAATAAAATGAGTTTCACATAAGAATGGAAACAATGTTACTGGAGTGCAACCTAATAATTGGGCTTTTGGTAGGTTTTTTTGTTTGTTTTATTTTGTTTTGCTTTGCTTTGGTTTTTTCCTTTTTTTTTTTTCTTTTCTTTCTTTTATAAGTAGGAACTGTAAAACATCATCAGTGTCAGGACTTAATATATCTGTAAAATGCACAACAAACATGCACTTTAGTATTTGATATTAACTGGAACATACAGAAAAGAAATTGACCAGTCCCTGAATTTTGAGATATATATATGTTCAAGAGTCAAAACAGCAATTGTAAGGAGCTTTGTGACCAAGTCTGCTTAGTGCAAGCACTGCCAAAGGAACACTTAAGGCCATCACAAGTTCAATGAAGCTAAATAACTATCTCAATTGGATGGTAAAGAAAACAATGAGAAATGCTTTTAGTCTCAAATAACAGCTAATAGAAAATCAACAAACAACTTCAGCCTACATCCCTAATGTGGCAGGAATCAGTAAAACATGCTGACTGCTGGAACAGCACAAAATTAAAAAAAAAAAAAAGCAAAACAGTTTAGTAGAAGACAATAAAACCTGAGAAGCATTCCAAGCAAATCAATTGCCAACTATCCCCATATAACATGATTAACTGGGCATTTGAGATAGAGATGTGCCAAATTGTTTTCCAGAAATGTACCTGCCTCACACAATACAGTCAGTCACCCTTTCCAAATCTAAAGTACTTCTACCTGATTTAGAATACTGGGAACACCATCTGCCTTTAATATCTATTTATCCAGACTGGTACAAAAATAGAGTGAGAGAATAGAAGTTAGAGAATTGGCATATCACTTTTTAAAACAAGATCAGAGGTTGTGAATTGCTGCCTGACCTGAAGTCCTACCACATTTAATAATAATAAAATAATAATAATATGCACTATTGCAGCTGCCGCTGCTGCTACCACTACTTGATGAAAATCAAAATCTTGAATTCACTGTATTGTGAATCAAAACACACACAAAAAATCCCTCTGGTTTAGATTGATTCTGTTTTCTCATTTAGGTAATTTTAAAGTGCCCCCTTTCAATTTGATCTTTCCTATTTTTTATTTTATTTTATTTTATTTCATTTATTTATTTATTCTTTTAGATTCATAGATGTATGGGATCTTACAAGATCATTGGGTCCAGCCCCCCTGTACTTGGGCAGGAAAGACTGGGGTCAGATAACACCAGCAAAGTGAGTGTCAAGACACTTTGGAGATTGCCAAGGTGGGTGACTGTACCACCTCTGGGGGGAGTTTGTTCCACACCCTCGGCACTTGGCTTGTAAAGAAGATATTCCTTATGTCCAATCTGAAGCAATCTTCAATTAGTTTGTGCCCATTGTTTCTTGTCTTCCCCTGGGGTGCCTTGGTGAAAAGAAGCTCCCCCAGGCCCTGATGTACACTCTTAATATACTTATAGGCTGCCACCAAGTGCCCTCTGAGTCTTCTCTTCTCCAGGCTGAACAGTCCCAAGCCTTTCATCCTATCCTTGTACGACCTGCTCTCCAGACTTCTAATCGTGTGCATGGCCCTCGTTTGTATTCTCTTGAGCTTCTCCAAATCCTTCCCGAAGTGCAGCGCTCAGAAATGGATGCAGAACTCCAGCTGCAGTCTCACCAAGGTTGAGTTGAGCTGGAGGATGACATCAGTAGATGCATGCCAGTGTTGGATTCTCTCTGCTGTCGGCAGCATCTCATTGGTGGCTCATGTTCATTCTGTGGTCTCTTAGAACACCCAGGTCTCTTTCAGTTATAGCTTCATAGATGTTAGGGTAAGAAGGGACCTCAGTAGGTCATCAAGTCCAACCCCCTGCTCTGGGCAAGAAAGAGTGCTGGGGTCAGAGGACCCCAGCTACATGCTTGTCCAGTCTCCTCTTGAAGACCCCCAAGGTAGGGGAGAGCACCACCTCCCTTGGCATCTCATTTCAAGTTCTGGCAACCCTTACTGTGAAGAAGTTCTTTCTAATGTCCAACCTAAATCTGCTGTCTGTCAATTTGTGGCCATTGTTCCTAGTTACTCCAGGGGGTGCCCTAGGAAATAGAGCATAAATTATTCCCTGCTGCCCTCCCCTGATGAATTTATAGGTAGCCATAAGATCACCTCTCAGCCTTCTCTGGCAAAGGCTGAAGAGAGCTAAGTCCCTTAGTCTCTCCTCATAGGGCCTTGCCTGCAGGGCTCTGACCATATGAGTGGCCCTCCTCTGAAGATTCTTGGCATCCTTCTTGAAGTGTGGTGCCCAAAACTGGACACAGTACTCCAAATGTAGCATGATCACTGCCGCATAGAGGGGGAAGCATTACCTCCCTGGACCTGTTCATCATGAATCTGCTAATGCATGGTAAAGTGTGGTTAGCCTTTTTGATCACTTCATCACATTGATGACTCATGTTATTCTTGGAGTCAACTATGACTCCAAGATCCCTTTCCACTGCTCTGCTGCTGAGGAGGGCATCCCCAAGCCTGTAAGTGTGTTGGTGGTTCTTTTTGTCTAGGTGAAGCACTTTGCACTTGTCTTTGTTGAACTGCATCCTATTTTGTTCTGCCCACTTTTCCAACCTGTTCAGATCCACCTAGATCCATTCCCTCTCCTCTGCTGTGTTAACTTAGCCCCATAATTTGGTATCATCTGCAAAGTTGGACAGGATGCTCTCCACACCCCCGTCCAAGTCACTGATGAAGACATTAAATAGCACCGGTCCAAGGACTAAGCCTTACAGGACTTCACTGCCCACATCTTTCCAGGTCGATATCAACCCATCCACCTCCACTCTCAGGGTGTGACCCCTAAACCAATTTGTCACCCACCTGACCGTGTAATCATCTAAATCACAACCTGTCAGTTTATTTACAAGACCAGAATGTGATACCGTATCAAAAGCCTCCTTAAAGTCTAGGCAGATGACATTTACCTTGACTCCACCGTCTAAGAATTTTGTGACCTGGTTATAAAAAGAAATGAGGTTAGTCAGGCAGGATATACCTGCAATGAAATGCTGATTTCCTTTCAGCATTATTTCCCCTGCTGTACTCTCATAAATTTAATCTTTAATCCAGAGTGTTCCCAAGGGTAGAGGTGAGATGAACTGGCCTATAGTTTCCTGGTTCCTCCCTCCTCCCCTTCTTGAAAATAGGGACCACACTGGCCCTTTCCCAGTCCTCTGGGACCTGACTGGAGCACCATGAGTGCTAATACAGCCATGCCAGTGGCTCTGCTAAGACACTGGCCAATTCCTTTTGCAGCCTTGGATAAAATTCATCTGGGCCCGCTGATTGGAACACATCCAGCCCCTCCAAGTGCCCCTTCACTAAGTCTGCGCTAACAGTTCATGGGTTGGTGTCCCCCTGAGTCTATATATGATCCAATTGGGAGATTTGTCTTGGTCTGTGTCTAGGAATACAGATGCAAAGTACTCATGGAAGAGCTCAGCTTTGTCTCCCTCTCTGTTTTTCCCTTGTTTGTCCTGTAGGGGTCCTATGCTACCCTGAACATTCCTTTTGCTTCCTCTATACAGTACTTGAAGAAGGACTTTTTGCTGTCCTAAATTTTTGTCACCAGTCTAAATTCTAATCCTGCTTTGGCCTTTCTAACTGATTCCCTGCAAGTGCAAGCCAGGGAGGCATACTTCTCCTTGGTAGCTATCCCGTTTCCACAGCCTGTATACCTCTTTTGTTGCCCTTAGGTTTTCTTGGACTTCCCTGTTCAGCCAAGAGGGCTTCTTGGCCCCTTTGCCCCCTTTTATGCATAATGGGATTGTCTCATTCTGCACACATAGGATTGTTCCCTTGAGGAATGACCACCCTTCCTAGACCCCCATTTTACCAATGCCCTTGAGCTTTAACATCTCACTAACTAATCTCCTGAGCACACTGAAGTTAGCCTTTCTAAAGTCTAGCACTTCAGCTCTCCTGGCTAATATACCTACCTTTTACCGGATAGTGAATTCAATCAAGTGATGGTCACTATCCTCTAGGTTACCTTGAACCTGCAGATTCCCCATCAGTTCATCTGCTGTAGTTAACACCAAGCCCAGCGAGGTTTTTCCCCTAGTGGGATTGTACACCTCTTGCATTAGGTGGAGGTCTTGTATGCAGGTTAAGAACTTACGTGAGCAGTTAATTTGGCTAACGGCTCCTCCCAGCAGATGTCAGGGTAGCTTTGGTCACCCATGACAACCATATCGCTCAACCGTACAGCCTCTGAGGACTGTCTGGAGAATTCCAGGTCTTGCTCATCCTCCTGGTGTGGCAGTCTATAGTAGACCCCACACTACCAAGTCCCTTCCCCCCCAGCCCCCTTGTATCCTGACCCACAGTACCTTGGTTTGGCCCTCCTCTGATCCCATCTTGATTATAGAGGATGTATATTGTTCCATAACATAAAGAGCAACACCCCCCCACCTTTTTCCCCACTCTATCCCATCTATACAACCTGTAACCCTCAATGCCTACTGCCCAATCATGAATAGGGTCCCACCAGGTTTCAGTTAGTCCAACCAGGTTGAAGTTGTTACTTGCAAGCAGGAGTACAAGTTCCTCTGCTTGTTCCCCATACTCTTAGCATTAGTGTAGAGACATTTAAGACCCCTGATGGGTGCCCTTGGTAACCCTCTGTCCTGTTGTTTACTGGGCCTCTTAGTGCTTACCTGGACTGATCCAGTGCATTTCTTGTGACTCACTGAGCCTAGGTTCTCCTTAACCTCTTCTTTCCCATCCCCCAATGAACCTAGTTTAAAGCCCTTAGGAGGAGATCCAACAACCTGCAAGAGAACTGACTCTTACCCTTAGAAGAGAGATGAAGACCATCTTGTCCCAGGATGCCTTTCTCTTGGAAGTGCGGATTGTGGCTGTAGAAGGCAAAACCCGCATGATGACACCAACTCTGGAGCCACAGGTTAACTTCTTAATGCAGGCGTTCTGATGCTGATGGTGACCACTGACTGGAAGGATGGACAAGAAGACCACCTGTGCCCCTGACTTCCTAACCCTGGCCCCCAGAGCCCTGTAGTCACTCATGGCATGGTCCAAATTACTCCTCTCCTGGCCACATCATTCGTGCCCACATGGATGAGGCCCATGGGAGGGCTGGATGAGGTTGGGAATCCTTGCAGTGATGTCCCAGATCCTGGCTCCAGGTAAGCAGCATACCTCCTGTGCCATGGGATCCGGTCGACAGATAGGCCCCTGTGAGCCTCTCAGGAGGGAGTTGCCCATGACAATGACCTGGCATCTCTTCCTCTGTCTGCTCGATTGTCACTCAATCTGCCTGGTGTTTGTTGTAGACGTGTCTTCCCCTGCAGCTTTCTCTGCTGCATAATCCTCCAGTGCTGTCAGGGCTTCATATCTGTTCCCCAGTTGCACTGGGAAAGCAGTCAGAGCCACATGCTGTCTAGCTTTGGAGGTGACTGTCCTCCATTCAGCTTTCCTGGGATTCTCCTGTGATGTCTCTGTGCTAGGTATCTGGTCCTGAAGAGAATGAAAGTATCCATCAATCTCATCTTCTGCAGCCCTGATCCCCCACAGCCTGCTCACCTCTGCCTGGAGTTCCCTCACCTGCCCCTCCAGGGCCTCAGTCTGGACACATGTGGGGTAGGCATGGGAACCCTGGCCCTCACACTACCCCCAGGCCTCAGAGGTCCCACCAGGCAACCCCCACAGACAGGGGACAGGGCATTACTAACCCATCCAAGGGGCCAGTCTGGGTGAAGGCCTCGCAGCTCTGGATCCATGGCTGCACTCCATGTCACCATCCCCTTAATAGCCCCCCTTCTCATTCACTTACCTGAAGTCTCTGTCAGAAGCTCCCGTATACTCCTAAACGGTGTGTACTATCCACAAACTGGCCTGCAAACTGCTCCCCTGTTGGCAGTCCCTGGTCACAGACTCCCTGGTTGCCTGGGGAGTCTCCATATATACCTTTTTGGGCCTGGGCTGACTAAGGCCCAGTCAGAAATCCCACAAAAACCAACACTAACTCAGTAGTCAGCACTCACTCCCAGCTTTTCAGAACACCCCCCCCCCACCAAACAAACAAACAGTCAGCTAAACCAAAGGTACAGGTAATTATGATGCTGGCAAGCATAGCATTGCTAAGCCTGTAAGTGTGTTGTGGATTATTTCTCCCCAGATGGAACACTTTACATTTCTCCAAGATAAACATCATCAGGTTAATATCCACCCACCTTGCAAGCCTATCCAGATTGGTGAGCCTGTATTGCTAGCCTGTTCTCGAGCATGTCCATGCTCCCCCATAATTTGGTGTAATCCACAAACTTTGCCAGTTTCCTTTTAATACCTGAATCAGAATTGTTGATGAACTGTTGATGAAGTGTCAAAAAGCACTGATCTAAGTACTGAACCCTGATGAATGCCACTGTTCACCTTCTACCATGTTGACTCAGTTCCATCTATTAATACTCTCTGGGTCCTATCTCAGAGCCAGTTACCTAGCCACTGGACGATAAAGTAGTTGAGGCCACATTTTCCCAATTTTACCATGAGGACATCATGGGAGACTAGGATGAAGGCCTTTTTGAAGTCCAAGTATGTGACATCAACCTAATTTCCCCTATCTAGGTGCTGAGTTACCTGATCATAGAAGGAAATTAGATTGGTCAGGCATGACCTGCCCACAATGAAGCTATGTTGGCTGTCCTTTAGAAGACTGCCTTCTGTTAGCTTATCAATAATTGATTCTGTGGTAGTTTTTTTTTTTTTTCTCAGATTTTACCAGGGATTGAAGTCAAACTGATTGGACTGTAATTCCCAGTGTCCTCCTTTCTCCCTTTTTTTGAAAATAGGCACCACATTGGGACCTCCTCCTGAGTGCTATGAATCTTCAAATAGTTTTGCCATAGGTTGCACAATGATATTGGCCAGTTCTTTAGCTCTCTTGGGTGTTGTTCATCCAGTCCTGCTGACTTGTAGATATTTAGCCTCTCTAGGTGCTCCCCCACAAACTTTTCGCCAACTATGGAAGGGTGATCACCCCCACCTTGATTATTCTGTATCCTGTCAAGCAGGCTAACACCCTTGGACTGGTGGAATACTGACTCAAAGTATTTGTTTAGGCATCTGGTTTTGTCCTGGGTGGTGCTTATCAGCTGTCCCATTTCGCTCATCAGGGACCCCATGTTTCCCATATATTTTCTCCAACTTCCTACATATCTAAAGAAGGACTTTTTGTTCTCCTTGATTCTAGTTGCCAATTTGTATTCATTTTGTGCCTTTGCTTTCCTGATCCACTCCCTAGAGGTGTGGGCTATTGTTGAATACTCCACTAAAGTACTTCTTGGGAGACTTGGGGGTCATCATTGACCACAAGATGAACATGAGCCTGCAATGCGATGCTGCGGCTAGTAAAGCGACCAAAACGCTGGCTTGCATCCATAGATGCTTCTCAAGCAAATCCCGGGACGTCATTCTCCCCCTGTACTCGGCCTTAGTGAGGCCGCAGCTGGAGTACTGCGTCCAGTTTTGGGCTCCACAATTCAAAAAGGATGTGGAGAAGCTTGAGAGAGTCCAGAGAAGAGCCACGCGCATGATCAGGGGTCAGGGAAGCAGACCCTACGATGACAGGCTGAGAGCCCTGGGGCTCTTTAGCCTGGAAAAGCGCAGGCTCAGGGGTGATCTGATGGCCACCTACAAGTTTATCAGGGGTGATCACCAGTATCTGGGGGAATGTTTGTTCACCAGAGCGCCCCAAGGGATGACGAGGACGAATGGTCACAAACTACTACAAGATCGTTTCAGGCTGGACATAAGGAAGAATTTCTTTACTGTCCAAGCCCCCAAGGTCTGGAACAGCCTGCCGCCGGAGGTTGTTCAAGCGCCTTCATTGAACACCTTCAAGATGAAACTGGATGCTTATCTTGCTGGGATCCTATGACCCCAGCTGACGTCCTGCCCTTTGGGCGGGGGGCTGGACTCGATGAACTTCCGAGGTCCCTTCCAGCCCTAATGTCTATGAAATCTATGAAATCTACCTGTGGTACATTAGTTTTCAGCTGTCCACCACTGAGTCTAATTGACTTGGAAATTTAACTTTAATTATATTTCGTTTTAATTATTGGATTCTTAACTTGTATTTCAAAAATAAAAATTGGAATGAAAAAGTGCAACTTTTTAAAAACTTTTTTTTTTCAAAATAAGAAATCTTTCAATGTTGATCGTGTCCAGAAAAAAACACCCGGTATCCACTTTTCTTAATGTAAAAATATTTTAACAATAATATTCTACTGTCTCTACCCAGAAAGCATGTAAGACTTTAAAGATTCAAAGCACTCACAGACAGTAATTCTAAAAGTCCCCTTGTGAGATATGTAGGTAAGTATTAATTATACACGTTCTACAGAAAGGTTAAATGACTTTCCCAATGTCAACCTGTAAGGAATCCTGAATACCAGTCTTGCTCTTATTTGGTAGCTTAGAGGGTAGAAAAGATTTGAATAAGGTTATCCATGTATTCTGAAAGGATGAGTTTCAGTGGACCAACCTCATAAAAAAGTGTTGAAAAGAGAAAGCAAATCATTAGTACTATAGCTGCATGAGAAGAAACGTAAATAGATCAGTAAAACCAGAAATACAGGTTCTGCAAAATTGAATCAAAAGGAAAACATTTTAAAGAAAATAGTGCTATTAGGTTACTTCCCACCACTGCCCTGCTGTGCAGATCCCAGCTGAGGTGAGCCACAGGGACAGGGTAGGGCAGGGGTCTGTTCCCCGCTTGCCTGTCCCCTGTGCTACTGCCAGCGGGGCTGGAGAGGCTGTCTAAGCTCTACTGCAGTTGGGAATGTGCTCCCCTGGCTCAGCTGGAGAACATAAGTTGGGGCAGAGCCTACTCTGCCCAAACTGCAAGGAGTGGGGGGGTGGTTAGCAGGGGTTGCAACACATCCTGAGATGCAGAGAGAGTGAGGCCTAATTTATGTCAGGAGGGCGTCTAGGACAAAAGTTTGATTAAGCTGATTTAACCCAAATCAATTAAGTCTGAAACTACATCCATTCAGGTCTATCTTGAAAGAGTTTCATCCATTTTGAAACCAGTCTATGTGCAGTGAACTTCTGTTTTGTTACAGGTTTAAACTGGCTTCTGATCACTTGTACCAGTTCATGTGTCATATCTGTCCCTAGCCAAAAGGTTAAACATGTACTTAGAATTTATTGAAAATATCATCTGGAGTATTTTGAATAATCTTACTCAACTTCTCTTCTACATGAATAAAAGTTCAAACATTTCCAGCAGACAAATAATCTTTAAAATAGTTTTCCTTCTGCCATATTTGTGCTTTTTTGTTTCTGAAAAATGACTTGCAGAATATTCCAGGGAAAGCACCTGCCAAAGCTGTGTCCATGTGACTTTGTGCTGGGATTTCTGAGTATTCTCACTAGAAATTTCTTGTGTTAAGTAACTGAACACAAAACACAAAGACAGCTAAGTGTGACAAATTATAAATAACTAATGTGAGCGATTATAATTATGCTGATTCTAAACAGAGTAGGGCAACAAATTACTTTTTTAGAACAGAGAACAAGCCTCTCTTGTCCTCAAATCTCATTAAAACTGATATAAATCTGGAGTAATGTCAGTAAAATCAGTGTTAGTATTCTATCTTTATCATAGTTCATATAGGATCAGAATCTGTCCCATGAGTTTCAGACTCCAACAGATGTGCATTAGATGGATGCTGAAGTTAAGGTCACATCTTTTGATAAGATAAACTGAATACCAAGATAGTATCATGTTTCCTAATTTTAAAAAAAGTGTGTCCATAACTTGATAACTTGCTATCAGTTTAGATTATTTTTTTTATTGTCAGATGGAGGAAATAGCATCTGTAATTTTACCCTAGAAAGGGGTAAATTCAAAATTAATTTGGTGTAGATGAAACTGATAAAACCATGCTCCTCTGGGCATAACATACAAGAGGCTTTATAATTACATTGATTAAATTAGATTACCCTAATTAAATCTATAATATTTCAAAGTACATTGCTTGTACTGTTATGCATATGCTGTGGCTAAATACAGACTTTTAATAATAACTACCTCTTTTATTTCTCTATGTATGCAAATAAGATTCCATGAATAACCTATCCCAACCCCAAACCTCTAGCAACATACAGAGGTAACACTGTCAGATCAGTAGGTCAGAAACTTCCTTCCACCCTACCATCAAACTACAACTGACTTGCAGTTAATTGCTAAATAAATGTGTACTTGACATTAGGTTCACCATACACCTCTATCCTTAGGCGAAATGTTTACAGAATATAAAGAAAGGGTATATGGATAACCTACAATCACTGCAGAGACTGCAGTTTGTTTAGTTATATCTGATTTGACTTTAACAGTTTAGCTGCACTAGCATGGAACTAAGTATAACTAACCACCTGAATATTTACTAAACTTCTCAGGTGGGTTCTCTAGACCACACTAATTTTCATATTTCTGTGGCTATACTGCTTCTAGTCCATAAGCTATATCTACTGTCTCTATGTAAGCTGTACTCATAGCAGTGGAAGTGATGTAGACATACCATACGTAGCTAAAATTGTTGATCTGATATGAAAAATCTGACAAATTCCAAAGTCTTGAATTGCCCTCAATTTTCAGCATTTGTAATGCTGACAAAAATACATGTCCAAAAATACAAATACAATACTAGTTAAAATATTGTTGCTGGAACAGATTTTTGTTGGAGAGAGCAGTTCATATGACTCAAGCCATTTTGTGTAGATTTTGAAGAAAAAGTAAATCATTTTGAATTTTGCCTTTGATTTATTTTACTTAACCTTTTACATTATAGTTAATAGTTTCAATGTTATATTTATAGATTTATATTTAATACTGATTTTCATATTTTATGGCTTGCTGTATTATCAAATTAGACATTTCAACAATTTAAAAGCAAAAAAATTGCTACTTCCAAATCAGTATTTTTGAAAATTTATTTTTGGTCACCCTCAAATTTTAGCTTTAGCTTTAGAAAAGCAAATTTGGAAGTGTTTGCATTTCTCATGGATTGTAAATCTGGTAAAACTGGTTTCCAAGTAGTTGTATCCAATACAATTATGGTCCCCCTCACCCAGCTTGTGTAAATTGGCATGTATCCATTCAAATCGATGAAGCTACACTCATTTATACTCTTGAAAAATCTAATCATATATATATAGTTAGGGACTCACTGAGCTATCAAGACTGGTTCCAAACAGCTTTCAGCCCAAAAGACAGGATAGGTAGAGGTCAAGGAGCAGGGAAATCATAATAGGCCTTAAGGCTGGCATCTGGTTTACATCAGAAAAATACTTCAAAGAACTGGGTTGATCTTCATCCGATGAGGATCTAGGTGTTTGGGGGATGAGGATCTAGGGTCATAAGAATAACATCATAAGAAAGTTGGGTTTTTAATGAAATCATCTACTTCAGCTTCCTCTATGCTCAATTCAAGATCATCCCTGACTAAACCACCACAGCCAAGAGTCTGTTTAACCTGCTCTTGAAAATTTCCAGGGATAGAGATTCTACAGCTTCTTTAGGTAGCCTATTCTAATGCCTCATAGCCATCCAGTTTTGAAGTTTTATCAAATCCCCTCCTCAATCTTCTCTTCTTTAGAATAAATAATCCCAGCTCTTTCCACTTTTCTTCATATGTCACATTTCTTGGCCTCTAATAATTGTTGTTGGCCTCTGCTGGATTCTTACCAACCCGTACACATCTTTCTTGAAGACTACGGCCCAAACTGAACACGCTATTCCAGGAGAGCGCTTACCAGTTCCTAATAGAGTGGAAGAATCTCTTCCTTTGACATCCAAGTGAAACTCCTGTGAATACAACAAGTTAGGTTTTTTTGTTTGTTTTTTTCCAACAAGAGAACACACTGTTGGCTCATTCAGTTTCTAGTCCACAATAATCCCCAGGTACTTCTCTGCAGTACTGCAGCCTAGCCAATCATACCCTAATCTTTATATGTAATTGAGATTATTTCATCCCAAGTGCAGAATGTTGCACTTGTTCTTGCTGAATTTCATCTGATTGATTCTGGACCATTTATCCAGTTTGTCCAGATAATCTGGATCTGTGCCCTACCTTCCAGCATCTGTAATTCCATTCAACTTGGTATCATACACAAATTTGCTAAGTAGGCATTTGTTTCCATAAACAAAATAATTAATTAATTAAGATATTAAACACTACTATACCCAACACCAATGCCTCAGGAATATCACTTGATACCATCTGCATTTTTCTCCTTCACTATTTTTTTCCTTCAGAAGAGAAAATCTGCATTTTCTGTAGGGAATGGAAAACCCAGATCCTTGGTTATGAGCTATCTTTGGACTTTTAACTGTTGTGTCATGATGGGCTGGCAATGGAATATGGTGCTATGGAGTATTCCAGGAGTAAAATTGACTCAAACCTATTTCCAGCTCCATGGGATTGTATGAAATCCACAAGGATGGACTGAGTATTGTGTAAAATCTATCTTTCTTTGCACAAGAGTCAACTAAGTACGCTAATGGAATTGAGACAGAGATTGTTTTGCTGTCCTTCAGGAGTGTTCTGCACGCTAGAGACATTAAAAAAGAACCATCTTTTTATTTCTTCTACAACAGAGACTGTCACGGTGCCTGTGTTTAAGTAGCTTGCACTACTAACCTAAGCCCTGTGTTTTTGTCAGGACCAGACCCCATGGGTGCTTCAGCTTGCAAATAGTGTTTATGTCATGGAATTAGGGTTGTTGGTTCTAGCTGTGTCAGCCTAAGGACATAGATAGGCAAGATTCTTTGGGTAGATGTCATATCTTTTATTAGACCACCTAAATAGTTGGGCAATTGTTGTTTGCAAGCTTTGGGGCACAAACAACCCTCTTCAGGTGTAGGGAGAGTCTGTTGATATTTATGTGCTCTCCCGAGTGTCATGGAATAACACTCTCTCCAAAGTTATAGAATAGACAATATTATCCTCCCTTGACTATTCAGCAAAACTCTTGATTATAATAAACAGAATATTTAGCACTTAAAGTAAATATCACTGCACATGTTCTAAGTGCTGTACAAGCACTAGCAAATGAATCCTGATTAATTAATAAATTTAACCATTCATGAAAGAGGATTTCCTAAGTTCATAGGCATGATAGAATGTGAAGTTGTTGGTTGAAGCACAATGAATCAGGTCAACGTGTGAGCAGTAGGTTAATATTTAGTTATGACAGAAAAGAGTGAGGGGGTTTACAGAAGAGAGAAGCAGTTGATAGGGAGATAAGAGAATAGGGATTAAAGTGATTGCTAGACATGGGACTTGTACACTTCTCTCTCTCACCACCCCCATGCTGAATTCCCATAATTCTTAGGTTTAATTGTAGCTAGGACCTTGAATAGAAAATTTGTTTCCCAAAAAATGTTTCTATGGAGACCAAGTAGATACTTAAACCGACTCTCTTTTCCTTTATTGTAAATTCAGCACTGACTGAGTTGGCACTAAGAAATCTCCTGGAGCCAAGTAGAAAAGCTCCTTGGAGAACTTTGTTTCCATTTATGTGGGATGGATTGTTTGGCACCAGCTACTAAAAATGAAATGAGTTTAAGAACACTGGGGGAGAAAGATATTCCTCCAGAATTGTGTCTTTTGAAGCCAAGCCAGCACTTATTATTGGAATTGCCATAATTCGTAAGATCATCTCAAGCAGTTTCATCCAAAAGGGAGAAATTTTTAAAATCACACCTGAGAATTGATGTCCTCGCCTCTCCACACATAGTACTAGAGCAGCACTTAGGGCCTGATCCAACCCTGTTGATGTCTGTGAGACTCTCTCCATTAACTTCACTGGGTTTTGGATTGCATTTTCTGTCTAGTTTAATCTCTTGCTTGCTGAATTTAGGACGTATAGTAATGCTTGACGATCTGAAAATATTCTCCTAGGCATTGGAGAAAAATTACTATCTCCTTTTGGCTCTTTACTAAGCCATACATATAAAGATACAAGAAAATCTAATGTCATTGGGCCAAATTCAGACTTAGGTGGCTATATAAAGCTTTTTGTCCATCTACTGACAATGCAATACCTTCATAACTGTGTTCTAATTTATACTTTGGTCCTCTATACTGCCAGCCATGAAAAATAAAGACACATGTAGAAGGGGAAATGTTGGGGCTAGTGTTAATTGGGAAAGAATTAAAAGAATGTTCAGCATATTCCTGGAAAAACAGATTTGTCACATAGACTTCATATAACTGAATGAAAATGAACAGCTATTGTTCAGGAAAAGAAGTTTTGGAAGTTCTTTGAGCAAGACAAAGCGTGGATAGCAGAAAGGAGGTACACATAGTATTATATATAACCTATCATTTGGAATACATTACACAATACCCATAACTGTTGCAACAAGTTAGACATATGGGTAAAATAAATAATAACCTTTGTGCCTTTAAAAATGTAACCCTGTCTCACTTATTATTTTTTTCTTTACTTATTATACTTTAACCTTGCTATGTAGACAAAACTCCTCTATCTAACATTATTACTTTCCTCAGAACATATAAAACAACAATTGATCCTTCAGGACATGGATCTGTCTCCATGTGAATCTAAGAATCCTTGGTGGGCTATGATTCTTAGATCCTGGCCCAGTTAAACTGGATTTCAGCTTCAGTTCCTCACTGCCACAACCAGCTGGCCCAGTGAATCTAAGAATATTTGGTGGCACTCAGTCATTCTACTACTGTACAAAGGGCAAAAGTACCTGTTACTCACTTCACACACTAATGCTAACATTGAAGAGGTACCCAGAACCTTGTCCCCTATTCCCAAACTCCCATGTAATTTCAGTATTCCAGTCTGGCAAAGCAACTTCTCTAAACTGCTAACATCATCATAACTGATGGGGCTCTAGAAGCATCATCCCCTACTGTTGTAGGAGAGGCAGGAGGGGATGTGAGGTATGGGAACTCAAAGTTGTTTGGTCCTCTCCCTTTTTCCTTTGGTGCTACTGCCAGCACCTTCTGCATCATTGCTCCTTCTTATGTGTTTGGACCTTCTGAAAGCAGGACTCTTCACATGGAAGTTTCCTTGTGGGTTCCAGCTGACACGGCGTTTATGTGAATTGGTTGTAGGCTGTTTACACAGCACGCTGACCACCCTTTGTACACTGGTCCCGCTGTCAACCAGTTTAGTTTTAAATGGGTTAAACTAAATTGCTAAACTTCAGCTGGTTGATTTGAACACTTATATGCACCCTAAGCAGAAGTATATTCTATTTATACCTCTCTGATGCTTGTATCTTGGCCTCCAGAATGCAAACTTACATTTTAGAGAAAGCAAGTTTCTAGTCATCAAGGTTGCAAAGGCACCCTCCCCCTCCTCCCCCCCCCCCCAAATACTTTCTCATTTTGGAAAGAGTCATCTAATTATATATACAGAGCTCAGAAGCAGGCAATGCGCGTCAGTCATAATGAGGAGTATAACTTTTGGATTGGATTGGGCTGTGATCTGCTAAAGATTATTCTATTCTTAGTGGGATGCTGTTTAATGCAACATTTGTAGTTATTGATTCTGAATTTATAATTTGATGGAAAAGCTGGTTGTGGCAGTGAGGAACTGAAGTTGAAATATTCAGTTTTGAATAAGAGGGGGATTCGGTATAGTCATTTTCAGTTTACAGTTATAGTTTTTATAGAGAAAAGAAACAGAAAGTAGAAAAACTGCTTATGCCTGCATAGATCTGTTGAAGGTTCTTCTGACTCTCAGTATTCACTCAACACATCACCAAGCCATGTTGAGTAATAGCATCATAGGAAAATAGGGTTAGAAGAGGCCTCAAATGATCATTTAGTCCAAGGCAGGAACATTCCTATCTAAACCACACCATCCAAGTGCTTGTATAACCTCCACTTAAATTTCCAGTAATGGAGATTTCCTAGTCTCTCAAATTAATCTATTCCAGAATTAATCACCCTTATAATTAGAAACATCCTACTAATAGCCAAACTACATTTCGTGTTGCAATTTAATCCCATTACTCAGAAATGTAGGGACATAGCTGGATGTCTGTGGCACAGGGAAGTGGCAACTTCCAGTTACCACCATGATTGCAATTGTAACTGGCCACTTCCTGGTAAGTTGGAGGCAGGGGCAGTTGCCCCATTCATCCCACCCTAGCTACACTCTTGCCATTACTTTTCACCCTGTCCTCTAGACACAAAGAATAGTTAATCACCATCTCCTTTATATACTACCATCTCCTTGTTATAACAACCCTTTTCTATTTGAAGATTGTCATGAAATCCCCCTTTGTTTTCTCTTCAGCAGACTAAATAATCCTGATTCTTCCAATCTTTCCTCATATGTAAATATTGGGTATTTCAGCAGATAGCACATGATTATATTAAACAATTGAATGAAAAGAGAGATGTCAGGAACCAGGCACATATTTAGATATACCAGAAAAAAGACAGATGCTTAATATGTCCAGACATTAATATATTGCCTGATGATTCAAATTAAAACATAAAAAAAATGGTAGTGTATAGACTCTAATATTGCTGTTTAGGTTACCAATGTTTTGAGAACCTTTCTGCATGCATATCTATTTATATGTATAGATAGGACAGTGATATTGTATATATGTGCACCAATGGCTGGTGAAGAAACTATTATGCACTTAAATCTCCTCCTGAATATGGAGTTTATAAAAGATAATCAAAGCAGCATAAATGTTATAAGCTTGATTTTCATACTGGGAACATTACTGGCTATACTGTGAGCCTAATATAAAATTGTCCATATAAAAAGCCCTTACTTATAGAAACTACAAGGAATGTCCACCTCCCAAACTGAAGCAAGATGTAGGGCAGCAAGGGTCAAAATTTTTGACAGACATGCCACTGTTGGGTCTGGATTTAGGATCCAGGTACCTTGTTTGAGGCAGGTGGACCCACCCTCAGACCAACCATGACCTTTCCATTTGATAATAGGCAAATTTATTGATACACAATGATAACAGAAAAAAAAAACAAAAAACAATACAAACGATTTTATACATTTACCAAAACCTAGGGCTGTCTTCAGAGTTCAAGTACATCTGGTGAGGATACAGTCTGAGGCTGATTCTCTTAGGTGTCAGATATCAGCACTCTGGAGGTGGGATGTTGAAGCACACAGCCCCCCTCCAGTGGGATGCATGAGACAGGCTGGTCATATGCTCTCTATGGTGGCCTCGGGAACCCTTCCCAGGGAACAGGGACCTGGACCCCTCTTGAGGAGGAGAAGAAGGGATGGGACAAAGGGAGGAATGAGAAGGAGGGATCCCTAGTTACTCTCAAGTCTCTGCTTCTGTAAGCTCCTTTCCTCTTCATGACTCCTGATGACTCCTCATCTGTGTCTCTCTCTGGTTGGTTGGCTCTCTGTGGTCACATGTCCACATAGCCTTCCTGGCCTTCTCCTAATTTGGTCTGTTCCTCCAAAACTGGGACTTGGAGGCTCCCCCCTGCTGCTCTGGAGCCTTGTAGCTGGTGTCACTTATCTCATGTTATGGGCAGTATGGTATATACTTCCTTGGTTCCCAGGCTGTTTTCCCAGATTATGAGCCCTTGTTGTGTTAGACAACCTGTCTGCCTTCAAGGCTGTGATCTCATGTTACGGCATGCCCCCTCAATTCTTAGACTGTGTGTGTATCTGTTGGCCTTGTTGTGTTAGATAGCCTGTCTGCTTCCAAGGCTGGGTGAAACTGTGTTTAAGATCCAAGCTCCTAGATATCAATTAACCCCTGCTGCCCACCTTGAAACATCCTAATGCATATTTACATGCATATATACATATATATGCATTAGGATGGTTCAAGATGGGCAGCAGGGGTTAATTGATTTCTAAGACATACATACATACATACATATATATATATATATATATATATATATATATATATATATATATATATGTCAGTTCCCAAAAACAGACCTTGAAATACCATCTCTAAGTCAAAACTACAAGTTAGCCATGCACTCTCACTGAGTACCACTATGGTCCTCTTCCCCTGCCTGCTGCTCTGCTTTCTTCTTCTTGCCCTATCTGCCACTGTGCTCCTTGTTCCTTCTCTGACCTACTGCATGTGACGTACAGAGGCTACTCATGCCACTTGTGACAGACATGATGTAGGTTGGCCATCCCTGATGTAGGGTATCCAAAAAAACTGTAAATGCATCTGACTTTTCATTAATTCCCAGGAATATATCAGATATTGTGGTGGGGGGGAGGGGGTTCTTTTAAAAATCCTATTTAATAAAGTGAATTATATAACACTAGATTAGAGGCATGTATGGGTCAGGAGTATTAATTTAGGAGAGAGAGATGGAAGAAATATTTCAGCTTTGTCAATGTGAGTCTTATTTGCATCCAAAAAGAAATCCATCCAGGGAAGATCAATGCTAGATATAGGAGGGCACACATGAAGGAAAT
This sequence comes from Alligator mississippiensis, assembly GCF_030867095.1. Classification (NCBI taxonomy): domain Eukaryota; kingdom Metazoa; phylum Chordata; order Crocodylia; family Alligatoridae; genus Alligator; species Alligator mississippiensis. The sequence continues at coordinate 107,701,492 of NC_081828.1, read as the reverse complement.
AACCAGCCCAGACACATGACCACTTCTTAAAGGTTATGTATTGTGGGCTTTAAGCATAAATTAGGCAGAGAATGAAGCTAGAAGTATTTGTAAAGTTATAGCTAAAGAGCTCATGAGAGTTGGGCCATTAATTCCTTGAAGACAGGGAGAGAAAGGGGAAAAAAAGAATGACTATTAGAACTGGGAAAGGAAGTTGAATGGGATGGAATTAGGAGGATAGAAAAAAGAGAAATTGAGAACATGTTTATAATAAGATTTGTTCTGAAAAATCCTTTGTTCTGAAAAATCTGTTCTCACATCTGTCATGTAAACCTGCTTAGAACAGTTCTATGCAACATAGTGGTAAAAATGCCTGGGGCCACTGCCATGTTTTAATATTAGCACTCTCACCATTATTCCTGGCAGTGGAACTGCACATGAAGTAGAAATGACAGGATGTTTTTTTAAAGAATACTTACAGAAAAGTGTAGGAAAAGGGCAAAGAAAGAGCATGTTGCAAATCAGGAAAGCTGAGAAAGCCAGTGATGTCAGAAACCCTGGAGCTCAAGGGAGCTGAGTAAGGCACCAGGACTTATTTCCACCCTTGTTCCTGCAGGTGACATGTTATTATGTCTTCCACTGGCCCATAGCTCTCCACTTACAAACAGTTCCTATTTATTGTTTTAATATACATTTTAATAGTTCCTGATGCTTTAAAAGGCAAGAATAAATAGATGACTCAGAGATGAAACTGGGAGAGTAAGAGGTGGAAAGAGGGAAGATTTGGTTTTCAGTATTAAGCAGCAGGAAGATAAAAGGGCTAAAATCCGTGATGCACAAATATAATAGGAGCTTCATACGTAAACCAAATGTGAGAGGATATGATTTAAAAATGAATAGTGACTAAAACAACACAATATGTACTAAAGGGGCTAGGGAATGTACTGGATACAAAATCATTTGAGTTGGTGTTACTTTGAAAACAAGATGGAAAATGATTAAGGCAAGGAAATTAGTCACTTAGGTCAAGGAATACAAGTCTTAAAAAAAAAAATTCAAGGTTTGCTATGGAGAGAGCGCATCTACGCATGGCCATGCGGTGCTATTGTTACTGCACTGTCATTTAGTACTTCCTCTTGGAAGTACTAAAAGTGGCTCAGTAACAGATGATACTGTGTTGTGCATGCTGCACAGTTATTTTTAGGCACTACTTTGCCATAGTAATACACTATAATGGGGGAGCGCATTGATATGGTGATGTAGCTGTAGCATCATGGGTTTTGCCCAAAGACATTACATTGCCATAGCACATTGCTATGGTGATGTAGCGTCATTTGTAGATGCACCCCTAGATGTGGTATTTAAACCATGTCCAGTTGTTCTCCATGCTTCTAGAAGATTTCAACTGTAGTGGGGATTTTTACCTACTTCAGTCTTACACCTAAAGAAGTTTCTTAGTTGTTTTATTTTTTTCTGACAGTACTATGTGTTGTTCCTGAATCATAAAAATCCAAGGAGTCCAACAGAGTCCTGCTTCATTCAGTGTATTAAGAACTGCTGCACAATAAATAGCTGGCTCCAACTGGCTGTTGTGAGAACCTCATAAAACTATAGTCCATTTCCCCAACACATACACATACCTTTTAGACCCTAATAATTGCTTATACAGATTTGTATAGACTAAGACATGTTTCATAACATAGGGAAAAAACAGTTTTATTGATTCATGTATAAATCTTCCTCCTATTAAATGCTGCAGTTTTTATAGATATACATAGTACGGTGTACATACATGGATCTGTGCTTTTGAGAAAGGGCTGGATTTAAGATCCTTTTGAAAATCAGGCCTAAAATATGTTCCCATAAAGCAGTTTAATGCAGCAGATATTGTTATATAAATTACTTCTTTTTAAGTTGGTCTGCGTCAAGTACCTTGTTTTAAATTATTGTTTTTAGATTCAGCTTTAACCATTGGCCAGTTGGAGAAAACACAAGTATTTTAAAGAGACTTCTTTCCACTGAGCACTGCTTCAAATCTGTACAGTGTCCTTCGGGGCTATATTCACTATCAGCTACACATCATGCACCATTAACTGATTCTGGAGTGGACTAAAGGTGAAATATCTAGAGATTTTTTTTCTTTTTCTGTTTCCTATGTTTAGTTGTTTTTATTCCTTTGAAACTTTAAAGGGAAAGACAGACAGACTTTTTACAAAGGTTTATTTCAGGGGGAAAGAGGGTAACAATACAACAAGAAAAAAACAAAATACAGCCCATGTAGTGGCCCTGATACAACAGA